>NC_080085.1:45294007-45654388 GCF_949987535.1 Balaenoptera acutorostrata
GGTTTGTCTCTGAGACCTCAGAGATGCATACAACTTCTCCTCAGAAGGGGCAAGAACAGACCATGGTTTAAGCGGCAGCTAATAGCTATGGAGCCCTTTCTGTGTATTGGTCACTCTGCCTGGGCTCTGCAATTATTACCCAGAGACAGACTTAAGTACCGCTTCTACATGGCTGCATCTGGCCCTCAACAGACACTTCTGGCTCCTGATCAAAAAGTCCTAAGGGTTTTAAAATATTTTTATTGTGGTAAATTTATACATAGCATGAGATTTGCTATTTTAACCATTTTAAGTGTACAATTCAGTGGAATTAATTAGATTCACAAGATTGCACAACTGTCACCACTCTTTCCATAATATTTCATTCCTTTCCACAAAAACTCTGTTCACATTGATCAATAACTCCCGTTAAACCCTCCCACCCAGCCCCTGGTATCTTCTAACCTACTTTCAACTCTCTCTATGAATTTACCTCTTCTATACTTTTCATATAAGTAGAGTCCTACAATATTTGTCCTTTTGTGTCTGGCTTTAAAGCATAGAAGTAACAAGGCTTCCATTTTCTTTTGGGTTGATAAGAAAAATTTAGAGCCAGCCTTTGATAGCCCACTGTAGGCATGTGCATAATTCACTGGATGCCTTTTCAGCCACGTCTCTGATATTCTGGGAGAATGTTGAGTTTTCCCTACTCCTGACAAGCCTGCCAAGTAATAGATGTGATGTTTCAACAAATGAGTGAGTGAGAATGTTCTGAATCCTACCAGACAGAAGAGAATTAAAAGCGTTTTTCATCAGAGACGATTTACTCTCTACTCAGGATTAAATTAAGTGAAATAAGAAATTATCGATTTCTCAGACCTCGAATGGTGAACTTTCTTTTCTCAGTGGGTGAATTACTTCAAGATCAGAGCAGAGCAATTGTACACTGCCGTCCAACCCTCATCAAAGAATCTCAGCCATCTCAGGTGGGGAAGACAAAACAACAACAACAGATTTTTCAAGGCTCAATCTCTGTGGACACAACCTGTTCACCATTTCTCTCCCTTTAGGTCACTCCTTTCTGATAAACACCCAAGATGTTTGACAACAATAGCACCAGCTCACTCTACTACTTCTCCTTTCTCACTTCCCTATCTCACGCCGTTGCTTCATTTGTTGCAGAACAGATTTTATAACTAAATAGACAAGCATGGAACTATCAATAAGATATAGCAGACTTAATAAAGAAGGGACTCCCCCCCACCACTGTCTGTTCTACTTCCTTGCTCTTACTTACCTACAGAATCTACTGTGAGCAGAAATACTTCCGTCTTGCAGTGTCTTGATTTCCTAGGGAAGGTTTAGTAAGTCTATAATAGGTTTTCAGAGGAAGGAGTCAATGTCACATGTCAACTGGTGATTCTGCAGTATTAGGATGCCTCAATGGCTGTTCTCATGACATATGAAAATACTGATTAAAATTTAATGATATATCTTTAAAACTTCCAAAGACTAGATCCTGAGTTTTCTCCATAATGATGGGGATCTCCCTCTCTTCCCATGTTCTTCTGAGCAGACTCACAGAACGAGAACATGTCGGTCTGCAAATGGGGTTGAGCCACATGCAACTACTTAACTAGGGGATAGAGAGGGTTCAATTGGCAGGATCTATATCTCACGAGTCTCCAAGACTCACGAGACCCAAGTCTTAAGGGATGGAGATTAAGGACAGAGGAGAATTGGGTCACAAGATTCTTGCATTGGGTCAAATATGGCAGGGGAGCAAAGTTGACATAATAAAGAACAGCTCTTTGCTCCATGAATGGCAATATTCTACTGGCATGAAACGGAGGTATGAGGCACAGGAAAGGCTTTCTAGGAACTAACCTTGATGTTCTGGCAGGACCTGAGCTAGACTCTGCAGGTGCTCATGGGACGAATGTACATCAAGCTCATTCCTTGTGAACAGGCGACCAGACCTGCTGGCAATGAGATCAGTGTGGCAGCACCTCTGCCTATGGTCAGATCATCAAGCTTCACCCTTCCTGTGTTAGGCCCTGCACTCCTTTCTCAGCCCATAACTGAGTTCCCGTGCTTGCACTTTTCACATGTGGCCTGGTGTGCAGAATGGATAGTGTGGGGCAGGAACATTTGTGAGCTGCTATGTGAGCCCTGAATCTGCAAGCATCATCTACCATCAGAGTAGAGCCAGAATCAAACTAGGCCCCCTTCCTGAATTGGAATATGCCTAGCACAGTGCTGAGGAAACAGTGGACTTCCTTCCTTTGCCCCTTTAATATTTCCCACAGTGATTTTGGTGAGCCACGGAGGTGGCTGTTAGAACCCCTGGCAGATGGGCAAAGTAATGTGCTGTGGAGCCACTAATCAGAACCCCAGCTAGCCACCTCGCCCTTCCTCTGGGAGGCTCTGGTCCCTCATCGCACACAACATGGAGATAATGCCACTTACCTCGTTAATAGGATTGTTGTGGGGATTGAACAAGATAGCAGGTGTGAAAGTGCTTGGATAGAGTAGGTGACTCAATCCTGTGAGTGTATTCCCTTCAGTGCATACTTAATCCTTATCCCTGACTTGTTTTTGGGCCTAGGAGCTCCGCTTCTCCTTTCCCAATGGATTTGTTGATTTCTGACCCAACAGCCTTTCCTATCAATGCCCTAGGGTAGGAAAAACTGATTTTGGTCAAAGAGGTAATATGTTCAGTCCCCAGGTGGGATTTGGGATTTCTCCAATCCAATCATGGCTACACCATTTCCCTTTGTCAGATAATGATTTTTCCAGCCTCTTCTATAGATAAAGGTGGCTCTATGATCCAGTCCTGCCCAATGAGACATACGGGGAATGCGTTGGGGGCTTCTGTGGTATATGCCTTTTTTTAATGAGAAGGACAGATGTGGCACAGGAGGATGGTGGCACTTGGAATGCAATAGAGATGCCTGGAGCTCTTGCAGAGCTGCCTGTGTGGCTGCATGAGGTTACCACCTTAACCTGCAGGAAATAGTGGAGCAGGGGGATCGAAGCCATGGTGCCCTGGAGCAGCTGAATCAGAGAACAAATGGGTGCTTCCAGATTTCTTATTGCGAACAACAACAACAACAACAACAACAAACAGCAAAAAACAAAAAACATAAGGCCCTATTTATTTTACCTTTGCTTCCAAACTCTCCCTTAAACTCATTTGAAGTTAACTTTTACAACTTCTCATACTGGCTCTATATCCAGAAATTCTGATTTCATTAGTCTGTTTTGTGGCTTTGGATATATTTTTTAAAAACCTTCTGCTATAAATATTGTCAAACTGATACATGACAAATTAACTATTATAACGAGCTCCCATGTAAATCCCACCCAACTTCAACTGTCATGAGCTCTTGATCAGTTTTATTTCATGTAAACCTATTAATTTACCCACCCCTCCAGGTTTTCTTCAGGCAAATCCCGAACATTTTTTCAGTTAATTCATGTATATTGCAGAATATAGCTCTCCAAGACAAAGACTCCTTAAAAAGACTACTTTAGTGACACAATACATGCCATTATCATGCCTAAACAAGAGTGAATAATTACTTAGTATCTTCAACACTCACAGGTAAAGTTTCCCTTTCTCTCTTTTAAATGCTAATGTTTTCACTTTGTTTTCTTCAACTCTGGATCCCATTTAGACTCAGGCACTGCAGTTTTTGGGTTTTTTTAAACATCTTTATTGGCGTATAATTGCTTTACAATGGTGTGTTAGTTTCTGCTTTATAACAAAGTGAATCAGTTATACATATACATATGTTCCCATACCTCTTCCCTCTTGCTTTTTTTTCAATATGCCTGCTAATTCTCTGTAAAATTCACCCTCTCTTACTCTCTCTTTTTCTCATGAGAAATGAGTCCTTTGCTCTAGAGAGTCATCCACATGCAGAATTTTGCTGATTTCATTTCACTGGCGTCATTTAACACACTCCTCTGTCCCCAGCCTTTCCTGCAAATTGGGATTTAGATCTTGCCTTCTTCTGGTTCAGTCTTCATAGTTTGGCAAGAATGTCTCAGAGGCAGTGTTGCATTCGTCCATTGGGAGGGGAATACAGCATGGTTGTCCCTCTTTTTGTAAAGCGAGCAGATATTGGTGCTCATTGCCTAGAGCGCTTGCATCATTTGAGGTTGAAAATGGATATATTTTCATTCTATCTACCCTTCTTCATTTATTAGATGGAATTCTTCTCCGATGAGAAACTTCCCTCATCCACTATTTGGTAACCAGTGTTACAGTTCATACGCCACACACAGGATAATTGTTTCATTACTTGCCTCTGCTTACCCAATTTCCAAATAATGAATCTATCTATTTCCTACCATTTGATCACGGTGACCATGAGGTCTTTGTTCCTCTAGAGCCACTATGAACCCAACATTTAATCACAGTTGATGTGCTTAAATCTGTTTTAGTTATTATTCTTATTGGCACTCAATTTGTCCCTGCGTGATGCAGACTCATAATCTGAATCTGCCCACACAGGGGCAAATGCAAAGCCGGCGCTCAGTCAGTGTGGGCTGGAAGTACGTCATAGAACTGAGTGAAGTGTCCTGACATCACACTTTCCTGTTTTATTACAACATTATATTACTGTGCTCATCCCTCCACCAGATGTTTGAACCTGGCATTACCCCTTGGCTGTCTTTGTTGTGATGCAGGTATTACTACATTTGGAGACAGAAGAATTAAGACTCCCTCTCCTTCGTTGGACCTTTCTACCTTACTTGGGGGACAGGTGACTCAACTAGGCTCACGGATTTGATCATCTTTTGGCTTACAAAATTCATTTCCCCACATTACCATTAATTCTCACTCACACTGTTTTCTCTGTGTTCATCTGTGCCATCATTTGCTATTGCTCTACTTTCCGGAACCTTGCATAGCTCAGATTTCCTCTTTCCCTGACACATCTATCTCCTCCATATCATTGTACCAGCACCCCTGTGGAAGTCATTTATCAGTAAATCTCCAAGTGGCCTTACTCGGCTTCTTCCTCTCAATGGTTTTTCCAGTCAGGGCTGTGCATTTTGAGGGCTGAGTGTTTGGGCCTTGGTCACATCAAAGACCCTTTGGTAACCAGCCTCCTTTTCTCCAAACTTCAATTTTCTGATTTCTAACCTGGGGCAAAAGATCTAGCCCTCCTGTGCCCTTGTGAAATGAGCTCCACAAGAGATCGCCAGAACATCATGAAGCATACAGAGTCTGGGATGTGTAAAACATTTGTACCCATGATTACTTGAATACAGGCTGCTACCTGAGAAGTGTTGGATAAAATGTAGGGGAATTAGACAACCCCTTGACTTCATCCCGTTACTCCGAGAGATCACAGTAATCTTTACGCAGGAATTGCTAGGACACATACAGGAATTGGTTGGCCATCAGGTTACCGAATGGAGATATTTTCCACTCTTTAACCCTCAAATAAGACTACTTTCTGGTTAGGCTACTCCAGCACTCGGCTATCAGGCAGTTCAGTTCTAGCTGAGTGTGCTTCACCAAATTTTATTTTTAATTTTTTATTGAGATATAATTGACGTATAACATTGTATAAACTTAAGTTGGACAATGTGTTGATTTGATACATTTATGTATTTCAATATGAATGCCACTGTAGCGTTAGCCAACATCTCCATCATGTCACATAATTATCATTTTATTTATATGCTTCACTAAATTTTATTTTAGCAGTTCTGTGTACTGGTGTAAAATGAACAAGTCTGAGTGACTAATAATCTCAGTTTTCACAGTTCTTCATATTTCCCATATTGACTGTGCGTGAATTAGTCTGAAAACAACAGGTTTATAGTTTCAGCTTTGGTTTGTAATTATATTCTCACCTAGGACTGGAAACATTGGATGGGGTGTGGTGTGGACGTTGCGGGCATTAGGGACTGCCTTAGAATGGAGATACATTTCCTCCCACTTAGCCTCAAATTTAGGCATTTTTGTTTATGTTTACTCACAGGCTTTTCTATAAGGCGTATCATCCATGATGGAAGTTGCTGTCCCACAATTTACCATATTGGTGTTTAGTAATGATGATGCCACTGAAGTATCTTACAAATCTAGCCTCTCTGGCTCTTTGTACCCGCCATGTAACTTTGCCCCTAGTACCTCAGGGTTTACATGTGAATGTGGATTCACCTCCACTTATCACATAAGGAAACTGAGGCACAGAGTGTTTAAGGATATTAAATGAAGACAATAGTTAACAATGGTATGGCTTGATTTTGAACCCCAACTTTTCGGTACTTGTACTAGTCAATGTTTTTTTGCTCTTAACAGAAAGCATTCTATGTTAATTAGTACAGGGATTAATTTGGGGAGTTAGGGCCTATAAATACTGTCCTAGGGCCTGGAGATACAGGTCTATTCCTGGCCTCTCAGAATGATTATTATAGTCATTCAGCAGAATTGGTCCCCAAGGGGAGCTGCTACAGTTGAGTGGGTAAATCAGGGTGCTTCCACTGCAACTGTTGGCTTTAGGCATAGGGTGTCTTAATTGCTTTCTTGGAACCAGGAAATTCTACCAGAATTGTTAGCTCAAGAAAGATACTTCCCCAGCTACATTCACAACTCCAGATCATGCCTGCTTTACTCTACATCTCTCTACACTTAAATTTGCTCTAAAATAAATCTGATCAGTGGGCATCAGATTGACAGAAGGTAAAATGCATCTGGAACCCTACTAGTAAAAACTCTACGAAACAGAGAATTAAGCTTTCCTGCCTCTTCAGTATAGAGAGGCATATTTATGAATGCAGCGGGAAGATACAGTGAGAAAACCAATATAATGCATCCAACACAGTGTTCTTAACCCTGTGTTCCCTAGTCCCTTGATATATTCCTCTTCTGCTTCCAGCCCATTTGGTACTACCATTCCTAAAACCAGGATGAAACTTAAAACTCTGCTTGTTCTCTAGTCTGCCTAATGATGCTAGATGTATGAGGGGGAAAGAGGGGAATCTCAAAGCCAGAGAGTATTATGTTTTCCAGTATAAACTTCTTTTGTTTAATTGGAATTCTTAAGAAAATAATTTTACATTCACAAGTCAGCCACTTCCCCCACACCCTAAAAGTCTATCCTAAATCTTCTCCATTTCTCATTTTCCTTATTTCATTCCTCTCTCACAGTCTCCACAGGGTTATCTCCTACTTCAGGAAGAAAACATGTCCTCATAAAAGAACTTCACTGTATTATCCTTTCTCTCTAAAATTCACCGATATTTCCATTCTCTACAGATAATCTATGACTTTACCCTCTTCTCCCATTTTGTGATTTAAGCCTGCCAAATCTCCCGATTCATTTTTTTTGTAGATAATAGATGCTACAAGCCAGTATGGCCTTAGAATCATAATGCCCGTGTTTGAACACAAAGCCCACTACTTACTAGTTATATGACCTTGGATAATTCACTCAGCTTCTCTAAACATCCATTTCTTTTCTGTAAAATATAGTGATAAAATTACCTTCTTTGCAGAATGGTAGGGAAAATGAAATAAGAAAATCCATAGAAAGTAATTGAAATATGACTTGCACCCAGGAAACACTCAACAAAATGAGTTATTATCAGATAAATGTAGTTCAACCATGACATACTGGTAGAGAATGTGGAGAACTTATTGAAAAAAAATCTGTTTTCTCTAATCATATTGGTGGTGGCAGTATCAAGACTTCTATATGTGTAGGTGGGATAAATCAAATGAATAATTATTTTATTTTCTAATTTTTATCATCCCCTTTTATCATTGAGAACCAGTATTACTGGTTTGGCAGAAATATATAAAATTGGTCTGGTACATTTTGTCTCACCAGATAATAAATAAACCGTGAAGGATTACTAGCATAGTCTCAAAACCACTCAGAACCCAACCTGAAGAGGCTTCCACTGGTCAATAATGGACCATCTTAAATTTAATGTGTAGTAAGAAAAATTGTTTAAAACATCAAATATATGTAAATCCAATAATTCATAATTATTCTTTTGCAATATCCTTATTTGTCATCTGTGAAGGATTATAGGCAACCACATCGTTATTTTCAAAACACTCAAATAAAGAGAAATAATCAACCACTTCCCTGTCTCCCTTTTACAATTTGTACCTCAAAGTAACAAAATTGCCAATAAAAGGAAACTGTTTTAAATGTGTACCCTAATTAATAAAGAAAGGAAGAATGACAGAAGTACAATATCACAATTTTGCAACAACTAATGATGCAACGTTCCTACACAATCATCATTAACTTCTGCTAACTATAATAGGAGTCACAACCTGACATTATGTGCCTCTTTATGGAAATACTCAAAATCCCCATTCAAGTATTCTTGCTAAAAAATTGCACCTATATCAAGCTCACAGATCCTTATTGATATACAGAAAATACAGAGAAAAAAAGGAATATTATAAAATATACCATAGGGATACAATCAGCAAAGTCAAGAATGTAGAAAACTCTACAAGTCACATATCTACCTTCTTCAATGAATAAATGATGGGAAAAAAATGGAGGAGAGGTTGGGAAGCTGTAGATTGAGAGACTTAAAAGAATTATCAAAAAAGGTAGGCAATTTCATTTTATATTGTTTATTTTATCTTTTTCATTCTTTCTTTCTCCCTTTTATTCTGAGCCGTGTGGATGACAGACTCTTGGTGCTCCACCCAGGCATCAGGGCTGTGCCTCTGACGTGGGAGAGGTAAGTCCAGGATATTGGTCCACAAGAGACCTCCCAGGCCCATGTAATATCAAATGGCAAAAATCTTCCAGAGATCTCCATCTCAACGCGAAGACTCAGCTTCACTCAACGACCAGCAAGCTACAGTGCTGGACACCCTATGCCAAACAACTAGCAAGACAGGAACACAACCCCACCCATTAGCAGAGAGGCTGCCTAAGATCATAATAAGGTCAGAGACACCCCAAAACACACAACCAGATGTGGACCTGCCCACTAGAAAGAAAAGATTCAGCCCCATCCACCAGAACACAGGCACTAGTCCCCTCCAGCAGGAAGCCTAAACAACCCACTGAACCAACCTTAGCCACTGGGGGCAGACACCAAAAACAACAGGAACTACGAACCTGCAGCCTGCAAAAAGGAGACCCCAAACACAGTAAGTTAAGCAAAGTGAGAAGACAGAGAAACACACAGCAGATGAAGGAGCAAGGTAAAAACCCACCAGACCTAACAAATGAGGAGGAAACAGGCAGTCTACCTGAAAAAGAATTCAGAATAATGATAGTAAAGATGATCCAAAATCTTGGAAATAGAATGCAGAAAATACAAGAAACATTTAACAAGGACCTAGAAGAACTAAAGAGCAAACAAACAATGATGAACTACACAATAAATGAAATTAAAAATTCTCTAGAATGGATCAATAGCAGCATAACTGAGTCAGAAGAACGGATACGTGACCTGGAAGACAAAATAGTGCAAATAACTACTGCAGAGCAGAATAAAGAAAAAAGAATGAAAAGAATTGAGGACAGTCTCAGAGACCTCTGGGACAACATTAAATGCACCAACATTCGAATTATAGAGGTTCCAGAAGAAGAAGAGAAAACGAAAGGGACTGAGAAAATATTTGAAGAGATTATAGTTGAAAACGTCCCTAATATGGGAAAGGAAATAGTTAATCAAGTCCAGGAAGCACAGAGAGTCCCATACAGGATAAATCCAAGGAGAAACACACCAAGACACATATTAATGAAACTATCAAAAATTAAATACAAAGAAAAAATATTAAAAGCAGCAAGGGAAAGAAAAACAAATAACACACAAGGGAATCCCCATAAGGTTAACAGCAGAAACTCTGCAAGCCAGAAGGGAGTGGCAGGACATATTTAAAATGGTGAAAGGGAAAAACCTACAACCAAGATTACTGGACCCAGCAAGGAACTGATTCAGATTTGACGGAGAAATTAAAACTTTACAGACAAGCAAAAATTAAGAGAAATCAGCACCACCAAACCAGCTTCAAAACAAATGCTAAAGGAACTTCTCTAAGCAGGAAACACAAGAGAAAGAAAAGACGTACAATAACAAACCCAAGACAATTAAGAAAATGGTAATAGGAACATACATATCGATAATTACCTTAAATGTAAATGGATTAAATGCTCCAACCAAAAGACGTACACTGGCTGAATGGATACAAAAACAAGACCCATATATATGCTGTCTACAAGTGACCCACTTCAGACCTAGAGACACATACAGACTGAAAGTGAGAGGATGGAAAAAGATATTCCATGCAAATGGAAATCAAAAGAAAGCTGGAGTAGCAATTCTCACATCAGACAAAATAGACGTTAAATCAGACTATTACAAGAGACAAAGAAGGACACTACATAATGATCAAGGGATCAATCCAAGAAGAAGATATAACAACTGTAAATATTTATGCATCAAACATAGTAGCACCTCAATACATAAGGCAAATACTAACAGCCATAAAAGGGGAAATCAACAGTAACACAATCATAATAGGGGACTTTAACACCCCACTTTCACCAATGGACAGATCATCCAAAATGAAAATAAATAAGGAAACAGAAGCTTTCAATGATACATTAAACGAGATGGACTTAATCAATATTTATACGAAATTCCATCCAAATACAACACAATACACTTTCTTCTCAAGTGCTCATGGAACATTCTCCAGGATAGATCACATCTTGGGTCACATATGAAGCCTTGGTAAATTCAAGAAAATTGAAATCCTATCAAGTATCTTTTCCAACCACAACGCTATGAGACTAGATATCAATTACAGGAAAAAATCTGTAAAAAATACAAACACATGGAGGCTAAACAACACACTACTTAATAACCAAGAGATCACTGAAGAAATCAAAGAGGAAATCAAAAATACCTAGAAACAAATGAAAATGAAAACACAATGACCCAAAACCTATGGGATGCAGCAAAAGCAGTTCTAAGAGGGAAGATTATAGCAACACAATCCCACCTTAAGAAAAAAGAAACATCTCAAATAAACAACCTAACCTTACACTTAAAGCAATTAGAGAAAGAAGAACAAAAAAAACCCCAAAATTAGCAGAAGGAAAGAAATCATAAAGATCAGATCAGAAATAAATGAAAAAGAAATGAAGGAAATGATAGCAAAGATCAATAAAAGTAAAAGCTGGTTCTTTGATAAGGTAAACAAAATTGATGAACCATTAGCCAGATTCATCAAGAAAAAAAAAGGAGAAGACTCACATCAATAGAATTAGAAATGAAAAAGAAGAAGTAACAACTGACACTGCAGAAATACGAAGGATCATGAGAGATTACTACAAGCAACTATATGCCAATAAAATGGACAACCTGGAAGAAATGGACAAATTCTTAGAAATGCACAACCTTCTGAGACTGAACCAGAAAGAAATAGAAAATATGAACAGACCAATCACAAGCACTGAAATTGAAACTGTGATTAAAAATCTTCCAACAAACAAAAGCCCAGGACCAGATGGCTTCACAGGTGAATTCTATCAAACATTTAGAGAAGAGCTAACACCTATCCTTCTCAAACTCTTCCAAAATATACCAGAGGGAGGAACACTCCCAAACTCATTCTTCGAGACCACCATCACCCTGATACCAAAACCAGACAAAGATGTCACAAAGAAAGAAAACTACAGGCCAATATCAGTGATGAACATAGATGCAAAAAACCTCAACAAAATACTAGCAAACAGAATGCAACAGCACATTAAAAGGATCATTCACCATGATCAAGTGGGGTTTATCTCAGGAATGAAAGGATTCTTCAATATATGCAAATGAATTAATGTGATACACCATATTAATAAATTGAAGGAGAAAAACCATCCGATCATCTCAATAGATGCACAGAAAGTTTTGACAAAATTCAACACCCATTTATGATAAAAACCCTCCAGAAAGTAGGCATAGAGGGAACTTACCTCAACATAATAAAGGCCATATATGACAAACCCACAGCCAACATCGTGCTCAATGGTGAATAACTGAAAACATTTCCGCTAAGGTCAGGAACAAGACATGGTTGCCCACTCTCACCACTATTATTCAACATAGTTTTGGAAGTTTTAGCCACAGCAATAAGAGAAGAAAAAGAAATAAAAGGAATCCAAATTGAAAAAGAAGAAGTAAAGCTGTCACTGTTTGTAGATGACATGCTACCATATATAGAGGATCCTAAAGATGCTACCAGAAAACTACTAGAGCTAACCAATGAATTTGGTAAAGTAGCAGGATACAAAATTAATGCACAGAAATCTCTTGCATTCCTATACACTAAAGATGAAAAATCTGAACGTGAAAGTAAGAAAACACTCCCATTTACCATTGCAACAATAAGAATAAAATACCTAGGAATAAACCTACCTAAGGAGACAAAAGACCCTTATGCAGAAAACTATAAGACACTGATGAAAGAAATTAAAGATGATACAAATAGATGGAGAGGTACACCACGTTCTTGGATTGGAAGAATCAGCATTCTGAAAATGACTCCACTACCCAAAGCAATCTACAGATTCAATTCAATCCCTAGCAAACTACCACTGGCATTTTTCACAGAAGTAGAACAAAAAATTTCACAATTTGTACAGAAACACAAAAGACCCCGAATAGCCAAAGCAATCTTGAGAAAGAAGAACGGAGCTGGAGATGTCAGGCTCCCTGACTTCAGACTGTACTTCAAAGCTACAGTAATCAAGACAATATGGTACTGGCACAAAAACAGAAATATAGATCAATGCAACAGGATAGACAGCCCAGAGATAAACTCACGTACATATGGTCACCTTAGTTTTGATAAAAGAGGCAAGAATATACAGTGGAGAAAAGACAGCCTCTCCAATTAGTGGTGCTGGGAAAACTGGACAGCTACATGTAAAAGAATGAAATTAGAACACTCCCTAACACCATACACAGAAATAAACTCAAAATGGATTAAAGACCTACATGTAAGGCTAGACACTATCAAACTCTTATAGGAAAACATAGGCAGAACACTCTATGATATATATCACAGCACGATCCTTTTTGACCCACCTCCTAGAGATATGGAAACAAAAACAAAAATAAACAAACGGGACCTAATGAAACTTAAAAGCTTTTGCACAGCAAAGGAAACCATAAACAAGACGAAAAGACAACCCTCAGAATGGGAGAAAATATTTGCAAAAGAAGCAACTGACAAAGGATTAATCTCCAAAAGACATTTCTCCAAAGAAAATATATAGATTGCCAACAAACACATGAAAGAATGCTCACATCATTAATCATTAGAGAAATGCAAATCAAAACTACAATGAGATATCATCTCACACCGGTCAGAATTGCCATCATCAAAAAATCTAGGGCTTCCCTGGTGGCGCAGTGGTTGAGAATCTGCCTGCCAATGCAGGGGACACGGGTTCGAGCCCTGGTCTGGGAGGATCCCACATGCCGCGGAGCAACTGGGCCCGTGAGCCACAACTACTGAGCCTGCGCATCTGGAGCCTGTGCTCCGCAACAAGAGAGGCCGCGACAGTGAGAGGCCCGCGCACCGCGATGAAGAGTGGCCCCCGCTTGCCACAACTGGAGAAAGCCCTCACACAGAAACGAAGACCCAACACAGCCAAAAATAAATAAATAAATAAATTTTAAAAAAAATCTACAAACAACAAATGCTGGAGAGGGTGTGGAGAAAAGGGAACCCTCTTGCACTGTTGGTGGGAATGTAATTTGATACAGCCACTACAGAGAACAGTATGGAGTCCTTAAAAAACTAAAAATAGAACTACCATACGACCCAGCAATCCCACTACTGGGCACATACCCTCAGAAAACCATAATTCCAAAAGAGTCATGTACCAAAATGTTTATTGCAGCTCTATTTACAATAGCCAGGACATGGAAGCAACCTAAGTGTCCATCGACTGATGAATGGATAAAGAAGATGTGGCACATATATACAATGGAATATTACTTAGCCATAAAAAGAAACGAAATTGAGTTATTTGTAGTGAGGTGGATGGACCTAGAATCTGTCATACAGAGTGAAGTAAGTCAGAAAGAGAAAAACAAATACCGTATGCTAACACATATATATGGAATCTAAAAAAAAAAATGGTCATGAAGAACCTAGGGGTAAGACGGGAGTAAAGATACAGACCTACTAGAGAATGGACTTGGGGACACGGGGAGGGGGAAGGGTAAGCTGGGAGAAAGTGAGAGAGTGGCATGGATATATATACACTACCAAATGTAAAATAGATAGCTAGTGGGAAGCAGCCGCATAGCATAGGGAGATCAGCTCGTTGCTTTGTGACCACCTAGAGCGGTGGGATAGGGAGGGTGGGAGGGAGGGAGACACAAGAGGGAAGAGATATGGGGATATATGTATATGTATAACTGATTCAGTTTGTTATAAAGCAGAAACTAACACAACATTGTAAAGCAATTATACTCCAATAAAGATGTTAAAAAAAAAACTAGGCAAAATTGAACTGTAGTGTCTGAGTATATATTTGTGTGATAAAACTGTACAGAAAATCATGAAGGTGATTGCCCTAAATGTCAGGACAGTGGTTACATTTAAGGATGGAAGGAGTGGGCTGTTTGGACAGGGTACAGAGAAGCCTTCTCTATTGGCTGGCAAAGTTCTATTGATTTGGGTGGTGGTTACAAGCGTGTTTTCCTTCTAAGTCAATAAGCTATAATTTTGTTTTATGCAATTTTCTGTATTTGTGCTATATTTTGCAATAAAAAATTTTAAGGGGAATATGATTGAATTAAGCAGTGGCCAGATATTGCCTTTGATGGGACTTCTCCCATATACTGATGAACTCCCTCAAAGTTCTAGGCAGATCAACTGGAGACAATCAGCCCATCACACAAACCAAGAGCGTTTTTTCCAAGGTTAGTCTCTGTGTATATAGCCTGGTCAGTGTTTCCTTCTCTTGGGTGTATCTGCCTCTCCCTGAGCCCCAAGGATGATGGCTTGCGAAGACATCCAGTCACCATTTCTCCTTTAGGTTTCTAAAAGTGAATCATCCTCTGTTCTCTAACAGAGATATTACTAAGTAGCAGTTACACTAATATTCTCATGATCAATACAAATGACCCAGGTAAAGGAAATGTCCCTGGTCTGTTCCACTTCCTTTCTATTACTAACTTTATGTGAACACAATTGCCTAAACCTTGACAAGTTCTCCCAGAGACATTTTAGTAAGTCTATCTGAGGTTCACAGAATGCCCAAGAAAGGCTCCAGCACATTGTAGAGTGCTGTCCAAGGGTCTCTGCACATTCACCCTCTCATTTCTTCCTATTCTTTGTGAATAGGTGTGTACATTCTCTTTATGTGATAGCAAATAATTAAGCCAATACCTGAGGCAAAAAGAATGAAGGGGTTTCACATCTAATGGCTTGGGAACAGCACAGAGCTAGTAAAATAATGGCAACCCCAGACTGAAACCACCAAGGATCCAAGCGTGTTAGACATACGACATTTTTTTCTACCCCTGAAATCTGCAGAACAAAATTCTTAAGTTATAAATCAGTTACTAATTTTTACATTTTGGGTTGTTGTTGGATTTATTTAATATCCAACTCTATGACTTCATCTTGTACTAGCAAACTGCATTTTCCCAGTATCTTTTTTCTATTTCAGTTTGATCTAAATTAAGATAATTTACAAAGTAGCTCTTCTAGGCTTTGGCTCAAATGTTACAAACTCTTTCTAAGAGTGAGATTCTATTGCTTAGGGTCTTATGGACTTTGCCCATCTCAGAGGTCTTAATCGGCTTAATTAGGCTGATATCCACAAGCCTTGCAAGGTTCCAATATGACACTGATTCTTTCTTAGAGCAAACCCAGTATCAGCAGTAAGGTTCCAGGCCCCCAGAATTAGAGAGGAAAGCCTGTGGACCTAGGGTGTACTCCAGGGAGGTGCTGGTGAGTGGGGCAGGTACACCAGAATACAGTTGGTTAGAAGAATACAAGTGATCTGAGTCCTGTGCCTGTCTATGTGATCCACCACCACATCACAGGCCAGCCATTGTCCTGGCACCTGCACAAATGCTGTAGGTTGCGCAGCTTTACCGGGACAAGGGTCTCCTTGGGAATTCCTTCCATGTAGATACAGCCAAAGTGCTTAACATGAAAAAAGGTTATAACCCCATCTTTACACCGTAGAAGCCATCAGCCAAAGTTATAGGCTTATGGGGGGGGGGGCGAGGGGGGCGGGAGGGGCGGCACTGGAAAAGGGAAATCCAAAGGCCTCGGGTTTCAAATTAATACTGATCTAAAGTCGCATTTCCAAGGTTCGGCTTCATCTCCCTGTATTTCAAGAGCGCCTTCCTGATCACTAATTTCTTCCTTCGGTTGCTGGGTAAACCTTTAATCCCTATCCTACCTCCATTTGTTCAATAGCAATTTTCATTTTCACTTGAATCTGAGTAGAATTGGATATCAGGTGTGCCTGTCTAGGCTTAATCATTAAATCGTGGTCAAATCGCTCTCCCGGAGCGCGTGAACAAAAATGAATGGACATTTTCGTAAAAAAAAAAAAAAAAAAAAAAAAAAAGAGAGAGAGAGACTTTCGGACTTCACCCAAGACTGAGGATGCAGGAGGCCGAGCGTACGGATGGCAGCGAGGGGTCAATCCCCGCCCGGCGCCGGGTCGGCGGTGGAGGAGTCGGAAGTGGTCGGGGTTTGGGGGAGGAGATCCGCTCACACACAACAGGAGAGGCTGCGCCGCCATATCTGCTGCCGCCGCCGCAGTTGCGAATGCAGCGTCGGGACCGGGCTGCCTCCGCGCCGCCGCTAAGGTTCGTGTCGCTCCCCCCCGAGCCCCCTGCTCTTGCCGCCTCATCCCCGGCGGCACTGCCCGCTCTTTCTGGCCCGCTGAGCCCTCTCCCTCCCCGCATCCATCAGGGCTGAGGACCATGGATCCGGGCAGCAGCAGCAGCAGCGACTCGGCTCCCGACTGCTGGGACCAGGTGGACATGGAAGCACCGGGTTTGGCCCCGAGCGGGGACCGAGCCGCCTCGGCGGCTGCGGCAGCGGCGGCCGAGGCCCAGCGTGAGCCCCTCAGCTCGGCCTTCAGCCGACAGCTCAACGTCAACGCCAAACCCTTCGTGCCTAACGTCCATGCCGCGGAGTTCGTGCCGTCCTTCCTGCGGGGCCCGTGCCAGCCGCAGACCCCCCCGGCCGACGCCCCCGGCATCGATGAAACCTGCCCCGGCGCGGGCGACCCTCAAGGTAAAAGGCTGGGACGGGGGGCACCTGTGGAACATTCCAAAGAGGAACAGCTAGTGTGGCATGAAGGTTCCAATTCAGCCGTTACCATGGAACTTTCGGAACCTGTTGTAGAAAATGGAGAGGTGGAGATGGTCTTAGAAGAATCATGGGAGCACAATAAAGAAGTAAGTGAAGCTGAGCCAGGGGGTAGTTCCTTGGGAGATTCGGGGCCCCCAGAAGAAAGTGGCCAGGAAATGATTGAGAAAGAGGAAATCAGAAAATCGAAATCTGTGGTCGTACCCTCAGGTGCTCCTAAAAAAGAACACGTAAATGTGGTATTCATTGGGCATGTAGATGCCGGAAAGTCAACCATTGGAGGACAGATCATGTTTTTGACAGGAATGGTTGACAAAAGGACACTTGAGAAATATGAAAGAGAAGCTAAAGAAAAAAACAGAGAAACTTGGTATTTGTCCTGGGCCTTAGATACAAATCAGGAAGAACGAGACAAGGGTAAAACAGTAGAAGTGGGTCGTGCCTATTTTGAAACAGAAAAGAAACATTTCACAATTTTAGATGCCCCTGGCCACAAGAGTTTTGTCCCAAATATGATTGGTGGTGCTTCTCAAGCTGATTTGGCTGTACTGGTAATCTCTGCCAGGAAAGGAGAGTTTGAGACTGGATTTGAAAAAGGTGGACAGACAAGAGAACATGCGATGTTGGCAAAAACAGCAGGGGTGAAATATTTAATAGTGCTTATTAATAAGATGGATGATCCCACAGTAAATTGGAGCAGCGAGAGATATGAAGAATGTAAAGAAAAGCTAGTGCCCTTTTTGAAGAAAGTCGGCTTCAGTCCCAAAAAGGACATTCACTTTATGCCCTGCTCAGGGCTTACCGGGGCAAATATTAAAGAGCAATCAGATTTCTGCCCTTGGTACACTGGATTACCATTCATTCCGTATTTGGATAATATGCCAAACTTCAACAGATCCATTGATGGACCAATTAGACTGCCAATTGTGGATAAGTACAAGGATATGGGCACTGTGGTCCTGGGAAAGCTGGAATCAGGATCCATTTTTAAAGGCCAGCAGCTTGTGATGATGCCAAATAAGCACAATGTGGAAGTTCTTGGAATACTTTCTGATGATGCTGAAACTGATTATGTAGCCCCAGGTGAAAACCTTAAAATCAGACTGAAGGGAATTGAAGAAGAAGAGATTCTTCCAGGATTCATACTCTGTGATCCTAATAATCTTTGCCATTCTGGACGCACATTTGATGTTCAGATAGTGATTATTGAGCACAAGTCCATCATCTGCCCAGGTTATAATGCGGTGCTGCACATTCATACTTGTATTGAGGAAGTTGAGATAACAGCCTTAATCTCCTTGGTAGATAAAAAATCAGGAGAAAAGAGTAAGACACGGCCCCGCTTCGTGAAACAAGATCAAGTGTGCATTGCCCGTTTAAGGACAGCAGGAACTATCTGCCTTGAGACATTCAAAGATTTTCCTCAAATGGGTCGTTTTACTTTGAGAGATGAGGGTAAGACCATTGCGATTGGAAAAGTTCTGAAACTGGTCCCAGAGAAGGACTAAGCAGTTTTCTTGTTGCCCCTACACAATACTGTGAGAATTGACTACAAAAGTTCACCACCTTCTCTTATTTACTGCCCATTGAGAGACTTTTCTCCATATTTTGCAAAGAAAAATTTCACAGCAAAAATCCATGTTTTGTCAGCTTTCTCATGTTGAGATCTCAGTTGTGTCACTGCTGAATTTACCCATAAGTTTCCTCCTCCTATGCCATTCTGCTTCCTTGAACAGAATCAGTAATAGCTTTGTAAGTGATGTGGATGTAATTGTCTATAACAATGAAAAATTAATATATTTTTTAATTTTTCATTTTCCCTTAGGATATTTAGACAACCCTTGTTCCACGCAGACCAATCAGAGTGTGTCAGTGTGTGTGTACATGTCAAAAAGACAACTAACATGTGAATAAAATATTCCATTTGAAACTCTTATTGGTATTTGAAATGCTTTCGAATATATTTTTTAATTTGTCTGTAATGCTTCTCAATTAGGATTTTTACTGTCTCAAGTAACTGAATACATTTTATTACCTGGGCTTTTAACAACTGTCCTGCACTCACTGTTTTAAATGAGAAATTTACAAACAATGCACAGGTTTGTGTTAAAGGAAAAATTTTAATTTTGAGAAAAATAATTTAGAGCTCTTCCCAATGAACTTTGTTTTCTGTGTTCAAGTCCAGTCAATAAAGGAGCTCTTCTGCTTCCCCACTTGTGATTTGAAAAAGAAAAGCTCAGGCCATCTATCAAGTCCCCAAATGTTGAACATGGCCAGATTACAAATGTACCTGGGGATTCAGACCGTATGTTGACTAGACTGTTATCTGCACTCCCTCATCTTAACACACCCCTTTGTTTTATTCACCAAGAGACTTGTGATGTGGGACACAACACAGTAAGGGGCATGACTATTGAGAAGGTAAATGCTTGCAATAGTAAGTCATTCACTGACAAGTAAGGGTTATTGAGGGTCCTGAGCTTGGAGACGGGGAGACCATTCCACTCTTCTATTCTCCAGTGCTTGGGGTTAGTAGGAAAGGTGGGAGGTCATTTTTACAATCAGTTCATGACCCACTCTTGGGGTCAGAGTTAACTGGACTCATCTCTGAAGAGTACATTGAGGAAAACACCAACTATGGACCCTGAGGTGGCTACTTTTATTGCCAGGAGAGTGGCCTTATAACCTGCGTAACTATCAACAGCTGCAAGAACTTTCTGTCTTGGTGAGTAGGTAGTGGCCCAGTGTAAACACTGCCCAATGGTGGGCAGAGCCAATTCCTCACACTCATGGGGTGGTTGAACAAGGGTGGAGACTGCTGCCGGAACACTATGGGCTATGCTCAGGACCTTTCTCCATGGTCCCTTTGTTTGTGTCCCCATGTACCTCCAGGATATCTAACCTGTCAGAGATAGCCACAGGTCTTGTCAGGGCATCAACAGCATGGCTCTGTGCATCATCCAACCATAGATCTTCAGGGCACCCACAAGGGAAAAGAGGATTTTTATTTTGTCATATGTCAGCTAACCTAACCCACAGGGATGTGCCTCATGTTGTCTTGTCCTTTAATAATTAGAATATCAGTGGCAAGAGTTTCCTCTTATTTTACAGTTCCTTCTCTTGCCTCTGTGCTCTGAGCTTTGTACAAAATACAGGCCAATCCAGTGTTCGCTAAAAGTTTTGCCCTGGCAGCCACTTTTTAAAAATTTATTTCTGCTGCTGCATCAATCTCATTGTTTTGCAATTTTAGTAATTTACCAAAAGGATAATTGTGGATAGCATCCACTAATAGGCCAAAGCCACAAGGCAGGACAGAACTCTTTTTTTCTCCACCCGATTTGGATAATTTCCCATCAAAAACTGGCTCCTAAATGTCTTTTCTCATTAGTCAGTTGTATAGAAATTTCTCCACCAGGAGCTCTGAACTCTATAAACAACTTTCAGAGACCAGGGCATAAATCTTTGGGAGTGGATTTTAGAAACCAATAATTTTCATTTCAGTGATCATCCAGGTGGTTGGAGACACCTGACCCTGGCTCTTTAAGAAAATATTCAGTATATAAACTCGTGGTAATGGTTTTTTTCTAACTTCGTGAATACCTTCATTTATAATTCTTAATGTCTGGTAGTGTTCTCCAATACTGCAAATTGAGGCCATTCACAAACACAGTACAGTTTCCACAGGGCATACAAAACAGTGTCCCTTCAGAGGTCCCCTGTTTCCTCTAATTCAGACCAATTTACCTTAACTGTGCCAAGAGCACCTCAAATTCCTGGTAAGCAAGATCAGTGTAGAAATTCCCCAAGTCTGGCTGCATCCTGTAAATACATCATGAATTTACTACGTCAGGATGACTCTTGGTGACTTTTCTCCCAAGGTTCTTCCTTTTATTCCTCATTATAGGACAAATCTGCGGAGATTTAGGAAAAGGGCCCAACTTATTTGGTATGTCAGCAAAGACCCATGAAGGAAAGAAAGTGGAAAGCTTGGGCTGGGTAGAAGCTAGCAGACCTCCACATTGAGCATCTTTCTCTGGTACCCAGGACAAATTGTCAGTGCTATTAATATCCACTATGGTTACCATTCCTGTCTTCAATAGACAAATCCTTTCTCAAAATAGACTCTCTTTTTACAGTGTCATGATTCTGATTTACTACAATGCAAGAACCTGCTCTTTTTAAAGTTTACTTATGCACATTTTGCAGTACAAATATTCAACCCACACACTTTAGTTAAAATGACTTGTTTAGTTGCAGGAAAATTATTAGTTACTGTGTCATGGCCATACAAAAGAAACTATCCAGCAACCACACAAATTCTGCCAAAACCTGAGCATTTGAACATGTTCACATTGATCCAGTGCCTGTTTTTATGTTCAATATGATTCTATATTTTCTGTTGCGGGTATTGACATATTTTCATTTCTCCTAGTTTTCAGTTAACAATATCCACTCATGGTTGGCCACTGGGTGGAAGGAAAATTTGATCCCAGATTTCTCACTGGAGACACGACTGTTTCCACTGAGTGGGGAAAGTGGGCTTGCCTTAGAATTTGGTAGAGGCTTTTTCAAACCACCCTGTGGGTGTTAGTTAATGTTCAGCCAATCACCAAGATCAACAAGGGAAAGGGAGAGAAAAAAGAACCTACTGTATGAACATGCCACGTATGAGAAAATAAAACAAGAGAAAAAAAAAGCTTTGTTTACATACAAGAGGGCACAGTTTACAATTTGACACTATAGCCCGTAGAATATTCACTATCGGATTCCCTTACAGTTCTACCTTGCACTCAACAATGCAGATTGTTTTAGAGGAAATTTGTCTAAATTCTAGGGGGATTCTCTTTTCCTTCACTTATCCTTTAAAAAATTGTATAGTTTCCTTTATAAGTCAGTGGATGAAAGGTTCAGGCTCTAAGAATCAGACATCAATCAAAAGGGTTTCCGGCAAAGCCCCTTGTTTTCTACTCAGATTAATATTAAGCAATCAGAATTTACATGCACACATAATTTTCAGACAGTTCTCAGCCCTCTAATGAAGATATTTCTCGCCTTCATTGTTGAACTTCAAAAGTCCAAGCAGAGGATATTGAGACCTGCCCCCAGTTTTAGAATGAGAGGACAAAAAGAAAAAAAAAAAGATTTGTCCAGTCAGGCTGCTGTATACATTCATGTCGCTGTATCTCTCATTTGATATGATATATATCCAATAAGTGTCCAATTATAGCTCTTCTTTCCTCATATTTGGGTCTCTGATTAAAAGGCTTCCTCTAATCTCTAACAGAGACTTAGACGAATTATCTCCTCCTGAGACTGCCTTTACTAGCTGTACCACAGTCTTATCAGTGACCTTTTGCCATACCAATAAATTTACAGAACGCAATGTCACATGGCAAATGAGCAAGAAAGAACCCGACTGGCTTCTGCTGGTTTAGCTGACAGTTCCTGGATTAAAGGTTAGTGTTTGATTTCTACCTTTTATTTCTTTTTGCACCCTGCTTTAACTGATGCTCATATGACATATATTATTTAGCTTTCCAAACTGCTTTAGCTTCTTTTGCCAATTTGGTAAGGTATAAATGAATAGGTGAAATAAAATGTATTAATACATTAAAAAAATGTTTAACATCTTTATTGGAGTATAATTGCTTTACAATGGTGTGTTAGTTTCTGCTTTATAACAAAGTGAATCAGCTATACATATACATATATCCCCATAGATCTTCCCTCTTGCATCTCCCTCCCACCCTCCCTATCCCACCTCTCTAGGTCGGTCACAAAGCACTGAGCTGATCTCCCTGTGCTGTGCAGCTGCTTCCCCCTAGCTATCTATTTTACATTTGGTAGTGTATATATGTCCATGCCACTCTCTCACTTCGTCCCAGCTTACCCTTCCCCCTCCCCATGTCCTCAAGTCCATTCTCTACGTCTGCATCTTTTTCAAAATATCTAAAGGCTTAACTCCTGAGTGATGCTAATGACAGAATGCTTCATCCCCATCTGTGTTCTTCAATGTGTGCCAAACCCAAAAGAACTCTGGTCTGAAAGGGTAAATGAGCTGCAAGCATACATTTTGCACGTTTAAGAAGGGAACACCAAGGTTTGAAGGGAAGGAGATACATCTAAGGAGGCTTTAACCTTAAAGGACGGTGATTCAGGACAGATGTGTGATGGCTTCACAAGATCCTGGTAGTGAGTAAAAAGTTGCAGTGACCAAACTTAACATAATTCAAGAACATTTGCCTCTATGGATGGCACACTATTCAAGGCCTGAAGGGAAGTTGGGGGCACGAGAAAGGTCATATTGATTTCCCAGCAGAATCTGAACTGGGCCTCCAGGTGGCTAGGGGACAAATGCACATCAGATTCATTCTGTGAGACAAAGAGGTCAAAACTGCTGGCAATATTGGCAGCATGGCACCAACTCTGATGGTGATACTACCAAGCCTCACAGATCCCCAGGTATCAGTGTTAGGTCTCACACTACCTACCAATGCCTGACTGAGTTAGCGGTATCCAAAATAACACATATGACCTGAGTGTGCAGATGTAACAGCTACAATGAAGGGCAAGTTCTGCTCTGGGCCACCCTGGTGCCCCCACCTCTTCCAGAAGATCCCATTGTCAGAGAGGTGGCCAGATCAAAATATGTCCCCTTCCTGACATAGAATATACCTAGCATGGTGCTGAGGAGATAGTGGACCTTTTTCTTCTCCTGCTTATGTTTTAGACAGTGATTTGGTAAGCTAGAGAAGGGACGTTGACCCATGGCACTGGGGTAATGCACCGTGAAGCCACTAATTGGAACCCTGAATAAGCCACCTCACCCCTCTTCTATGAGTCTCTGGTCCCTCATGCATAATGTAGAACTAATGCCAGTTACCTCGTGTTGGGCTGCACCCCACAGACCTGCAAGATCTGTACTTGCTCAGCCTCAAGACCGAAGAAAGAACCCAGAGTCAGAGACGTCAATGGTTTAATGGATGGGAGATCTTACATGTCTGAAGCAAGGTCTTGGAGAGACACCCCACCATGTGCGGCGAAAGGCAGGCAGGACATGGTGGCAGTCTTTGCTCCCACGGGGAGGGGGAGGTTACCAGTTATAGGGGGAATTGATGTCTGGTCAGCTCATTGGTTACCAGGGAAACCAGCAGAGGAGCACGCCCCTCACTGCCCCACTGATAAGCTAACAGGTGGAGATGTTCTGATCTAAAGATTAGAACAATCACTAGCTGGGGCTGGGGGCAAGTACATGGGCATTTACTGATTAGGCTCTATGATTAAGAGGGAAGGTCAGTCATGTGAGTAAGGCGTAAGTGGAGCAGGGACTGGTTGAGCAAGGCATGTACAGAGAGTAAAAGAATAGCCATCTTGGGTGGCCTGATCAAACACCTTGTTTATAGGATTGTTGTAAGTACTGAACAAGGTAGCACATATGAAAATGTGGCTCAGTCCTTGTGAGTTTATTTCCTTCAGTGCGTAGTCAATCCTTACCCTTGACTGTGTTTTTGACTGTAGGAGCTCTGCTTCTCCTCACTAGATTTGTTGATTGCTGACACAATAACTTTTCCTACCAATGCCCTATGGTAAGAAAAACTGAGTTTTTAAAAAGAGGAAATATGTCCAGCCCCAGAGGTAGGGGGACTCAGAATTTGTCCAGTCCAGTCATAGCTATCCCATTCCCCTTTGTCAGATGATGGGTTTTCCAGCCTCCTCTACACCTAAGGGTGGCCATGTGACCCAGTTGTTCCCAATGATGTGTACAAGAATGTGTTGGGGACTTCTATAGAAAAAGATGGTACTTGGGATATGATAGAGATGACTGGAGCAGTTGCAGCTACATTGTGACAAGCACATGGTCATAGAGTCAACCTGCTGAAAAATGGCTGAGCAGGAGGATGGAAGCTGTGGTATCCTTATGGCATCTTTGAACAGCTGAACAATGCAAGTGTATTTCCAGACTTCTTATCAGGAGAGAAAAAAAGAGTAAGGCCCTGTTTATACCATTGTCTCTAAACTTTAGCTGCATAGTAAACTCATTTGAAAGTAGCTTTTAGCAATACTAGTGCCCTCCTCCATATCCAGAAATTCTGATTAATTAGTCTATATTATGGCTGTGGACATTAAAAAAAAATCTTTCTGTTATACTGTCAGATACATGAGAAGATGTACCATTATAAAGAACCCATGTAGATCTCACATAGCTCCAACAGTTAAGAACTCTTGGTTAATTTTATTTCATCTACACTCCCACCTACTTCTCTACACCTGCAGATTATTTTGAAGTTAATCCTAAACATCATGTCACTTAACAAAAGATTATTTCAGTATGTATCTCTAAAAGACCCAGACACTTTAAAAATACAAGCACAGTAATATTATCTCATGTAAAATTAATTATAATTTCTAAATATCTTCAAATATTCATTCCTAGTTTAAGTGTTCCAATTGTGTCATAAATAATTATTTTTTTGAAATTCAATTTCCAAATCAGGATCCAGTTTATGCCCATGCATTATAATTTGTTAACATGCTTATTGTCTCTTTCAACCTATAGGTTGTCCCTTCTTTTGTTTTTCTTGTAATTTATACACTGAACAACTTGGGTCCTTTGTTCTTTAGAGTTTCATACAGTCTGGATTTTGCTGACATCCTCCCTTTGTCATTGTTTAACAAGTCCCTCTATCTCCTGACTTTCCCGTAAATTGGTTGTTAGAGATAGAGGGTTCATTGGAGTCTTCTCCTTTTTTTTTCTTTTTTTCTTTTTTTTAAGCAAGAATACCTCACAGGTAATGCCATGTACTTCTGTCTGGATATACAAAATGTCTGGTTTGTCTCTTTTTTTTATGAAGTTAGCAGACACTGATGATTAGTGCCTAGATCCCGTATTTTGTTACAGCTTGTAGTACGAAGATATTCTATTTATCTTTCTTCATTTATTAACTAGAATACCTCTCTAAAGAGAATCTTTTCCTCATTAATTATTTGATAACACAGTAGATATACAGATGGAAGGATAATTATTTGATCCTTTCCTTCCATTTAAGAGTTTTCAAATTATGAATTTATTTCTTAGCACTTTTAAAGGTGACCACAGAGTACACTTTAGAATCACTATGAATACAATATCTAAACACGTTTAATGTGTTCAAATCTATTTACTTATTATTCTTATAGATGCTCAAACTGTACCATTTTTAGGCATTTAGGCTCTTCAGATTAGCTAGTGAATCCTTCTTACATGACCCCTGTAGTCCTTCCACTTTTCTGGTGCATCAGGTTGTCCAAGGCTCACTTTATACATTTCCTAAAGTCAGTTAATTTATCATGTAATCCATATTTCTTTTTTTAGTGGAAAATGCTGTTTAGAGAGTAAAATCATAGTGCTTATCTGCATGCTACTGGGTTCATCATGGTTTCTAGTGCTTTGTAGGGGGCAGAGCTAAGAAATAGGTATTTTAAAAAGCAAAATATAGCATGAGTTTATACTGATACTTCTCATTCAAATTCAGGGCTCCAGGGTATTTGCTTTACACCCTTGATCTTTCATCAGTATGTCCTTTCTCTGAAACCACAAGTCTTGACTCCCAATAACACTGAAAAAATTAAAAATTGCTCATTACTGTTATCCCACAATTCACAACCAAGTATCCAAAAAACCATGCCAACATTACCAATAAAAATACTGATTCTGAAAATAGTTTAAAGTTTTTATCTGATTCTTTTGGTCCTCAGGTTATATCCTCTAGGAATGTGCAGAACAAATGGCTATATTTTAAAACCATTAAAAATAGTCTCAAAAAAAAAAGTCTCTGTGTGGTAATGCCATCAACTGGATGCACAATAAAGTATAGTAGATTCATTTTGCTTTTCATTAAGTTTACCTTAATTAGTTTTTATAAATATGCAGAAAAGTTACATAATACCAAAGTCAAACCTACAAAACAATGTATTTTAGCAAAATCCGGCTTGCCTTCTTGTCCCTCCCACTCTGTATATTCTCACATATGTACTTTTTTTTAGTTTGTTGATTATAATTCCATGTGTATTCATACTTACCATGTATGGTGATAATGTACTATATACAGTTTCCCCATCTTGATTTTTCTTCACTTGTCAATATATCCCAGAGAGTGTTCCAAATCAATATATAGAAATAGTCATCATTCCTTTCTATAGCTGCATAATATTCAATTATTTTGTTTTTCAAGTCCTCTACTCATGGACGTTTAATTATTCCAGTTTTGTTATAACACATATTTCTGCAATCAATAACATTTTCATATTTTCCCAGCGTTTCCTTGATTTTGAGAATTGGGATTTATGGACTAACAGGTATGTGCTAGATATTGCCAAATTCCCCTCCATAAGAATTTTACCATTTTGCAAGAAGTTTGTCTATTTAAAAAACTTCCCAGGTGATTCTATGGTTCTGCAAGGGTTGAGAACCACTGGTTTTAGTTGTTGTTAGTTGTTTTTTATTGTTGTTGTTGTTTAATTTGTTTTGGATTTGTTGTTGTTGTTATTGAAGCTAAATAAGAATCTAATGCACAATTCATAATGGAAATGTTCCAACGAGATCCAATACTAGTAGAGATCAGGGACTGTGCTGCATTCATCACTACATGCACAGTGGCTAGCACAGGAGCTCCAACTAGCACATGCTTATTAAATATATGTTGAATATTGAATGATGTAGTGAAGTGTAGTGACATCATATTTAATTGGTTTCTTATCAAAATATATTACTGTGCCTGCCCCTACACCAGATGTTTTATTCTCTGAAGTCATGGGGTGGGTATTATTCATACATTATGTAGCAAACCTTTCTTTAGAGTGTACCACGTGACTGGCAGGATTCTGGGTAGTATAGATAGAATAGAAAGGAAAACAGGCAAAAATCTGTGCTGCTGTAGAATTTATATTTTAGTGGGGAGATACTAAAGAAAATAAGAATTGAATATGAGCAGAGGAGTACTAAGTGCTAAGAAGAAAATTAAAGCAGTGTAACAGTGAGACTGACAGGGATTTTAGCTGTGGTTTGGTTAGACCTGTCTGTGCCTTTTAAGCAGAAACCTGAATTAAATGAAAGATGGCTTGTCACAGAGAGCATTTTTGAATATTTATTGAGTAAATGAGTGCTTATGATTGTCAATAGAATCTTATGTCTCTAGCTATGAACCTGTCCTCAGATCAAAGCACCCCTCCCTATTCCTGTGTATTAACACCTCTCTTTCCATCCCCCCATGGTGGACCACAAAAAGCCTGCTTGAGAAAAACTGGACTCATTCCACATAATCACTAAGTTAGATCTTCTGGATATATATCAAACCTTACAGCTAGACAATAGAAAAATATCTTCTCAGGGACATGAGGAGTATTCATAAAACTTTATGCCAGGTCACAAAGAAAGTATCATCAAATTCAATAAAATAGAAATAACACAACCAGCATTATTTTTATCATAGTACAATGAAGGTAAAACATTTTTCTAGAAGTCTTTACATCAGAAAAATTAAAAAACCTATTAATGAGGGCAGAGTTGCACAGAGGAAGTGTGCTGGGCCCATAAAACTATTAAATGGGGGCTTCCCTGGTGGCACAGTGGTTGAGAATCTGCCTGCTAATGCAGGGGACATGGGTTCGAGCCCTGGTCTGGGAAGATCCCACATGCCGTGGAGCGACTAGGCCCGTGAGCCACAACTACTGAGCCTGCGTGTCTGGAGCCTGTGCTCCACAACAAGAGAGGCCACAATAGTGAAAGGCCTGCACACCGCGATGAAGAGTGGCCCCCGCTTGCTGCAACTAGAGAAAGCCCTAGCGCAGAAACGAAGACTCAACATAGCAATCAATCAATCAATCAATCAAATAAATCTTTAAAAAAAGAAAAAAAAAACCAAAACCAAACTATTAAATGCTCTTAAGTGAAAGGGGAAATACAAGGAATTCCCTGGAGGTCCAGTGGTTAGGACTCCGTGCTTTCACTGCCAGGGGCACAGGTTCAAGCCCTGGTTGGGGAACTAAGATCTTGCAAGCTGTGTGGCACGGCCAAAAAATAAATAAATAAAAAGAAAGGGGAAAGGGGGGAAAGTGGCAGAGGTGGTAGTGGTGGGATGAATTGGGAGATTGGGGCTGACATATATACACTAATAGGTATAAAATAGATAACTAATAAGAACCTGCTGTATAAAAAATAAATTAATTAAATTAAATTTAAAAAAAAAGGGAAATACAAACCAAAATTACAGCATTAAAAAAAACAAGGATATTAGAAACTCCACATATCATAATATGTGGGGTATATTTTAGCAGTTATTAAAGGAAATTTAATATTAATATTAACTACAAATATTTACATCAATAAAATTTTTAAATGAAATTAATGAATTAAAATTTAAACTCCTAAAGTTAAACAAAAAACAGCAAAATGAACCAAAAGGAAACATTAATGATAAAGATAAAAGAAAACATTAAAGACATAAGAAATGGAAAAATACTAGAAGTAACTAAATCAAAATACTGTTTTTAAAATAAATGAACAATAAGGGATCAACTGCTAGTTAAGATAATAAGAAATAAGTAGAAAACACAGATACACAAAGTAAGAAATGAAAAGAGGAAAATAACTATTAAAACAGAAAAATTTTAAATAATAACAAAAGACTTTTTTGCAAAATAAGTTGAAAACCTAAATAATAAGTATGATTTCACAGGAAAAAAATAATTTGTCAAAATGACTGGAATTGAGATGGAAATCATAAGGAAACCAATTTCCATAGACGAAATAGGGAGATTTATCAAAGAATTACCTCATAGAAAAGCACTAAGCCTTAAAATTTTCACAGAAGAATTTTACCAAAACTTAATCATCAACTAAACACAGCGCTACATAAGCACTCTTAGGGCTACACAAAATATTTCAAAACATAGAAAATAAAGAGAAATTCAAATTATTTTTATGAAATGATTATAACATTGATACCAAAACCTGATAGGACAGTATAATAACGGAAAGCTATAGAACAATGTCAATTATGCATATTGATTAATATCTCTTAAATTTAATATCAGTGGACAGAATATAACACCACATTAGGAAAATAATACACCATGAACAAGTAGGATTTATGGTAGGCAACCAGAGATGATTCAAAAATTAGGAAATCCACTACTATAATTCACCTTATGATAGGTCTAAGGAGAAATATCATATGAAAATCTCCAGAAATCCTGAAATGGAGCCCAGTGAAATTCAACACTCATTCCAAAAAAATTAAAACAAAACAAAACAAAATAATAAAACAAAAAAACCAAAATAGGAACTCATGGGCACTTCCTACATATACATATATACATTATGTATATGGTATTTGTGAGTGCACCTAGAAATTTAGATACACACACATACAAAGCAAGTGTCCATTTTATATGTAAATCAATAAGAAAATAAACACTAAAATTCCTAATGGGAAACACAAGAGGCATTCCTGCTAAACTCAAGAACAAGAAAACAAGTTATCCATACTCTTTTTTTTTTAAACATCTTTATTGAAGTATAATTGCCTTACAAAGGTGTGTTAGCTTCTGCTTTATAACAAAGTGAATCAGTTATACATATACAATATGTTCCCATGTCTCTTCCCTCTTGCATCTCCCTCCCTCCCACCCTCCCCATCCCACCCCTCTAGGTGGTCACAAAGCACCGAGCTGATCTCCCTGTGCTATGCGGCTGCTTCCCACTAGCCATCTATTTTACATTTGGTAGTGTATATATGTCCATGACACTCTCTTACCCTGTCACATCTCACCCAACCCCCTCCCCATATCCTCAAGTCCATTCTCTAGTAGGTCTGTGTCTTTATTCCCGTCTTGCCACTAGGTTCTTCATGGCCTTTTTTTTTTTTTCCCTTAGATTCCGTATATATGTGTTAGCATACTGTATTTGTTTTTCTCTTTCTGACTTACTTCACTCTGTATGACAGACTCTAAATCCATCCACCTCATTACAAATACCTCCATTTCATTTCTTTTTATGGCTGAGTAATATTTCATTGTATATGTGTGCCACATCTTCTTTATCCATTCATCTGTCGATGGACATTTAGGTTGCTTCCATGTCCTGGCTATTGTAAATAGAGCTGCAATGAACATTTTGGTACATGACTCTTTTTGAACTATGGTTTTCTCAGGGTATATGCCCAGTAGTGGGATTGCTGGGTCGTATGGTAGTTCTATTTGTAGTTTTTTAAGGAACCTCCATACTGTTCTCCATAGTGGCTGTATCAATTTACATTCCCACCAACAGTGCAAGAGTGTTCCCTTTCCTCCACACCCTCTCCAGCATTTATTTTTTCTAGATTTTTTGATGATGGCCATTCTGATCGGTGTGAGATGATATCTCATTGTAGTTTTGATTTGCATTTCTCTAATGATTAATGATGTTGAGCATTCTTTCATGTGTCTGTTGGCAACCTGTATATATTCTTTGGAGAAATGTCTATTTAGGCCTTCTGCCCATTTTTGGATTGGGTTGTTCGTTTTTTTGTTATTGAGCTGCATGAGCTGCTTGTAAATCTTGGAGATTAATCCTTTGTCAGTTGCTTCATTTGCAAATATTTTCTCCCATTCTGAGGGTTGTCTTTTGGACTTGTTTATGGTTTCCTTTGCTGTGCAAAAGCTTTTAAGTTTCATTAGGTCCCATTTGTTTATTTGTGTTCTTATTTCCATTTCTTTGGGAGCTGGGTCAAAAAGAATCTTGCTGTGATGTATGTCATAGAGTGTTCTGCCTATGTTTTCCTCTAAGAGTTTGATAGTGCCTGGCCTTACACTTAGGTCTTGAATCCATTTTGAGTTTATTTTTGTGCATGGTGTCAGGGAGTGTTCTAATTTCATACTTTTACATGTATCTGTCCAATTTTCCCAGCACCACTTATTGAAGAGGCTGTCTTTTCTCCACTGTATATGCTTGCCTCCTTTATCAAAGTTAAGGTGACCATATGTGTGTGGGTTTATCTCTCGGCTTTCTATCCTGTTCCATGGGTCTATATTTCTGTTTTTGTGCCAGTACCAAACTGTCTTGATTACTGTAGCTTTGTAATATAGTCTGAAGTCAGGGAGCCTGATTCCCCCAGCTCCATTTTTCGTTCTCAAGATTGCTTTGGCTATTCGGGGTCTTCTGTGTTTCCATACAAATTGTGAAATTTTTTGTTTTAGTTCTGTGAAAAATGCCAGTGGTAGTTTGATAGGGATTGCATTGAATCTGTAGATTGCTTTGGGTAGTAGAGTCATTTTCACAATGTTGATTCTTCCAATCCAGGAACATGGTATATCTCTCCATCTATTTGTATCATCTTTAATTTCTTTCATCAGTGTCTTATAATTTTCTGCATACAGGTCTTTTGTCTCCTTAGGTAGGTTTATTCCTAGATATTTTATTTTTTTGTTGCAATGGTAAACGGGAGTGTTTTCTTAATTTCACTTTCAGATTTTTCATTAGTGTATAGAAATGCAAGAGATTTCTGTGCATTAATTTTGTATCCTGCTACTTTACCAAATTCATTGATTAGCTCTAGGAGTTTTCTGGTAGCATCTTTAGGATTCTCTATGTATAGTATCATGTCATCTGCAAACACTGACAGCTTTACTTCTTCTTTTCAGATTTGGATTCCTTTTATTTCTTTTTTTTCTCTGATTGCTGTGGCTAACACTTCCAAAACTATGTTGAATAATAGTGGTGAGAGTGGGCAACCTTGTCTTGTTCCTGATCTTAGTGGAAATGGTTTCAGTTTTTCACCATTGAGGACAATGTTGACTGTGGGTTTGTCATACATGGACTTTATTATGTTGAGGAAAGTTCCGTCTATGCCTACTTTCTGCAGGGCTTTTATCATAAATGGGTGTTGAATTTTGTCGAAAGCTTTCTCTGCATCTGTTGAGATGATCATATGGTTTTTCTCCTTCAATTTGTTAATATGGTGTATCACATTGATTGATTTGCGTATATTGAAGAATCCTTGCATTCCTGGAATAATCCCCACTTGATCATGGTGTATGATCCTTTTAATGTCCTGTTGGATTCTGTTTGCTAGTATTTTGTTGAGGATTTTTGCATCTATGTTCATCAGTGATCTTGTCCTGTAGTTTTCTTTCTTTGTGACATCTTTGTCTGGTTTTGGTATCAGGGTGATGGTGGCCTTGTAGTATGAGTTTGGGAGTGTTCCTCCCTCTGGTATATTTTGGAAGAGTTTGAGAAGGATAGGTGTTAGCTCTTCTCTAAATGTTTGATAGAATTTACCTGTGAAGCCATCTGGTCCTGGGCTTTTGTTTCTTGGAAGGATTTTAATCACAGTTTCAATTTCAGTGCGTGTGATTGGTCTGTTCATATTTTCTATTTCTTTCTGGTTCAGTCTGGGCAGTTTGTGCATTTCTAAGAATCTGTCCATTTCTTCCAGGTTGTCCATTTTATTGGCATAGAGTTGCTTGTAGTAATCTCTCATGATCTTTTGTATTTCTGTAGTGTCAGTGGTTACTTCTCCTTTTTCATTTCTAATTCTATTGATTTGAGTCTTCTCCCTTTTTCTCTTCATGAGTCTGGCTAATGGTTTATCAATTTTGTTTTTCTTCTCGAAGAACCAGCTTTTAGTTTCATTGATTTTTGCTATTGTTTCCTTCATTTCTTTTTCATTTATTTCTGATCTGATCTTTATGATTTCTTTCCTTCTGCTAGCTTTGGGGTTTTTTTTGCTCTTCTTTCTCTAATTGCTTCAGGTGCAAGGTTAGGTTGTTTATTCGAGATGTTTCCTGTTTCTTGAGGTAGGCTTGTATTGCTATATACTTCCCTCTTAGCACTGCTTTTGTTCCGTCCCATAGGTTTTGGGTCATTGTATCTCCATTGTCATTTGTTTCTAGGTATTATTTGATTTCCCCTTTGATTTCTTCAGTGATCACTTCGTTATTAAGTAGTGTATTGTGTAGCCTCCATGTGTTTGTATTTTTTACACATCTTTTCCTGTAATGGATATCTAGTCTCATAGCGTTGTGGTCGGAAAAGATACTTGATACGATTTCAATTTTCTTAAATTTACCAAGGCTTGATTTGTGACCCAAGATATGATCTATCCTGGAGAATGTTCCATGAGCACGTGAAAAAATGTGTATTCCGTTGTTTTCAGGTGGAATGTCCTATAAATATCAATTAAGTTCATCTTGTTTAATGTATCATTTAAAGCTTGTGTTTCCTTATTGATTTTCATTTTGGATGATCTGTCCATTGGTGAAAGTGGGGTGTTAAAGTCCCCTACTATGATTGTGTTGCTGTCGATTTCCCCTTTTATAGTTGTTAGTATTTGCCTTATGTATTGAGGTGCTCCTATGTTGGGTGCATAAATATTTACAATTGTTATACCTTCCTCTTGGATCGATCCCTTGATCATTATATAGTGTCCTTCTTTGTCTCTTGTAATAGTCTTTATTTTAAAGTCTATTTTGTCTGATATGAGAATTGCTACTCCAGCTTTCTTTTGATTTCCATTTGCATGGAATATCGTTTTCCATCCCCTCACTTTCAGTCTGTATGTGTCTCTAGGTCTGAAGTGGGTCTCTTGTACACAGCATATATATGGGTCTTGTTTTTGTATCCATTCAGCCAGTCTGTGTCTTTTGGTGGGAACATTTAATCCATTTACATTCAAGGTAATTATCGATATGTATGTTCCTATTCCCATTTTCTTAAATGTTTTGGGTTTGTTATTGTAGGTGTTTTCCTTCTCTTGTGTTTCTTGCCTAGAGAAGTTCCTTTAGCATTTGTTGTAAAGCTGGTTTGGTGGTGCTGAACTCTCTCAGCTTTTGCTTGTCTGTAAAGGTTTTAATTTCTCCATCAAATCTGAATGAGATCCTTGCTGGGTAGAGTAATCTTGGTTGTAGGTTTTTCTCCTTCATCACTTTAAGTATATCCTGTCACTCCCTTCTGGCTTGCAGAGGTTCTGCTGAAAGATCAGATGTTAACCGTATGGGGATTCTCTTGTGTGTTATTTGTTGTTTTTCCCTTGCTGCTTTTAATATGTTTTCCTTATATTTAATTTTTGACAGTTTGGATAATATGTGTCTTGGCGTGTTTCTCCTTGGGTTTATCCTGTATGGGACTCTCTGTGCTTCCAGGACTTGATTAACTATTTCCTTTCCCATATTAGGGAAGTTTTCAACTATAATCTCTTCAAATATTTTCTCAGTCCCTTTCTTTTTCTCTTCTTCTTCTGGGACCCCTATAATTCGAATGTTCGTTCGTTTAATGTTGTCCCAGAGGTCTCTGAGACTGTCCTCAGTTCTTTTCATTCTTTTTTCTTCATCCTGCTCTGCAGTAGTTATTTCCACCATTTTATCTTCCAGGTCACTTATCCTTTCTTCTGCCTCAGTTATTCTGCTATTGATCCCATCTAGAGTATTTTTAATTTCATTTATTGTGTTTTTCATCATTGCTTGGTTCCTCTTTAGTTCTTCTACATCCTTGTTAAATGTTTCTTGCATTTTGTCTATTCTATTTCCAAGATTTTGGATCATCCTTACTATCATTATTCTGAATTCTTTTTCAGGTAGACTACCTATTTCCTCTTCATTTGTTAAGTCTGGTGTGTTTTGACCCTGCTCCTTCATCTGCTGTGTGTTTTTCTGTCGTCTCATTTTGCTCATCTTACTGTGTTTGGGGTCTCCTTTTCACAGGCTCCAGGTTCGTAGTTCCCGTTGTTTTTGGTATCTGTCCCCAGTGGCTAAGGTTGGTTCAGTGGGTTTTGTAGGCTTCCTGGTGGAGGGAACTAGTGCCTGAGTTCTGGTGGCTGAGGCTGGATCTTGTCTTTCTGGTGGGCTCGTCCACATCTGGTGGTGTATTTTGGGGTGTCTGTGGCCTTATTATGATTTTAGGCAGCCTCTCTGCTAGTGGATGGGGCTGTGTTCCTGTCTTGCTAGTTGTTTGGCATAGGGTGTCCAGCACTGTACCTTGCTGTTCGTTGAGTGAAGCTGGGTCTTGATGTTGAGATGGAGATCTCTGAGAGATTTTTGCTGTTTGGTATTACGTGGAGCTGGGAGGTCTCTTGTGGACCAGTGTCCTGAAGTTGGCTCTCCCACCTCAGAGGCACGACCCTGATGCCTGGCTGGAGCACCAAGAGCCTTTCATCCACACGGCTCAGAGTAAAAGGGAGAAAAAATAGAAAGAAAGAAAGAAAGAGGCTATAATATAGTGAAGTAAAATAAAGCTATTATAAAGCAAAGCTATACAGACAAAATCTCACCCAGAAGCATATACATATACACTCACAAAAAAAAGGAAAAGGGAAAAATTAATATATCCTGCTCCCAGAGTCCACCTCCTGAATTTGGGATGATTCGTTGTCTATTCAGGTATTCAGCAGATGCAGGCACATCACGTTGTTTGTGGAGCTTTAATCCGCTGCTTCTGAGGCTGCTGGGAGAGATTTCCCCTTCTCTTCTCTGTTCGCACAGCTCCTGGGGTTCAGCTTTGGATTTGGACCCGCCTCTGCATGTAGGTCGCCTGAGGGCCTATATTCCCCGCCCAGACAGGACGGGGTTAAAGGAGCAGCTGCTTCGGGGGCTCTGGCTCTCCCAGCCACGGGGAGGGAGGGGTACAGAGGAGGCGGAGTGAGCCGGCGGCGGCAGAGGCCGGCGTGACGTTGCACCAGCCTGAGGCGCGCAGTGCGTTCTCCTGGGGAAGTTGTCCCTGGATCACGGGACACTTGCAGTGGCGGGCTGCACAGGTTACCGGGAGGGGCGGTGTGGAGAGTGACCTGTGCTCGCACACAGGCTTTTTGGAGGTGGCAGCAGCAACCCCGGCGTCTCACGCCCTTCTCTGGGGTCCGCGCTGATCACCTCGGCTCGCGCCCGTCTCTGGAGTTTGTTTAGGCGGTGCTCTGAATCCTCTCTCCTCTCGCACCAGGAAACAAAGAGAGAAGAAAAAGTCTCTTGCCTCTTCGTCAGCTGCAGACTTTTTCCCGGACTCCCTCCCGGCTAGCTGTGGTGCACTAACCCCTTCAGGCTGTGTTCATGCCGCCAACCCCAGTCCTCTCCCTGCGATCCAACCGAAGCCCGAGCCTCAGCTCCCAGCCCTGCCCGCCCCGGCGGGTGAGCAGACAAGCCTCTCAGACTGGTGAGTGCTGCTCAGTACTGCTCCTCCTTGTGGGAATCTCTCCACTTTGCCCTCCGCACCCCTGTTGCTGCGCTCTCCTCCGTGGCTCCGAAGCTTGCCCCCTCCGCCCCCCGCAGTCTCTGCCCGTGAAGGGGCTTCCTACTGCCTGGAAATCTTTCCTCCTTCACGGCTCCCTCCCACTGGTGCAGGTCCCGTCCCTGTTCTTTTGTCTCTGTTATTTCTTTTTTCTTTTGCCCTACCCAAGTACGGGGGGAGTTTCTTGCCTTTTTGGAGTTCGGACGTTTTCTGCCAGCGTTCAGTGGGTGTTCTGTAGGAGCAGTTACACATGTAGATGTATTTCTACTGTATCTGTGGGAAGGAAGGTGATCTCCGCGTCTTACTCTTCCGCCATCTTTTCCTTTCCTCTTTTTTTCTTTAAAACATCTTTATTGGAGCATAATTGCTTTACAATGGTGTGTTAGTTTCTACTTTATAACAAAGTGAATCAGTTTTACATATACATATGTCCCCATATCTCTTCCCTCTTGCATCTCCCTCCCTCCCACCCTGCCTATCCTACCCCTCTAGGTGGTCAAAAAGAACCGAGCTGATCTCCCTGTGCTATGCGGCTGCTTCCCACTAGCTATCTATTTTATGTTCGGTAGTGTATATACGTCCATGCCACTCTCTCACTTTGTCCCAGCTTACCATTTCCCCTCCCCACATCCTCAAGTCCATTCTCGAGTAGGTCTGCGTCTTTATTCCTGTCTCGTCCCTATGTTCTTCATGACAATTTTTTTGGTTGTTTTTTTAGATTCCATATATATGTGTTAGCATACGGTATTTGTTTTTCTCTTTCTGACTTACTTCACTGTGTATGACACACTCTAGGTCCAACCACCTCACTACAAAAAATTCAATTTCATTTCTTTTTCTGGCTGAGTAATATTCCATTGTATATATGTGCCATATCTTCTTTATCCATTCCTGTGGTGATGGACATTTAGTTTGCTTCCATATCTAGCTACTGTAAATAGAGCTGCAATCAACATTTTGGTACATGACTCTTTTGGAATTATGGTTTTCTGAGGGCATATGCCCAGTAGTGGGATTTCTGGGTCATATGGTAGTTCTATTTTTAGTGTTTTAAGGAAACTCCATACTGTTCTCCATAGTGGCTATATCAATTTACGTTCCCACCAACAGTGCAAGAGGGTTCCCTTTTCTCCACACCTTCTCCAGCATTTATTGTTTGTAGATTTTTTGATGATGGCCATTCTGACTGGTGTGAGATGACATCTCATTGTAGTTTTGATTTGCAATTCTCTAATGATTAATGATGTTGAGCATTCTTTCATGTGTTTGTTGGCAATCTGTATATCTTCTTTGGAGAAATGTCTATTTAGGTCTTCTGCCCATTTTTGGATTGGGTTGTTTGTTTTTTGATATTGAGCTGCATGAACTGCTTGTAAATTTTAGAGATTAACCCTTTGTCAGTTGCTTCATTTGCAAATATTTTCTCCCAATCTGAGGGTTGTCTTTTCATGTTGTTTATGGTTTCCTTTGCTGTGCAAAAGCTTTTAAGTTTCATTAGGTCCCATTTGTTTACTTTTGTTTTTATTTCCATTTCTCTAGGAGGTGGGTCAAAAAGGATCTTGCTGTGATTTATATCATAGAGTTTTCTGCCTATGTTTTCCTCTAAGAGTTTGATAGTGTCTGGCCTTACATTTAGGTCTTTAATCCATTTTGAGTTTATTTTTATGTATAGTGTTAGGGAGTGTTCTAATTTCATGCCTTTACATGTAGCTGTTCAGTTTTCCCAGCACCACTCATTGAAGAGGCTGTCATTTCCCCACTGTATATTCGTGCCTCCCTTATCAAAGATAAGGTGACCATATGTGCGTGGGTTTATCTCTGGGCTTTTTATCCTGTTCCATTCATCTATTTTTCTGTTTTTGTGCCAGTACCATACTCTCTTGATTACTGTACCTTTGTAGTATAGTCAGAAGTCTGGGAGCCTGATTCCTCCAGCTCTGTTTTTCTTTCTCAAGATTGCTTTGGCTATTCAGGGTCTTTTGTGTTTCCATACAAACTGTGAAATTTTATGTTCTAGTTCTACCAATGCCATTGGTAGTTTGATAGGGATTGCATTGAATCTGTAGATTGCTTTGGGTAGTAGAGTCATTTTCACAATGTTGATTCTTCCAATCCAAGAACATGGTATATCTCTCCATCTGTTTGTATCATCCTTAATTTCTTTCATCAGTGTCTTATAATTTTCTGCATACAGGTCTTTTGTCTCCTTAGGTAGGTTTATTCCTAGATATTTTATTCTTATTGTTGCAATGGTAAATGGGAGTGTTTTCTTACTTTCACGTTCAGATTTTTCATCATTAGTGTATAGGAATGCAAGAGATTTCTGTGCCAGACTCTTCAAGAAAAAAAAGGGAGACGACTCAAATCAATAGAGTTAGAAATGAAAAAGGAGAAGCAACAACTGACAATGCAGAAATACAAAGGATCATGAGAGATTACTCCAAGGAACTATATGCCAATAAAATGGACAACCTGGAAGAAATGGACAGATTCTTAGAAATGCACAGCCTTCTGAGACTGAACCAGGAAGAAATAGAAAATATGAATAGACCAATTACAAGCACTGAAATGGAAACTGTTTAAAAATCTTCCAACAAACAAAAGCCCAGAACCAGATGGCTTCACAAGCGAATTCTATCACACATCCTCAAACATTTAGAGAAGAACTAACACCTATCCTTCCCAAACTCTTCCAAAATGTAGCAGAGGGAGGAACACTCACAAACTCATTCTACGAGGCCACCATCACCCTGATACCAAAACCTGACAAAGATGTCACAAAGAAAGAAAATGACAGGCCAATATCACTGATGAACATACATGCAAAAATCCTCAACAAAATACTAGCAAACAGAATCCAATAGCACATTAAAAGGATCATACACCATGATCAAGTTGGGTTTATCCCAGGAATGAAAGGATTCTTCAATATATGCAAATCAATCAATGTGATACACCATATTAACAATTTGAAGGAGAAAAACCATATGATCATCTCAATAGATGTAGAGAAAGCGTTTGACAAAATTCAGCACCCAATTATGATAAAAACCCTGCAGAAAGTAGGCATAGAGGGAACTTTCCTCAACATAATAAAGGCCATATATGACAAACCCACAGCCAACATCATCCTCAATGCTGGAAAACTGAAATCATTTCCTCTAAGATCAGGAACAAGACAAGGTTGCCCACTCTCACCACTATTATTCAACATAGTTTTGGAAGTTTTAGCCACAGCAATCAGAGAAAAAAAAAGAAATAAAAGGAATCCAAATCTGAAAAGAAGAAGTAAAGCTGTCAGTGTTTGCAGATGACATGATAGTATACATGGAGAATTCCAAAGATGCTACCAGAAAACTACTAGAGCTAATCAATGAATCTGGTAAAGTAGCAGGATACAGAATTAATATCCATACTCTTGAGTATTCAAACTTGTAGTAGAGCTATTAGCCAACACAATTAAAAAACCAAACACTAAAACAGCGGTTATAGGCATAAGAATTGAAAGAAAAAAAAGGAAATTCTGTAGATTATAGTATTTACCTGGACAAATTGAGAAATGTAGTGATAAAACTAAAACAAATAATAAAATTTTGGTAAATTAATATAAAAAATTAATGACTTTATATATATAAACAGTAACCAGAAACAAGATATAATGGAAAAGAGAATCTTATTTATAATAGCAACAGATAAGATAACATCCTTAGGAATAAACTTACTGGGTGGGCCAAAAAGTGCTTCTGGTTTTTTAAGTAAAAATAAAAGACACATTTTTTCATTTTCACCAAGAACTTTATTGAACAACATATTCACCCTTTTGTTTCACTACCTTCTGCCATTTTTCAGGCAACTTCATAATTCCATCTTCCCAAAACTTTTTTATCTTTTTGAGCAAAGAACTGTTCCAGGTGTCTTTTACAGTCTTCCAGGGAATGGAAATTTTTTCCATTAAGGGAATTTTGTGAAGACCAAAATAAATGGAAATCCGAAGGTGCAAAGTCTGGTGAATACAACGGATGAATCAGAACTTTCCAGCCACGCTGTAACAACTTTTGCCTGTTCATCAAACAAACATGTGGTCTTGTGTTATCCTCATGGAAGACTCTGCATTTTCTGTGGACTAATTCTGGATGCTTTTCCTCAAGTGCTGCTTTCAGTTGGTCTAATTGGGAGCAGAACTTGTTGGAATTAATCGTTTGGTTTTCTGGAAGGAGCTCATAATAGAGGACTACCCTCCAGTCCCACCATATACACAACATCACCTTCTTTGGATGAAGAACGGCTTTTGGTGTGGTTGGTGGTGGTTCATTTCACTTGCCCTACGATCTCTTCCATTCCACATTATCGTAGAGTATCCACTTTTCATCACCCATCACAAGTTGTTTTAAAAATGGAATGTTTTCGTTACGTTTCAGTAGAGAATATCATGCGGAAATATGGTCAAGAAGGTTTTTCTCGCTTAACTTATGTGGAACCTAAACATCAAAGTGATTCACATAACCAAGTGGTGCAAATGATTTTCAATGCTTGACTTGGATATTTTGAGTATCTCAGCTATCTCCCACGTGGTATAACGTTGATTGTTCTCAATTATTGTTTCGATATGATTGCTATCAACTTCAACTGGTCTACCCGAACGTGGAGCATCATCCAGCGAAAAATCTCCAGCACAAAACTTCACAAACCACTTTTGACACATTTCAGCAGTCACAGCACCTTCTCCATAAACTGCACAAATCTTTTTTTGCGTTTCAGTTGCATTTTTACCTTTTTTGAAATAATAAAGCGTAATATGCCAAAAATGTTGCTTTTTTCTTCCACCTTCAATATTAAAATGGCTACACAAAAATTCACCAATTTTGGTAAGTCTTTTTTTAAATGCATGCTGATATGACAGCTGTCACATAAAATCTAAGAAAATTGTTTTGAATGAAGTTAAAGACAGCTAAGTGCTACTAGAGCCATCTTACGGAAAAAAACAAATGAACATTTTGGTCAACCCAATATAATGTGGAAAAGCTATATGAGAACAAGTTTAAAGACTCCTGAAAGCTATATAAAGTAGGAAAAATAACTTTTGGTCTTGGATAGGAATGTTCAATATCATTTAGATAGAATTAGCTCACAAATTTAATGCATTCTTAATTTTTAAAAAATACCAGCAAGTTATTGTTGTTGTTTTTCCTAGAGAAAGACAAGTTGATTCTAAATTCCTTCTGGAGAAAAAGAAAACATGCAAGAATAGCTACAACACACTATGAAAAAAATAGCAATGAGGGGAGACTAACCTAACCAAAAATAAAACATGCTATAAATTCTTGATAATTAAAACCATATGGTACTGGCACTTGAATAAACAGACTAGTGAAATAGAAAAGAATTTTTTGAAATACACCCATGTACATATTGAAACTTACTACATAGTAATGGTGACATCACCATTATGACTGGGGAAGGATATACATTTTAAAAAATGCTGTTGGGACAACTGGACAGCCATTTGATAAAAGATAAAATTTGACCCATAATTCATACCATAAAAAGAATAATCTCCAAATGATTTAGAGATATATATGTAAAAAATGAAACTCTTAATATTAGAAAATAATACAAGTAGATTCTGTAATAACCTGGGAGTGTAGAAAGGACTTCTATCAAAGAATCAAAATTCAAGGAGCTTCAAGATGGCGGAAGAGTAACACGTGGAGATCACCTTCCTCCCCACAAATACATCAGAAATACATCTACATGTGGAACAACTCCTATAGAACACCTACTGAATGCTGGCAGAAGACCTCAGACCTCCCAAAAAGCAAGAAACTCCCCACGTACCTGGGTAGGGCAAAAGAAAAAAGAAAAAGCAGAGACAAAAGAATAGGGATGGGACCAGCACCAGTGGGAGGGAGCTGTGAAGAGGAAAGGTTTCCACACACTAGGAAGACCCTTTCCGGGCGGAGACTGCAGGTGGCAGAGGAGGGAAGCTTTGGAGCTATGGAGGAGAGCACAGCAACAGGGGTGCAGAGAGCAAAGCGGAGAGATTCCCACACAGAGGATCGGTGCCGACCAGCACTCACCAGCCCGAGAGGTTTGATGGTCACCCGCCGGGACGGGTGGGGGCTGGGAGCTGAGGCTCGGGCTTCGGAGGTCAGATCCCATGGAGCAGACTGGGGTTGGCTGCGTGAACACAGCCTGAAAGGGGCTAGTGCGCCACAGCTAGCTGGGAGGGAGTCTGGGAAAAATTCTGGAGCTGCTGAAGAGGCAAGAGACATTTTCTTGCCTCTGTTTCCTGGTGCGCGAGGAAAGAGGATTAAGAGTGCTGCTTAAAGGAGCTCCAGAGACTGGCGCGAGACGCAGCTATCAGCTCGGACCCAAGAGACAGGCAAGAGACGCTAAGACTGCTGCTGCAGCCACCACGAAGCCTGTGTGCAAGCACAGGTCACTCTCCACACCTCCCCTCCCGGGAGTCTGTGCATCCCGCCATTGCCAGGGTCCCGTGATCCAGGGACAACTTCCCCAGGAGAACACACGGTGCACCACAGGCTGTTGCAACGTCATGCCAGACCCTGCCGTCGCAGCCTTGCCCCGCATTCCATACCCCTCGATCTGAGTGAGCCAGGGCCGCTGGAATCAGCTGCTCCTTGAGCCCCATCCTGTCTGAGCAGAGAACAGACGCCCTCAGGTGACCTACATGCAGAGGTGGGTCCAAATCCAAAGCTGAAACCCAGGAGCTGTGCGAGCAAAGAAGAGAAAGGGAAATTTCTCCCAGCAGCCTCAGGAGCAGCAGATTAAATCTCCACAATCAACTTGATGTACCCTGCATGTGTGGAATAACTGAATACACAATGAATAATCCCACATTGAGGAGGTGGACTCTGGGAACAGTGATATATATATATTTTCCCCCTTTTTCTCTTTTTGTGAGTGTGTATGTGTATGCTTCTGTGTGTGATATTGTCTGTATAGCTATGCTTTTACCATTTGTCCTAGGGTACTGTCTGTCCGTTTTTTTGTTTGTTTTTTTGGGTTTTTTTAGTATAGTTTTAAAGCGCTTGTTATCATTGGTGGATTTGTTTTTTGGTTTGGTTGCTCTCTTCTTTCTTTCTTTTAAAAACTTTTAAAAACTTTTTTAATAAAATTCTTTATTTTCATAATTTTATTTTATTTTATTTTATCTTCTTCTTTCTTTTTTTTCTCCCTTTTATTCTGAGCTGTGTGGATAACAGGCGCTTGGTGCTCCAGGCAGGCATCAGGGCTGTACCTCTGAGGTGGGAGAGGAAAGTTCAGGACATTGGTCCACAAGAGACCTCCCAGCTCCACGTAATATGAAATGGCGAAAATTTCCCACAGATCTCCATCTCAACGCAAAGACCCAGCTCCACCCAATGACCAGCAAGCTACAGTGCTGGACACCCTATGCCAAACAAGTAGCAAGAGAGGAACACAACCACACCCACCAGCAGAGAGGCTGCCTAAAATTATAATAAGGCCACAGACACCCCAAAACACACCACCAGATGTTGACGTGCCCACCAGAAAGACAAGATCCAGCCTCATCCACCAGAACACAGGCACTAGTCCCCTCCACCAGGAAGCCTACACAACCCACTGAACCAAGCTTAGCCACTGAGGGCAGACACCAAAAACAACAGGAACTACGAACCTGCAGCCTGTGAAAAGGAGACCCCAAACACAGTAAGTTAAGCAAAACGAGAAGACAGAGAAACCCACAGCAGATGAAGGAGCAGGGTAAAAACCCGCCAGACTTAACAAATGAAGAGGAAATAGGCAGTGTACTTGACAAAGAATTCAGAATAATGATAGAAAAGATGATGCAAAATCTTGGAAATAGAAAAGAGAAAATGCAAGAAACGTTTAACAAGGAACTAGAAGAACCAAAGAGCACACAAACAACGATGAACAACACAATAAATGAAATTAAAAATTCTCTAGAAGGGATCAAGAGCAGAATACGTGAGGCAGAAGAACGGATAAGTGACCTGGAAGATAAAATAGTGGAAATAACTACCGCAGAGCAGAATAAAGAAAAAAGAAGGAAAAGAATTGAGGACAGTCTCAGTGACCTCTGGGAAAACATTAAACGCACCAACATTCGAATTACAAGGGTCCCAGAAGAAGAAGAGGAAAAGAAAGGGACTGAGAAAATATTTGAAGAGATTATAGTTGAAAACTTCCCTAATATAGGAAATGAAATCGTAAATCAAGTCCAAGAAGCACAGAGAGTACCATAAAGGATAAATCCAAGGAGAAACACGCCAAGAGACATATTAATCAAACTATCAAAAATTAAATACAAAGAAAAAATATTCAAAACAGCAAGGGAAAAGCAACAAATGACATACAAGGGTATCCACAGAGGTTTAACAGCTGATCTTGCAGCAGAAACTCTGCAAGCCAGAAGGGACTAGCAGGGCATATTTAAAGTGATGAAAGGAGAAAACCTACAGCCAAGATTACTCTACCAAGCAAGAATCTCATTCAGATTCGATGGAGAAATTAGTACCTTTACAGCGAAGCAAAAGCTAAGAGAATTCAGCACCACCAAACCAGCTTTACGACAAATGCTAAAGGAACTTCTCTAGGCAGGAAACACAAGAGAAGGAAAAGACCTACAATAACAAACACAAAACAATTAAGAAAACGGTAATAGGCACATACATATCAATAACTGACTTAAATATAAATGGATTAAATGCTCCAAAGAAAAGACATACAGCCTGAATGGATAAAAAAACAAGGCCCGTATATATGCTGTCTGCAAGAGACCCACGTCAGACCTAGGGACACATACAGACTGAAAGTGAGGGGATGGAAAAAGATATTCCACGCAAATGGAAATCAAAAGAAAGCTGGAAGAGCAATTCTCATATCAGACAAAATAGACTTTAAAACAAAGACTCTTAAAAGAGACAAAGAAGGGCACTACATAATGATCAATGGATCAATCCAAGAAGAAGATATAACACTTGTAAATAGTTATGCACCCAACATAGGAGCACCTCAATACATAAAGCAAATACTAACAGCCATAAAAGGGGAAATCGACAGTAACACCATCATAGTAGGGGACTTTAACACCCCACTTTCACCAATGGACAGATCATCCAAAATGAAAATAAATAAGGAAACACAAGCTTTAAATGATACATTAAACAAGATGGACTTAATTGATATTTATAGGACATTCCACCCAAAAACAACAGAATACACGTTTTTCTCAAGTGCTCATGGAACATTCTCCAGGATAGATCATATCTTGGGTTACAAATCAAGCCTTGGTAAATTTAAGAGGGTTGAAATTGTATCAAGTAAATTTTCCAACCACAATGCTATGAGACTAGATATCAACTACAGGAAAATATCTGTATAAAATACAAACACATGGAGGCTAAACAATACACTACTTAATAACCCAGAGATCACTGAAGAAATCAAAGAGGAATTCAAAAATACCTAGAAACAAATGACAACAAAAACACGATGACCCAAAGCCTATGGGATGCAGCAAAAGCCGTTCTAAGAGGGAAGTTTATAGCAATAGAATCCTACCTTAGAAAACAAGAAACATCTCAAATAAACAACCTAAACTTACACCTAAAACAATTAGAGAAAGAGGAAGAAAAAAACCACAAAGTTAGCAGGAAAGAAATTATAAAGATCAGATCAGAAATAAATGAAAAAGAAATGAAGGAAACGATAGCAAAGATCAATGAAACTAAAGTTGGTTCTTTGAAAAGATAAACAAAATTGATAAACCATTGGCCAGACTCATCAACAAAAAAAAGGGAGAAGACTCAAATCAATAGTTATACAAATGAAAAAGGAGAAGTAACACTGACACTGCAGAAATACAAAGGATCATGAGAGATTACTACAAGCAACTATATGCCAGTAAAATGGACAACCTGGAAGACATGGACAAATTCTTAGAAATGCACAACATTCTGAAACTGAACCAGGAAGAAATAGAAAATATGAACAGACCAATCACAAGCACTGAAATTGAGACAGTGATTAAAAATCTTCTAACAAACAAAAGCCCAGGACCAGATGGCTTCACAGGCGAATTCTACCAAACACTTAGAGAATAGTTAACACCTATCCTTCTCAAACTCTTCCAAAATATAGCAGAGGGAGGAACACTCCCACACTCATTCTACAAGGCCACCATCTCCCTGATACCAAAAGCAGACAAAGATGTCACAAAGAAAGAAAACTACAGGTCAATATCACTGATGAATATAGATGCAAAAATCCTGAACAAAATACTAGCAAACAGAATCCAACAGCACATTAAAAGGATCATAAACCATGATCAAGTTGGGTTTATCCCAGGAATGCAAGGATTCTTCAATATAGGCAAATCAATCAATGTGATACACCATATTAACAAATTGAAGGAGAAAAACCATCTGATCATCTCAATAGATGCAGAGAAAGCTTTTGACAAAATTCAACACCCATTTATGATAAAAACCCTGCAGAAAGTAGGCATAGAGGGAACTTTCCTCAACATAATAAAGGCCATATATGACAAACCCACAGCCAACATCGCCCTCAATGGTGAAAAACAGAAATCATTTCCACTAAGATCAGGAAAAAGACAAGGTTGCCCACTCTCACCACTATTATTCAACATACTTTTGGAAGTGTTAGCCACAGCAATCAAAGAAGAAAAAGAAATAAAAGGAATCCAAGTTGGAAAAGAAGAATTAAAGCTGTCACTGTTTGCAGTTGACATGATACTATATATAGAGATTCCTAAAATGTTACTAGAAAACTACTAGAGCTAATCAATGAATTTCGTAAAGTAGCAGGATACAAAATTAATGCACAGTAATCTTTTGCATTCCTATAAACTAATGATGAAAAATCTGAAAGTGAAATTAAGAAAACACTCCCAATTACCATTGCAACAAAAAGAATAAAATATCTAGGAATAAACCTACCTAAGGAGAAAAAAGACCTGTATGCAGAAAAGTATAAGACACTGATGAAAGAAATTAAAGATGATACAAATAGATGGAGGGATATACCATGTTCTTGGATTGGAAGAATCAACATGTGAAAATGACTCTACTACCCAAAGCAATCTACAGATTCAATGCAATCCCTATCAAACTACCACTGGCATTTTTCACAGAACTAGAACAAAAAATTTCACAATTTGTATGGAAACACAAAAGACCCCGAATAGCCAAAGCAATCTTGAGAACGAAAAACGGAGCTGGAGGAATCAGGCTCCCTGACTTCAGACTGTACTTCAAAGCTACAGTAATCAAGACAGTATGATACTGGCACAAAAACAGAAATATAGATCAATGGAACAGGATAGAAAGCCTAGGGATAAATCCACGCACCTATGGTCAACTAATCTTTGACAAAAGAGCCAAGGATATACAGTGGGGAAAAGACACCCTCTTCAATATGTGGTGCTGGGAAAACTGGACAGCTACATGGAAAAGAATGAAATTAGAACACTCCCTAACTCCATACACAAAAATAAACTCAAAATGGATTAAAGACCTAAATGTAAAGCCAGACAGCATCAAACTCTTAGAGGAAAACATAAGCAGGACCCTCTAAGACATAAATCACAGCAAGATCCTTTTTGACCCAGCTCCTAGAGAAATGGAAATAAGAACAAAAATAAACAAATGGTACCTAATGAAACTTAAAAGGTTTTGCACAGCAAAGGAAACCATAAACAACATGAAAAGAGAACCCGCAAAATGGAAGAAAATATTCGCAAATGAAGCAACTGACAAAGGATTAATCTCTAAAATTTACAAGCAGCTTATGCAGCTCAATATCAAAGAAACAAACAACCCAATCCAAAAATGGGCAGAAGACCTAAATAGACATTTCTCCAAGGAAGATATACAGATTGCCAACAAACACATGAAAGAATGCTCAACATCATTAATCATTAGAGAATTGGAAGTCAAAACTACAATGAGATATCATCTCATACCAGTCAGAATGGACATCATCAAAAAATCTACAAACAATAAATGCTGGAGAGGGTGTGTAGAAAAGGGAACCCTCTTGCACTGTTGGTGGGAACGTAAATTGATACAGCCACTACAGAGAACAGTATGGAGGTTCCTTAAAACACTAAAAATAGAACTATCATACGACCCAGCAATCCCACTACTGGGCATATACCCTGAGAAAACCATAATTCCAAAAGAGTCATGTACCAAAATGTTCATTGCAGCTCTATTTGCAGTAGCTAGACATGGAAGCAAACTAAATGTCCATCAACACATGAATGAATAAAGAAGATGTGGCACATATATACAATGGAATGTTACTCAGCCGTATAAAGAAACGAAATTGAGTTATTTGTAGTTATGTGGATGGACCTAGAGTGTGTCATACACAGTGAAGTAAGTCAGAAGAAAGAGAAAAACAAATACCGTATGCTAACACATATATATGGAATCTAAAAAAACAACCAAAAAATTGTCATGAAGAACCTAGGGATGAGACGGGAATAAAGACGCAGACCTACTAGAGAATGGACTTGAGGATGAGGGGAGGTGGAATGATAAGCTGGGATAAAGTGAGAGAGTGGCATGGACATATATACACTACCAAACGTAAAATAGATAGCTAGTGGGAAGCAGCCGCATAGCACAGGGAGATCAGCTCGGTTCTTTGTGACCACCTAGAGGGGTGGGATAGGGAGGGTGGGAGGGAGGGAGACACAGGAGGGAAGAGATATGGGGATATATATATATGTATAACAGATTCACTTTGTTATAAAGCAGAGACTAACACACCATTGTAAGGCAATTTTACTGCAGTAAACATGTTAAAAAAAAGAATTAAAATTCAAACACAATCAAGGGGAAAATTAATAAATGACCTACCTACAAATAAAGAAGAAGAAACACTTTGGTTTGGCAAAATGCAAAAACAAAAATAAAATGTCAAGCAAATAAAAATTAAATGATAAACTTGGAGAAAATATTTTCAAAATATATAAAAAATAAAGAGATAATGTCCCAAATAAATGTACTATTTAAAGTCAAGTAAAAAAGGCCATAACTCCATTACATTAAATGGCAAAAGAGCTGAACAAATACTTTAGAAAAAGACATACAACTGACCCTTAAATATAGGAAAAGATGATTAAATCTACTCGTAGAAACAGAAAAGTAATTTACAGTGACTCTGAAAAACCATTTCTCACCTCTCAGGTTGTCTGTTCTCTGTTCCTATCTGTCGTGATCCATGCACCATTATCTCATGCATTTATTATTTTAGGTTTATTATACATTGAATAACATGCTAGTGTTAATCGAGCTACCTATAAAAGACCATGAATAGAGCCTGGTAGATAGGAAGTGCTCAATAAGCAATAGCTACCTTTATTTTAGTTCATTCAGATCATGAATAACATATGACCTGGAGGCTCCTCCAACAGTTGGGGATCAATTGGCATGCTCCATCCTGTACATCCCCATTATACAAATGATTTATATTTGCATACACTTGCTGACAACAATAAAAAGTCTAGAAACAATTCTTTCCCACTTTTGGCGCCAAATAACTTATAGGGTAGTGAATATCCTTGGGAAAATATTTCTGTTGACAGTATTTTCTAACTCTGAACTGAAAAAGAAGATGGTACTGGCAGCTGAGGAAAAGGTGTCTTTGGTGTATGAAGTCTGAACAAGATTGGGTCAAGTGCATGAGTTACCATGGCAACAACAAAATCAGGATGCATCATCTCCCATAGCAACAGAATTGAGGGCACCTTGTGTCTGAGTAAAAGTTTTCTCTCCCTGTCAGGCCTTCCTTGAACCCACATCTACAGCTACACCCTGAGGTGCTAGTTGCAAGGATACAAAGAGGCCACAAAGAACTACAGTGTCTGGAATTATAAGTCACTTCAGCACCTTCGTCATTTTTCAGGCACACTGCCCACCAATATTAGAGAAGTGTGGGAGAGTAATGTAGTCACGGCTGAAAAGCTTGATATCCAAGCATAGGAGTAGCCCACTCAAAAATGCCAAAATTTTGAGGCTAAGTGGGGGGAAATGTATCTCCATTCTAAGGCAGTCCCTAATGCCCGCAACGTCCACACCACACCCCATCCAATGTTTCCAGTCCTAGGTGAGAATATAATTACAAACCAAAGCTGAAACTATAAACCTGTTGTTTTCAGACTAATTCACGCACAGTCAATATGGGAAATATGAAGAACTGTGAAAACTGAGATTATTAGTCACTCAGACTTGTTCATTTTACACCAGTACACAGAACTGCTAAAATAAAATTTAGTGAAGCATATAAATAAAATGATAATTATGTGACATGATGGAGATGTTGGCTAACGCTACAGTGGCATTCATATTGAAATACATAAATGTATCAAATCAACACATTGTCCAACTTAAGTTTATACAATGTTATACGTCAATTATATCTCAATAAAAAATTAAAAATAAAATTTGGTGAAGCACACTCAGCTAGAACTGAACTGCCTGATAGCCGAGTGCTGGAGTAGCCTAACCAGAAAGTAGTCTTATTTGAGGGTTAAAGAGTGGAAAATATCTCCATTCGGTAACCTGATGGCCAACCAATTCCTGTATGTGTCCTAGCAATTCCTGCGTAAAGATTACTGTGATCTCTCGGAGTAACGGGATGAAGTCAAGGGGTTGTCTAATTCCCCTACATTTTATCCAACACTTCTCAGGTAGCAGCCTGTATTCAAGTAATCATGGGTACAAATGTTTTACACATCCCAGACTCTGTATGCTTCATGATGTTCTGGCGATCTCTTGTGGAGCTCATTTCACAAGGGCACAGGAGGGCTAGATCTTTTGCCCCAGGTTAGAAATCAGAAAATTGAAGTTTGGAGAAAAGGAGGCTGGTTACCAAAGGGTCTTTGATGTGACCAAGGCCCAAACACTCAGCCCTCAAAATGCACAGCCCTGACTGGAAAAACCATTGAGAGGAAGAAGCCGAGTAAGGCCACTTGGAGATTTACTGATAAATGACTTCCACAGGGGTGCTGGTACAATGATATGGAGGAGATAGATGTGTCAGGGAAAGAGGAAATCTGAGCTATGCAAGGTTCCGGAAAGTAGAGCAATAGCAAATGATGGCACAGATGAACACAGAGAAAACAGTGTGAGTGAGAATTAATGGTAATGTGGGGAAATGAATTTTGTAAGCCAAAAGATGATCAAATCCGTGAGCCTAGTTGAGTCACCTGTCCCCCAAGTAAGGTAGAAAGGTCCAACGAAGGAGAGGGAGTCTTAATTCTTCTGTCTCCAAATGTAGTAATACCTGCATCACAACAAAGACAGCCAAGGGGTAATGCCAGGTTCAAACATCTGGTGGAGGGATGAGCACAGTAATATAATGTTGTAATAAAACAGGAAAGTGTGATGTCAGGACACTTCACTCAGTTCTATGACGTACTTCCAGCCCACACTGACTGAGCGCCGGCTTTGCATTTGCCCCTGTGTGGGCAGATTCAGATTATGAGTCTGCATCACGCAGGGACAAATTGAGTGCCAATAAGAATAATAACTAAAACAGATTTAAGCACATCAACTGTGATTAAATGTTGGGTTCATAGTGGCTCTAGAGGAACAAAGACCTCATGGTCACCGTGATCAAATGGTAGGAAATAGATAGATTCATTATTTGGAAATTGGGTAAGCAGAGGCAAGTAATGAAACAATTATCCTGTGTGTGGCGTATGAACTGTAACACTGGTTACCAAATAGTGGATGAGGGAAGTTTCTCATCGGAGAAGAATTCCATCTAATAAATGAAGAAGGGTAGATAGAATGAAAATATATCCATTTTCAACCTCAAATGATGCAAGCGCTCTAGGCAATGAGCACCAATATCTGCTCGCTTTACAAAAAGAGGGACAACCATGCTGTATTCCCCTCCCAATGGACGAATGCAACACTGCCTCTGAGACATTCTTGCCAAACTATGAAGACTGAACCAGAAGAAGGCAAGATCTAAATCCCAATTTGCAGGAAAGGCTGGGGACAGAGGAGTGTGTTAAATGACGCCAGTGAAATGAAATCAGCAAAATTCTGCATGTGGATGACTCTCTAGAGCAAAGGACTCATTTCTCATGAGAAAAAGAGAGAGTAAGAGAGGGTGAATTTTACAGAGAATTAGCAGGCATATTGAAAAAAAAGCAAGAGGGAAGAGGTATGGGAACATATGTATATGTATAACTGATTCACTTTGTTATAAAGCAGAAACTAACACACCATTGTAAAGCAATTATACGCCAATAAAGATGTTTAAAAAAACCCAAAAACTGCAGTGCCTGAGTCTAAATGGGATCCAGAGTTGAAGAAAACAAAGTGAAAACATTAGCATTTAAAAGAGAGAAAGGGAAACTTTACCTGTGAGTGTTGAAGATACTAAGTAATTATTCACTCTTGTTTAGGCATGATAATGGCATGTATTGTGTCACTAAAGTAGTCTTTTTAAGGAGTCTTTGTCTTGGAGAGCTATATTCTGCAATATACATGAATTAACTGAAAAAATGTTCGGGATTTGCCTGAAGAAAACCTGGAGGGGTGGGTAAATTAATAGGTTTACATGAAATAAAACTGATCAAGAGCTCATGACAGTTGAAGTTGGGTGGGATTTACATGGGAGCTCGTTATAATAGTTAATTTGTCATGTATCAGTTTGACAATATTTATAGCAGAAGGTTTTTAAAAAATATATCCAAAGCCACAAAACAGACTAATGAAATCAGAATTTCTGGATATAGAGCCAGTATGAGAAGTTGTAAAAGTTAACTTCAAATGAGTTTAAGGGAGAGTTTGGAAGCAAAGGTAAAATAAATAGGGCCTTATGTTTTTTGTTTTTTGCTGTTTGTTGTTGTTGTTGTTGTTGTTGTTCGCAATAAGAAATCTGGAAGCACCCATTTGTTCTCTGATTCAGCTGCTCCAGGGCACCATGGCTTCGATCCCCCTGCTCCACTATTTCCTGCAGGTTAAGGTGGTAACCTCATGCAGCCACACAGGCAGCTCTGCAAGAGCTCCAGGCATCTCTATTGCATTCCAAGTGCCACCATCCTCCTGTGCCACATCTGTCCTTCTCATTAAAAAAAGGCATATACCACAGAAGCCCCCAACGCATTCCCCGTATGTCTCATTGGGCAGGACTGGATCATAGAGCCACCTTTATCTATAGAAGAGGCTGGAAAAATCATTATCTGACAAAGGGAAATGGTGTAGCCATGATTGGATTGGAGAAATCCCAAATCCCACCTGGGGACTGAACATATTACCTCTTTGACCAAAATCAGTTTTTCCTACCCTAGGGCATTGATAGGAAAGGCTGTTGGGTCAGAAATCAACAAATCCATTGGGAAAGGAGAAGCGGAGCTCCTAGGCCCAAAAACAAGTCAGGGATAAGGATTAAGTATGCACTGAAGGGAATACACTCACAGGATTGAGTCACCTACTCTATCCAAGCACTTTCACACCTGCTATCTTGTTCAATCCCCACAACAATCCTATTAACGAGGTAAGTGGCATTATCTCCATGTTGTGTGCGATGAGGGACCAGAGCCTCCCAGAGGAAGGGCGAGGTGGCTAGCTGGGGTTCTGATTAGTGGCTCCACAGCACATTACTTTGCCCATCTGCCAGGGGTTCTAACAGCCACCTCCGTGGCTCACCAAAATCACTGTGGGAAATATTAAAGGGGCAAAGGAAGGAAGTCCACTGTTTCCTCAGCACTGTGCTAGGCATATTCCAATTCAGGAAGGGGGCCTAGTTTGATTCTGGCTCTACTCTGATGGTAGATGATGCTTGCAGATTCAGGGCTCACATAGCAGCTCACAAATGTTCCTGCCCCACACTATCCATTCTGCACACCAGGCCACATGTGAAAAGTGCAAGCACGGGAACTCAGTTATGGGCTGAGAAAGGAGTGCAGGGCCTAACACAGGAAGGGTGAAGCTTGATGATCTGACCATAGGCAGAGGTGCTGCCACACTGATCTCATTGCCAGCAGGTCTGGTCGCCTGTTCACAAGGAATGAGCTTGATGTACATTCGTCCCATGAGCACCTGCAGAGTCTAGCTCAGGTCCTGCCAGAACATCAAGGTTAGTTCCTAGAAAGCCTTTCCTGTGCCTCATACCTCCGTTTCATGCCAGTAGAATATTGCCATTCATGGAGCAAAGAGCTGTTCTTTATTATGTCAACTTTGCTCCCCTGCCATATTTGACCCAATGCAAGAATCTTGTGACCCAATTCTCCTCTGTCCTTAATCTCCATCCCTTAAGACTTGGGTCTCGTGAGTCTTGGAGACTCGTGAGATATAGATCCTGCCAATTGAACCCTCTCTATCCCCTAGTTAAGTAGTTGCATGTGGCTCAACCCCATTTGCAGACCGACATGTTCTCGTTCTGTGAGTCTGCTCAGAAGAACATGGGAAGAGAGGGAGATCCCCATCATTATGGAGAAAACTCAGGATCTAGTCTTTGGAAGTTTTAAAGATATATCATTACATTTTAATCAGTATTTTCATATGTCATGAGAACAGCCATTGAGGCATCCTAATACTGCAGAATCACCAGTTGACATGTGACATTGACTCCTTCCTCTGAAAACCTATTATAGACTTACTAAACCTTCCCTAGGAAATCAAGACACTGCAAGACGGAAGTATTTCTGCTCACAGTAGATTCTGTAGGTAAGTAAGAGCAAGGAAGTAGAACAGACAGTGGTGGGGGGGAGTCCCTTCTTTATTAAGTCTGCTATATCTTATTGATAGTTCCATGCTTGTCTATTTAGTTATAAAATCTGTTCTGCAACAAATGAAGCAACGGCGTGAGATAGGGAAGTGAGAAAGGAGAAGTAGTAGAGTGAGCTGGTGCTATTGTTGTCAAACATCTTGGGTGTTTATCAGAAAGGAGTGACCTAAAGGGAGAGAAATGGTGAACAGGTTGTGTCCACAGAGATTGAGCCTTGAAAAATCTGTTGTTGTTGTTTTGTCTTCCCCACCTGAGATGGCTGAGATTCTTTGATGAGGGTTGGACGGCAGTGTACAATTGCTCTGCTCTGATCTTGAAGTAATTCACCCACTGAGAAAAGAAAGTTCACCATTCGAGGTCTGAGAAATCGATAATTTCTTATTTCACTTAATTTAATCCTGAGTAGAGAGTAAATCGTCTCTGATGAAAAACGCTTTTAATTCTCTTCTGTCTGGTAGGATTCAGAACATTCTCACTCACTCATTTGTTGAAACATCACATCTATTACTTGGCAGGCTTGTCAGGAGTAGGGAAAACTCAACATTCTCCCAGAATATCAGAGACGTGGCTGAAAAGGCATCCAGTGAATTATGCACATGCCTACAGTGGGCTATCAAAGGCTGGCTCTAAATTTTTCTTATCAACCCAAAAGAAAATGGAAGCCTTGTTACTTCTATGCTTTAAAGCCAGACACAAAAGGACAAATATTGTAGGACTCTACTTATATGAAAAGTATAGAAGAGGTAAATTCATAGAGAGAGTTGAAAGTAGGTTAGAAGATACCAGGGGCTGGGTGGGAGGGTTTAACGGGAGTTATTGATCAATGTGAACAGAGTTTTTGTGGAAAGGAATGAAATATTATGGAAAGAGTGGTGACAGTTGTGCAATCTTGTGAATCTAATTAATTCCACTGAATTGTACACTTAAAATGGTTAAAATAGCAAATCTCATGCTATGTATAAATTTACCACAATAAAAATATTTTAAAACCCTTAGGACTTTTTGATCAGGAGCCAGAAGTGTCTGTTGAGGGCCAGATGCAGCCATGTAGAAGCGGTACTTAAGTCTGTCTCTGGGTAATAATTGCAGAGCCCAGGCAGAGTGACCAATACACAGAAAGGGCTCCATAGCTATTAGCTGCCGCTTAAACCATGGTCTGTTCTTGCCCCTTCTGAGGAGAAGTTGTATGCATCTCTGAGGTCTCAGAGACAAACCCTATGTACCCGTCAGCCTTCTGCTTGCCCTTTCCCTGGCCCTTTCTCTCTCCTCCCCCTCTATTCTGCTGTCTGCTATATTTTGTTATACTCAAATGTTGAATTCTTAACGTCAGTGGATGGTATTTGTTAGCTTTCCAATTTTCAGTGCATCCACTTGGTTGATTTTTAAATTCCAGCTTTCTGATGAGATCTCAATTTTGTCATCATCCATAGTCTTGAACATATTCATCATAATTATTTCTCGGCCCCTGTCTGATAATTCCAATATTGGGAACCTCTGGGTATTTTCTTTTCTCTTCTTCGTCTCTTAACCTGTTTTTTGATATGTCTGGTGGTTGATCTAAATGTCAGAACATTGTTTTAAAAAGAGTCGACTGGCTCTGGGCAATGCTTTTCCCTCCATAGACGTTTCACACTCTCTCTGGCAGGCCGCTAGCATAGGGCAATCCTGTCGATCCAGTCAGGGATTGAGCTGACTCCAGGAGGCTTCAGGCATTATCAGGCTTGGATTACCCCTGGTTTTCCCTCCTCCCAGGTTACAGCTCTCCAGCGGTCCCAACTGTCAGCCTGGAGTGTTTACTGGGCACCCTCTTTTGGGTGAGTTCTGCACTTAGTGTTTTACTCTACTGTACCATGGGACTGTGGAGAAAACCGTTGAGACCTGTAACAGCTGTCTGCTCATCTTCTTAGTCTCGTGTCCTACGCAGTTTAGGTAGGAACAAATGCCTCAAGGAAGAAAACCACCCAAGGTCGGTCTCACTTTTGTCTACCTTTCTTTTCCCTAAGATTCTGACTTCTCCAATATTGCCTGATTTGTAAGTCTGGCTCCATGAATTTTCCCTAGCCCCAGGAATTTTCCTAGAAGCAAATGTCGTCTCTGTCTCTTAGTGGGTGTTTTGCCTGTAGAATGATGTGCTCTCACCCAGGGCAGTTTGGGATTCAGCAGATTCCCTGAGGGTAAAAAGCAGCACAAAACTCTTAGATCCCCCTCAGAGAGGTTCCCTACTCTCCAGGTTCTCCTACCCTGATGTCCTGGACACAGAAGGAGTTCTCTGGTGCCTACAAGCAGAAGTTTTTTTCTTTTGTCCAGATTTACAATTTTTTCTCTGTGAGATAATAGGACTGCAACAAGCTATTTCATCATGGCCATGGCTGGAAGTGGAAATGACCCACGCATGATTGTTAAGCCTTATTATTATTATTTCTTAAAGGTGAATACGCAGATCTGGCTCTAAAATATGCTCCAGAAGAATGTTAATATCAGAATATTTTTCTACCTGATATCCGTATATTCCTGTGGTTTGCAGCACAAGTTTTGGTGGAGCAAAAACCTACAAAATCATCAAGAAAGAAAGTCCAACCCCAACATTTTTCACACAACCAATCTGTGGCTGAAGCATAAAAGCAATAGGCGAACAATTTTGATCATGTGCTAAGTGAGGGAAGTTTATTCTAAGGACTGTGTTTTAAAGAATTTGCAGGGTATGAACTCAGTCAACCAATAATAGAAAATCTAAGGCAAGTGGACTGTTGTTGAGAACTAAATCCTTATAAAACTAGCAAATCAAGTGAAACAGACATAAATAAAATTATACATTATTAAGGAAAACAGAGGGATGGAAAGAGGGAAAGCTGATTTTCTACTTTGATCATTGCTTGTAGGCATTAATAAAGACTGTCTAAAGGAACAGAAGATTATGAACATTTCATATAATTGTATTTATAAAAATACCTCAGGGACTTTGGGTTGTTGGGGAAAATAGTGTAGACTAACTTTTTCTTGCCCCTCCCCTCCAAATTCAAATAATTACCTTGGAAAAATTTCAACAAATAATCGTAAAAAGATTGTAAACGTTGGAAAGAAGACCTAAGGACTTGAAGATTTACGATACACTGTGGTGAACTCCCTGACCTTTCTTTTTATCCCTCAGATGTCCTGAATCGCGTTCTAGAGATGTGCAAGAAAGAAATGCCAGTCTTCAGAGCAAGTAAGTAAGTAAGTAAGTAAGTAAGTAAATAAATAAATAAATAAATAAATAAATAAAAGAACAACAAATTAAAAAGCAAAGCCTGCTGCCAATGTGCAAACATCCGGAAAAGTGAAAACCCGACAGTGACATGAAGGAGAGATGGATACCCAATAGAAGCACCAAGCTGAACTACCCGCAGCATTTACAAGTGCTAACCCTAGCCTGGCAGGCAGGACCACCTTCTCTCCACCCCCAAATGAAGGAAACAACAGGCACTATTTCCACAAAACAGCACCTATAGCTGATCCTCAGAGGGCTGACCCATCCCATGCTCTTCTCAGGCTGACCGCAGGAGGGTCTCGCCACATGCACAGGTGACTCCACCAGCCCCAATGTCTCCTAGGTGTCCACTCAGTGGCAGAAGGTGACCCAAGACCAGTGTCTTTCTATCCTCTACCCAACAAAGGACTGCCAACTAGACCAGGTGGCTCATGGCATTCCGTCCTGCAGAAGAATATCTAGTCCAGGCATCTGCAGTCCCTTCACCCAATGGCAGAAGGCAACTAGCCCTGGCATTTCCCAGATATCCACCCTGTACCAGAAGGTGAACTAGTTCCAGGGTCTCTCCATACTCCACCCAGTGGCAGAGAGATACCCAGGCCTGCAGCTCCTAGCTCTCCCACCAGTAGCAGCAGGTACCCTGGTGGATGCCTCATTGCATATCATATTCAAATTGCAAAAGAGAAAAGACAAAGGAAAATCCTGAAGGAAGCCAGAAAAAATTAAAAACCTCCTTACCTGTAGAAGCACAAAGAGAAAATTATAGTGGACTTTTTGTCAGTATCAATGCAAGCAAGAAGAGAGCACAGGGGGCATTTTTAATGTGCCAAGAGAAAAATAATGTACCAACCTAGGATCATTATGTATGCAGCAAAAATTATTCTTTAAAAATACAGAGTAAATAAAGACTTTCTCTCTCAGATAAAGAAAAATCGAGGGAATTAGCACCAGTAGTTCTACCCTGAAAGAGACAGGAACAGATTTATAGGGAAAATTATATACGTCAGAAATTTGGATTTACATGAAGAAAGGAAGTACATCAGGGAAGTAATAAAGGAAGGTAAAATGAAATCTCTTATTTTTCTTATTCTTAATGGATCTAAAAATAACTGTTTAAATAATAAAAGTAATAATGAATCAAGTGATTATAGCATGTGGGTAAGTGAAATGAATGACAGTAACATAAAAAGAGATGGAATAGTCTAAGTTACCTGCTCTACAGGTGAGGTGGATATGTTGTTTGAAGGTGGTCTTAAATTAGTGAAATATGTATATGTAATCTCTGGGAAACCTCTAATATATTTTAAACAAGTATAACCAATACCCCAAGAGGAGAAATGAACTGGTTTAATATAAAACATTCCATTACAACCATAGAAGGCAGGAAAAGAAGACTCTCGTAATGAAAACAGCTACAAACACGGTTGATTTTAATGCAACTAGCTCAATAATCACTTTAAATGTGAATGGCCTATAAACACTGAAGAAAAGTCAGAGTGGAATTTACAAATTCACAAGTAAATACTGTCAGCAAGAACCCATTTTGTATTAAAAGTTTCCGATAGGTTAAAGAGATGGAAAAAAAACATATCATTCTAACACTAAGCAAAAGAACTCGGGAGTAGTTATATTAATTTCAGACTGTCAGGAGCATTAAAAATCACATCTACATAACTGCCATAACCACGAGAAGAATAAGGAGACATGACTAATAAATGTGAGTCAGTATCCTGGATGGGATCTTGGAATACCAAAAGGACATTAGAGAAAAGTTGAGAGAATATGAATATAAAGTATAGACTTTGGGTAATGATTACATATCAATATCAGTATATTAATGTGATAAATGCACCATACTAGCATAAAATGATAATACTAGGAGAATCTGGTCATGGGTCATATGGGAACTGTCTTTATGCTGTTTACAGTCATTCTGAAAATCTAAAAACTGTTGTAAAATGAAAGGTTTATTTTTAATAAGCATGTTGCTACCACATTGCAGTAGTTCCAGTTATCTTGGGGGTCTCTAGACAGATATTATTTAAGACATAAGATGTCATTTTCTTAAAAATATGTATTCAAAAACGAATGGCTGAAAACTTCCCAAGTTTAAGGAAAAAAAAAAATTGAACAACTGTAAAACTACAGACTCAGGGAGGTGAGTGAACTCTGAATAGGAAAAACCCAAAGTATTCCTTGCCAACACACAAGAACTTTGAATTACTGAAGGCTCAAGACAAAGAAAATAATCAAGAAATGAAACACTCAGAAACTTCTGAGTGTTATTTATAGAGGAAAACCGATTCTAATGATAGTAGATTGTTTGTCTTAAACCATGAAGGACATAAGGAAGTGGTGTGTCATTTTTTTTCAATTTCTGTTTGTTTTGGGGGTTGTATAATGTGATGAATTAATAGACATAAACATAATGAAATGATAACCACAGTCAAGTTAATTAACATATCCATCACCTCACATAATTACCCTTTTCTTTTGTGGTGAGAGCACATAAGATCTACTCTCCTTGCAATGCCACGTACACAGTACACCACTATTATTAACTACAGTCACGATGCTATACATTAGATTACTAGAAATTATTCATCTTATAACTAAGAGATTGTGCCATTGACCAATATTTTTCGAGTTTTTTAGAAAAGAACCCACAACCCTAAGTTTTACATATGGAGATACGTTCCTTCAGGAATGGGGGGAAATAAAGACACACTCAAAACAAGGAAAACTACAATAATTAGTCATTTGCAGATGTATCCCGAGAGAAAATGTTTAAGGAAGCTCTCCAAACAAAAAGGAAAGGATAACTGAAGACAACTTACAGCTTCAGAGAGGAAGGAAGAAAAATGGAGTGGATAAAAAGCGGTGTATATATACCGGCCAGAATGGCCATCATCAAAAAGTCTACAAATAATAAATGCTAGAGAAGGTGTGGAGAAAAGGGAACCCTCCTACACTGTTGGTGGGAATGTAAATTGGTGCAGCCACTATGGAGAATAGTATGGAGGTACCTTAAAACACTAAAAATAGAGTTACGATATGATCCAGCAATCCCAGTCCTAGGCATCTATCGGGAAAAGAAGAAAACTAAAATTCAAAAAGATACATGCACCCCAATGTTCATAGCAGCACTATTTACAATAGCCAAGACATGGAAGCAACCTAAATGTCCATCAACAGATGAATGGGTAAACAAGATGTGGTATATATGACTGAGTAATATCCTATATATATATATACATATATATATATATATATGTGTGTGTGTGTGTGTGTATATATATACATACATATGTATATATATATATACACACACACACACATATATATATACATATATATATATGTATATATATATATATATATATAGGATATTACTCAGTCATAAAAAAGAATGAAATAATGCCATTTGCGGGAACATGGATGGACCTACAGATTATCATACTAAGTGAAGTAGGTCAGGTGGAGAAAGACAAATATCATATGATATCACTTATATGTGGAATCTAAAGAAAATGATACACATGAACTTATTTACAAAACAGAAATAGACTCACAGACATAGAAAACAAACTTATGGTTACCAAAGGGGAAAGGGGTGGCAAGGGATAAATTAGCAGTTTGGTTTTAACAGATACACTACTATATATATATAAAACAGATAAACCACAAGGACCTACTGTATAGCACAGGGAATTATATTCAATATCTAATATCTTGTAATAACTTATAATGGAAAAGAATCTGAAAAAGAATATATATAAATACACATAACTGAATCACTGCTGTACACCTAAAACTAACACAACATTGTACATCAACTGTACTTCAATAAAAAATATAAAATAAGATAAAGGAGACCTTCAAGATGGCAGAGGAGTAAGACGTGGAGACCACCTTCCTCCCCACAAATACATCAGAAATACATCTACATGTGGAACAACTCCTGCAGAACACCTACTGAACGCTGGCAGAAGACCTCAGATTTCCCAAAAGGCAAGAAATTCCCCACGTACCTGGGTAGGGCAAAAGAAAAAAGAAAAAACAGAGACAAAAGAATAAGGACAGGACTTGCACCTCTGGCAGGGAGCTGTGAAGGAGGAAAAGTTTCCACACACTAGGAAGCCCCTTCACTGGCGGAGACGGGGGGTGACGGGGGTGGGAAGCTTCGGATCCATGGAGGAAAGCGCAGCAACAGGGGTGCAGAGGGCAAAGCGCAGAGATTCCCGCACAGAGGATCGGTGCCGAGCAGCACTCACCAGCCTGAGAGGCTTGTCTGCTCACCCGCCTGGGGCGGGCAGGGGGTGGGAGCTGAGGCTCTGGCTTCTTCGGAGGTCAGACCCCAGGGAGAGGACTGGGGTTGGCTGCGTGAACACAGCATGAAGGGGGCTAGTGCGCCACAGCTAGCCAGAGGGAGTCCGGGAAAAAGTCTGGAACTGCATAAGAGGCAAGAGACCACTGTTTCGGGGTGTGCGAGGAGAGGTGATTCAGAGCACCACCTAAAGGAGCTCCAGAGACGGGCGCAAGCCGCAGCTATCAGCGCGGGGCCCCAGAGACGGGCATAAGACGCTAGGGCTGCTGCTGCAGCAAACAAGAAACCTGTGTGCAAGAACAGGTCACTATCCACACCTCCCCTCCCAGGAGCCTGTGCAGCACGCAACTGCCAGGGTCCCGTGATCCAGGGACAACTTCCCCGGGAGAACACACGGTGCACCCCAATCTGTTGCCACGTCATGCTGGCCTCTGCTGCCGCAGTTTCGCCCCACATTCCGTACCCCTCCCTCCCCCCGGCCTGAGTGAGCCAGAGCCCCCTAATCAGCTGCTACTTTATCCCCGTTCTGTCGGAGCAAAGAACAGACTCCCTCAGCCGACCTGCATGCAGAGGTGGGTCCAAATCCAAAGCTGAACCCCGGGAGATGTGCGAACAAAGAAGAGAAAGGGAAATCTCTACCAACAGCCTCAGGAGCAGCCGATTAAATCTCCACACTCAACTTGATGTACCCTACATCTCTGGAATACCTGAATAGACAACGAATCATCCCCACATTGAGGGGGTGGACTTTGGGAGCAAATGTAGACATGGGGTTTGCTTTCTGGATCAAATTTGTTTCCGGTTTTCTGTTTACCTTAGTTTAGTATTTAGAGTTTATTATCATTGGTAAATTTGTTTATTGATTTGGTTGCTCTCTCCCTTTTTAATTTTTTTATATATAGATATATATATATATATAATTTTTTCCCTTTTTCTCCTTTTGTGAGTGTGTATGTGCATGCTTCTGTGTGTGATTTTGTCTGTACAGCTTTGCTTTTACCATTTGTCCTGGGGTTTAGTCTGTCCTTTTTTTTTAATTTTAATTTTTTAATAATTGTTATTTTTACTTTAAAAACTATTTTATTTTCTTTCTTACTTCTTTCTTTCTTTCTTTCTTTCCTTCTTTTTCTCCCTTTTCTCGGAGCCGTGTGGCTGACAGGATCTTGGTGCTCTGCCTGGGTGTCAGGCCTGTGTCTCTGAGGTGGGAGAGCCGAGTTCAGGAAATTGGTCCACCAGAGACCTCCCAGCTCCACGTAATATCAAAAGGTGAAAGTTCTCGCAGAGATCTCCATCTCTACACTAAGAACCAGCTCCACTCAATGACCAGAAACCTACAGTGCTGGACACCCTATGCCAAACAACTAGCAAGGCAGGAACACAAGCCCACCCATTAGCAGAGAGGCTGCCTAAAATCATAATAAGGTCACAGACACCACAAAACACACCACCGGATGTGGTCCTGCCCATCAGAAAGAAAACATCCAGCCTCATCCAACAGAACACAGGCACCAGTCGCCTCCAATAGGAAGCCGACACAACCCACTGACCCAACCTTACCAACTGGGGGCAGACATCAAAAACAACGGGAACTACGAACCTGCAGCTTGTGAAAAGGAGACCCCAGACACAGTAAGTTAAAAAACAATGAGAAGACAGAGAAACCCACAGCAGATGAAGGAGTAAGGTAAAAACCCACCAGACGTAACAAATGAAGAGGAAATAGGCAGTCTACCTGAAAAAGAATTCAGAGGAATGACAGTAAAGATGATGCAAAATCTTGGAAATAGAATGGGGAAAATACAAGAAACATTTAACAAGACCTAGAAGAACTAAACAGCAAACAAACAACGATGAACAGCACAATAAGTGAAATTAAAAATTCTCTACAAGGAATCAGTAGGAGAATAACTGAGGCAGAAGAACGGGTAAGTGACCTGGAAGATAAAATATTGGAAATAACTACCGCAGAGCAGAATAAAGAAAAAAGAAGGAAAAGAATTGAGGACACTCTCAGCAACCTCTGGGAAAATATTAAATGCACCAACATTTGAATTACAAGGGTCCCAGAAGAAGAAGAGAAAAAGAAATGGACTGAGAAAATATTTGAAGAGATTATAGTTGAAAACTTCCCTAATATGGGAAATGAAATAGTCAATCAGGTCCAGGAAGCACAGAGAGTCCCATAAAGGATAAATCCAAGGAGAAACACGACAAAACACATATTAATCAAACTATCAAAAATTGAATACAAAGAAAAAATATTCAAAACAGCAAGGGAAAAGCGACAAATGACATACAAGGGTATCCACAGAGGTTTAACAGCTGATCTTGCAGCAGAAACTCTACAAGCCAGAAGGGACTGGCAGGACATATTTAAAGTGATGAAAGGGGAAAACCGACAGCCACGATTACTCTACCAAGCAAGGATCTCATTCAGACTCGATGGAGAAATTAGTACCTTTACAGAGAAGCAAAAGCTAAGAGAGTTCAGCACCACCAAACCAGCTTTACAACAAATGCTAAAGGAACTTCTCTAGGCAGGAAACACAAGAGAAGGAAAAGACCTACAATAACAAACACAAAACAATTAAGAAAATGGTAATAGGCACATACATATCGAAAACTGACTTAAATATAAATGGATTAAATGCTCCAAACAAAAGACATACAGCCTGAATGGATACAAAAGCAAGACCCGTATATATGCTGTCTACAAGAGACCCACTTCAGACCTAGGGACACATACAGACTGAAAGTGAGGGGATGGAAAAAGATATTGCATCCAAATGGAAATCAAAAGCAAGCTGGAGCTGTAACTCTCATATCAGACAAAAGAGACTTTAAAATAAAGGCTATTTCAAGAGACAAAGAAGGACACTACCTAATGAGCAAGGGATCAACCTAAGAAGAAGATATAACAATTGTAAATATTTATGCACCCAACATAGGAGCACCTCAATACATAAGGCAAATGCTAACAGCCATCAAAGGGGAAAACGACAGTAACACCATCATAGTAGCGGACTTTAACAACCCACTTTCACTAATGGACAGATCATCCAAAATGAAAATAAATAAGGACACACAAGCTTTAAATGACACATTAAACAAGATGGACTTAATTGATATTTATAGGACATTGCATCCAAAAACAACAGAATACACTTTCTTCTCAAGCACTCATGGAACATTCTCCAGGATAGATCATACCTTGGTTCACAAATCAAGCCTTGGTAAATTTCAGAAAATTGATATCGTATCAAGTATCTTTTCCGACCACAACGCTATGAGACTAGATATCAATTACAGGAGAAAATCTGTAAAAAATACAAATACATGGAGGCTAAACAATACACTGCTAAATAACCAAGACATCACTGAAGAAATCAAAGAGGAAATCAAAAAATACCTAGAAAAAGAGTGACAATGAAAATACGACGACCCAAAACCAATGTGATGCAGAAAAAGCAGTTCTAAAAGGGAAGTTTATAGCAATACAATCCTACCTCAGCAAACAAGAAACATCTCAAATAAACAACCTAACCTTACACCTAAAGCAATTAGAGAAAGAAAACAAAAAAACCCCAAAGTTACCAGAAAGAAAGATATCATAAAGGTCAGATCAGAAATATATGAAAAAGATAGGATGGAAACAAGAACAAAGATCAAAAATACTAAAAGGTGGTTCTTTGAGGAGATAAACAAAATTGATAAACCATTAGCCAGACTCACCTAGAAAAAAAGGGAGAAGACTCAAAATCAATAGAATTAGAAATGAAAAAGGAGAAGTAACAACTGATACAGCAGAAATACAAAGGATCATGAGAGAATACTACAAGTAACTATATGCCAATAAAATGGACAACCTGGAAGAAATGGACCAAATCATAGAAAAGCACAACATTCCGAGACAGAACCAGAAAGAAATAAAAAATATAAACAGACCAATCACAAGCACTGAAATTGAGACTGTGATTAAAAATCTTCCAACAAACAAAAGCCCAGGACCAGATGGCTTCACAGGCGAATTCTATCAAACATTTAGAGAAGAGCTAACACCTATCCTTCTCAAACTCTTCCAAAACAGAGCACAGGGAGAAACATTCCCCAACTCATTCTACGAGGTCACCATCACCCTGATACCAAAACCAGACAAAGATGTCACAAAGAAAGAACACTACAGGCCAATATCACTGATGAACATAGATGCAAAAATCCTCAGCAAAATACTAGCAAACATAATCCAACAACCCATTAAAAGGATCATACATCATGATCAAGTGGGATCATGGAATGCCAGGAATGCAAGGTTTTCCCAGGAATGCAAGGTTTCTTCAATATACACAAATTAATCAATGTGATACACCATATTAACAAATTGAAGGAGAAAATCCATATGGTCATCTCAGATAGATGGAGAAAAAGCTTCTGAGAAAATTCAACACCCATTTATGATAAAAAAAAAAAAAACCTCCAGAAAGTAGGCATAGAGGGAACTAACCTCAACATAATAAAGGCTATATATGACAAACCCACAGCCAACATCGTTCTCACTGGTGAAAAACTGAAACCATTTCCTCTAAGATCAGGAACAAGACAAGGTTGTCCACTCTCACCACTATTATTCAACATAGTTTTGGAAGTTTTAGCCACAGCAATCAGAGAAGAAAAAGAAATAAAAGGAATCCAACTCAGAAAAGAAGAAGTAAAGCTGTCACTGTTTGCAGATGACATGATACTATACATAGAGAATCCTAAAGACTCTACCAGAAAACTATTAGAGCTAATCAATGAACTTGGTAAAGTTGCAGGATACAAAATTAATGCACAGTAATCTCTTGCATTCCTATACACTAATGATGAAAAATCTGAAAGAGAAATTAAGGAAACACTCCCATTTACCATTGCAACAAAAAAAATGAAATATCTAGGAATAAACCTACCTAAGGAGACAAAAGACCTGTATGCAGAAAATTATAAGACACTGATGAAAGAAATTAAAGATTGTACAAACAGATGGAGAGATATGCCATGTTCTTGGGTTGGAAGAATCAACATTGTGAAAATGACTCTACTACCGAAAGCAATCTATAGATTCAATGCAACCGCTATCGAACTATCAATAGCACTTTTTGCAGAACTAGAACAAAAAATCTTAAAATTTGTATGGAGACACAAAAGACCCTGAATAGCCAAAGCAGTCTTGAGGGAAACAAACGGAGCTGGAGGAACCAGACTCCCTGACTTCAGCCTATACTACAAAGCCACAGTAATCAAGACAATATGGTACTCGCACAAAAACAGAAATATAGATCAATGGAACAGGATACAAAGACCAGAGATAAACCCACGCACCGATGGTCAACTAATCTATGACAAAGGAGGCAAGGATATACAGTGGAGAAAAGACTGTCTCTTCAATAAGTGGTGCTGGGAAAACTGGACAGCTACATGTAAAAGAATGAAATTAGAACACTCCCTAACACCATACACAAAAATAAACTGAAAATGGATTAAAGACCTAAATGTAAGGCCAGATACCATAAAACTCTTAGAGGAAAACATAGGCAGAACACTCTATGACAAAAATCACAGCAAGATCCTTTTTGACCCACCTCCTAGAGAAGTGGAAGTAAAAACAAAAATAAACAAATGGGACCTAATGAAACTTAAAAGCTTTTGCACAGCAAAGGAAACCTTAAACAACACAAACAGACAACCCTCGGCATGGGAGAAAAGATTCGCAAATGAAGCAACTGACAAAGGGTTAATCTCCAAAATGTACAAGCAGCTCATGCAGCTCAATATCAAAACAGCAAACAACCCAATCCAAAAATGGGCAAAAGACCTAAATAGACATTTCTCCAAACGAGATATGCAGATTGAAAACAAACACACAAAGGTTGCTCAACGTCACTAATCGTTAGAGAAATGCAAATCAAAACTCCAATGAGGTATCACCTCACACCGGTCAGAATGGCCATCATCAAAAAATCTACAAACAATAAATGCTGGAGACGGTGTGGAGAAAAGGGAACCCTCTTGCAGTGTTGGTGGGAATGTAAATTGATAGAGCCACTATGGAGAACAGTATGGAGGTTCCTTAAAAAACTACAAATAGAACTACCATACGTCCCAGCAATCCCACTACTGGGCATATACCCTGAGAAAACCAGAATTCAAAAAGAGTCATGTACCAAAATGTTCATTGCAGCTCTATTTACAATAGCCAGGACATGGAAGCAACCTAAGTGTCCATCATCGGATGAATGGATAAAGAAGATGTGGCACATATATACAATGGAATATAACTCAGCCATAAAACGTAACGAAATTGAGTTATTTGTAGTGAGGTGGATGGACCGAGAGTCCCCTCATACAGAGTGAAGTAAGTCAGAAAGAGAAAAACAAATTCCATATGCTAACACATATATATGGAATCTAAAAATGAAAAAAATAAGGTCCTCAAATACCTAGGGGCAGGACAGGAATAAAGACGCAGACGTAGAGAATGGACTTGAGGACACGGCGAGGGGGAACGGTAAGCTGGGGCGAAGTGATAGAGTGGCATGGACATATATACACTACCAAATGTAAAATAGATAGCTAGTGGGAAGCAGCCGCATAGCACAGTGAGATCAGCTCGGTGCTTTGTGACCACCTAGATGGGTGGGATAGGGAGTGTGGGAGGGAGACCCAAGAGGGAGGAGATACGGGGATATATGTATATATATAGCTGATTCACTTTGTTATAAAGCAGACACTAACACACCACTGTAAAGCAATTATACTCTAATAAAGATTTAAAAATAAAATAAAATAGAACAAAGAACAGCACTGATTTGGAAAAAAAGACGTGTATATAAAATAAACTATCCTTTTAATCAGGAGCTTCTTAAATTATGATTGACGGTTGAAGCAAAAAGTATAACATCTGTTTTGATGCTTAATGCATGTTAACGAAATACTTGAGACAATTAAAATTTCATAGTTAGGAGGTAAATGGACTTAAATGCAATTAACGATTCTAACTTCATGCAAAATCATAAAACATCAATACCTGTAGATGGTTACATATGTACATTATAATACTTAGAGAAACCATACAATGTGAAATATACAAAGCATTCAAAATAGAACCCTAAAACATATGCAAGTAACCCACAGGAATGCAAAAACAAAACATGAGAATGAGAATCAGAGGGAACAACAAAAATCAAGAACTGAAAGACTAGACTGAAGTCCTACCATAGGAATATTTACTTTAAATGTAAATTCTCTAAGTACACCAGTTAGAGACAGAGATGGACAGAACTGATGAAAGAAAGTGACCCAAATATATTCAGTCTACAGGAAAGATTTCAAACACAACTACACAGGTAGATTCAAAGTAGGTAGATGGAAAAAATACATATCATGCTAATATTAATTATTTTAAAAACAGGAGTGTCTGTATCAGCATCAGAGAACGTGTACTTCAGGTCAATAAAACTACTAGGCACAGGTGGCATGTTACATAAAGGTAAGAGGATCAATCCAGCAAGAAATCTTAGCAATTCTAAATGTGTGTGCAGCCAGAACCAAACCTTGAAATACATGAAACAAAAACTGACAGAGCTGAAAGGAATGATAGATAAATCCAAAATTATTGTTGGGAACTTCAATACTCTACTGTCAGGAACTGATAACAGTGTTTTCTCATCGGAGTGCAAAGTAATATCTATGGCATATGTAATCCAAATGGAAAGTCTTTTAAAATAGGTCAGATTATACCATTCACAGGTACTGATATGACAGATACATTTAAATCTAAGTCTTCCACAAAGTATTATGTAATGCGTTCTGCTACCTCCAAGCAAAAATTTAAAAGCTAGCCATATCTTCAATGGAAGCTGCATCCTGGAATGAATATGGTATAGAGTGAGCCATAGCCAACACGTAAGGGAGAATTATTTTGGGTTTGTTTGTTAACATGGTATAGCCTAGCCTAGGCAGGCGGATTTTCCAGACAATTGCAAATATCAATAATATAAAAGAAAGGAAGCAATGAAGGAAGCAATGAAGGAGGGAAGAAAGAATGGAATAAAGGAGGGAAGGAAGGAAGGAAGAAAGAAAAAGAAAGAAGGAAGGAAAGAGAGAGAAATTAAATTTAAATCACAATTTTAAATTGGGACAGAATGAATTAAGATTAGAATGCAATATACCAGACAAAGAAGGGAATATTTTATTGCAGAAGAATACAATTTCCTAGGAAGTTATAACACTTATGATTATGACAGACACAAATTAGCAGTATGAGACTTGCAATGGCCTCTCTCAGGGCATGACAGATCAAGTGCACACGGTAAGAACATAGAAGAACTAAATAAATAACAAATGAGATAGGTCTAAGAGATGAATATGATACTCAGCACCTGCACCAAGATAGCAGACTTCAAATTCTGATAAATTGAAGTAGGTCGTAAGGGCCAGTGTGCCTGCCGAGAGTAACTAAAAAGCTCAGGGAATATATAAAGAAAAAATTTTAAATCAACTTAGTTCTAAGAGGACGCTGAGGAATTACTGTATGCAATTACTGGGTGTCTTAGGAGAAGACAGGACGAGCAGAACAAGCCTACGACTGAAAACAGCTTCTATCCAGAATTGCCTACATGAAAGTAAACAGCTATAAAACTGAGCTGTGCTTTAAAGCTCAGAGCTCACCAAAAGTGGTGATGTTGGTAGACCACCCCCTCACTTTTAGCTGAGGCCCCAACGGCTTACACCCTCTGAGTCAAGATGACCGAATCATAAGTAAATCAGCTCCCATTTCACTTTGCATCATCTAGCCGGGTGCAAATGATAACACACATTCAGCTAGGTGGCAAAGAGATGCTACAGACCAAACTTGGGAAGACAGCTCACTTAGGTGAAAACTTATACCCTTAAATGTGTATATTAGAGAAGAGGAAAGAAGACACAGGGCTGACCAACAGATACAGGAAATGTTACTCAACATCGCTAATCATCAGGGAAATACAAATCAAAACCACAGTGAGATATCATCTCACACCTGTCAGAATGGCTATTGTCAAAGAGACAAGAAATAACAAGTGTGGGCAAGGATGTAGAGAAAAGGAAGTCCTTGTGCACTGTTGGTGGGAATGTAAATTGGTGCAGCCACTATGGAGAACAGTATGGTGGTTCCTCAAAAAACTAAAAATAGAACCACCCTATGATCCAGCAATCCGACTCCTGGGTATTTATCTGAAGAGAATGAAAACACTAACTCAAAAAGATATCTGCACCCTCACGTATACTGCAGCGTTATTTGCAGAAGCCAAGATATACAAGCAGCCTAAGTGTCCATAGACAGATGGGTGAATAAAGAAGATGTGGTGTGTATGTAGAACAGTGGATACTATTCAATGATAAAGAAGAAGGAAATCTGCCATCCGTGACAACATGGATGGATGTTGAAGGCCTTATGCTAAGTGAAATAAGTCAGACAGAGAAAGACAAATACCACATCATCTCACTTATATGTGGATTTGAAAACAAACACCACACACACACAAAAACAAACAAACAAAAAGCCAAACTGATACAGAGAAGAGTTCGCTGGTTGCCAGAGAGGTCAAAAGGTACAAACTTCCAATTGTAAAATAAATGTCATGTATGGTGACTGTAGTTAATAACACTGTATTGCATACAGTAGTCCCCCCTTATCCTTGGTTTCGTTCTCTGCAGTTTCAGTTACTTGCTTTGAACTGCAGTCTAGAAATTTTAAACGGAAAATTCCAGAAATAAACAATTCTTAAGTTTTAAATTGCATACCATTTGGAGTAGTGTGGTGAAATCTCCTGCTGTCCTGCACTGTCCCGCCTGAAAATGAATCATCCCTTTGTCCAGTGTGTCCCTCCCATTAATCACTTCATAGCCATCTGGGTTATCTGTGGCAGTATCACAGTACTTGTGTTCAAGTAACCATTATTTTAGTTAATAATGGGCCGAAAGTGCAAGAGTAGTGATGCTGGCAATTTGGTTGTTCTCTGATTGTGCCTAATTTATAAATTAAACTTTGTCATAGGTATTTATGTATAGGAAAAAAAATAGTATATATAGGGTTCAGTACTATCTGCAGTTTCAGGCATCCACTGGGGGTCTTCCGTATTTGAAAGTTGATAACTGTATGGTCAGACCACTCCAGATGGCTGTTCTCTTGCTCTCTGTACATCCCCTGCTCGACCAGTGCCTGCTTCACCTATCCCCTACTCACATGACTGACCTTCCTACATACTTGCCCCAGGGCTCAGCTACTGAGGATTGTTCTTATTAAAGGGGCAATGCAGAGCATGCTCCTCTGCTAGTTTCCCTGGTAACCGATGAGCTAACCTAAGGCCAACTCCCCCATCACTGGCAATCTCCCCTTCTCCCCGGGAGAGAAGACTGCAGCCATGCCCTGCCCGCCATCCGCAGCACACGGTGGGATGTCGCTCCAGGACCTTGCTTCAGACATGTAAGATCCCCCATCCACTAAACCACTGATGTCTCTGTCGCTGACTCCAGGCTCTTTTTTTAGGTCTTGAAGCTGGGCAAGCACAGGCCTTGTAGGCGTGAGGGGTGCCACCCAACACTAAGAGACTCAATCTTAAAAGTTCTCACCGGGGCGGAGGAGAAGATGGCGGAAGAGCAAGATGCGGAGATCACCTTCCTCCCCACGGATACATCAGAAATACATCTACATGTGGAACTGCTCCTATAGAACACCCTCTGAACGCTGGCAGAAGACGTCAGACCTCCCAAAAGGCAAGAAACTCCCCACGTACCTGGGTAGGGTAAAAGAAAAAGAAACAACAGAGACAAAAGAATAGGGACGGGACCTTCACCAGTGGGAGGGAGCTGTGAAGGAGGAAAGGTTTCCACACACTAGGAAGCCGCTTCCCGGGCAGAGACTGCGGGTGGCGGAAGGGGGAGGCTTCACAGCCACAGAGGAGAGCGCAGCAACAGGGGTGCAGAGGGCAAAGCAGAGAGTCTCCCGCACAGAGGAGCGGTGCCGAGCAGCACTCACCAGCCCGAGAGGCTTGTCTGCTCTCATGCCGGGGCAGGCGGGGTCTGGGAGCTGTGGCTCGGGCTTCGGTAAGACTGCAGGGAGAGGACTGGGGTTGGTGACGTGAACACAGCCTGAAGGGGTTAGCGCACCGCAACTAGCCAGGAGGGAGTCCGGGAAAAGGTCTGGAGCTGCCGAACACGCAAGAGACTTTTTCTTGCCTCTTTGTTTCCTGGTACGCGAGTAGAGGGTATTCAGAGTGCCGCCTAAAGTAGCTCCAGAGACGGGCACGAGCCGCGGCTATCAGCGCGGACCCCAGAGACGGGCATGAAACACTAAGGCTGCTGCTGCCACCACCAAGAAGCCTGTGTGCGAGCAAAGGTCACTATCCACACTGCCCCTCCCGGGAGCCTGTGCAGCCCGCCACTGGCAGGGTCCCGTGATCCAGGGACAACTTCCCCGGGAGAATGCATGGCACTCCTCAGGGTGCTGCAACGTCACACAGGCTCGCCCAAAATCCGTACCACTCCCTCCCCCCAGCCTGAATGAGCCAGAGCACCTGAAGCAGCTGCTCCTTTAACCCCGTCCTGTCTGAACGAAGAAAATACGCCCTCAGGCGACCTACATGCAGAGGCATGTTCAAATCCAAAGCTGAAACCCGGGAGCTGTACGAACAAAGAAGAGAAAGGGAAGTCTCTCCCAGCAGCCTCAGAAGCAGCGGATTAAAGCTCCACAAACAACTTGATGTACCTGCATCTGTGGAATACCTGAACAGACAACGAATCATCCCAAATTGAAGAGGTGGACTTTGGGAGCAAGATATATTATTTTTTCCCCTTTTCCTCTTTTTGTGAGTGTGTATGTGTATGCTTCTGTGTAAGGTTTTGTCTGTATAGCTTTGCTTTCACCATTTGTCCTAAGGTTCTGTGCATCCGTTTGTTTGTTTTTTTTTTTGTTGTTGTTGTTGTTGTTTTACTTAAAAATTTTTTTTTCTTAAAAATTGTTTAATTGTTTTATTTTAGTAACTTTATATTATTTTATCTTACTTTATTTTATTTTATCCTCTTTCTTTCTTTTCTTTCTAATTTTTCTCTCTTTTCTTCTGAGCCGTGTGGATGAAAGGCTCTTGGTGCTCCAGCCAGGCATCAGGGCTGTGCCTCTGAGGTGGGAGAGCCAACTTCAGGACACTGGTCCATAAGAGACCTCCCAGCTCCATGTAATACCAAATGACGAAAATCTCCAAGAGATCTCCATCTCAACACAAAGAACCAGCTTCACTCAATGACCAGCAAGCTATAGTGCTGGACACCCTATGACAAACAACTAGCAAGACAGGAACACAGCCCCATCCATTAGCAGAGAGGCTGCCTAAAATCATAGTAAGGCCACAGACACCCCAAAACACACCACCAGACGTGGACCTGCCCACCAGAAAGACAAGATCCAGCCTCATCCACCAGAACACAGGCACTAGTCCCCTCCACCAGGAAGCCTACCCAACCCACTGAACCAACCTTAGCCACTGGGGACAGATACCAAGAACAAGAGAAACTACGAACATGCAGCCTGCAAAAAGGAGACTGCAAACACAGTAAGATAAGCAAAATGAGAAGACAGAAAAACACACAGCAGATAAAGGAGCAAGGTCAAAACACACCAGACCTAACAAATGAAGAGGAAATGGGCAGTCTACCTAAAAAATAATTCAGAATAATGATAGTAAAGATGATCCCAAATCTTGGAAATAGAATAGGCAAAATGCAAGAAACATTTAACAAGGATGTAGAAGACCTAAAGAGGAACCAAGCAATGATGAAAAACACAATAAATGAAATTAAACATACTCTAGAAGGGATCAATAGCAGAATAACTGAGGCAGCAGAACAGATAAGTGACCTGGAAGATAAAATAGTGGAAATAACTACTGCAGAGCAGAATAAAGAAAAAAAAATGAAGAGAATTGAGGACAGTCTCAGAAACCTCTGGGACAACATTAAACACAACAACATTCGAATTATAGGGGTCCCAGAAGAAGAAGAGAAAAAGAAAGGGACTGAGAAAATATTTGAAGAGATTATAGAGGAAAACTTCCCTAATATGGGAAAGGAGATAGTTAATCAAGTCCAGGAAACACAGAGAGTCCCATACAGGGTAAATCCAAGGAGAAACACGCCAAGACACATATTAATCAAACTATCAAAAATTAAATATAAAGAAAATATATTAGAAGCAGCAAGGGAAAAACAACAAATAACACACAAGGGAATCCCCATAAGATTAACAGCTGATCTATCAGCAGAAACTCTGCAAGCCAGAAGGGACTGGCAGAACATATTTAAAGTGATGAAGGAGAAGAACCTACAACCAAGATTATTCTACCCAGCAAGCATCTCATTCAGATTTGATGGAGAAATTAAAACCTTTACAGACAAGCAAAAGCTGAGAGAGATCAGCACCACCAAACCACCTTTACAACAAATGCTAAAGGAACTTCTCTAGGCAAGAAACACAAGAGAAGGAAAACACCTACAATAACAAACCCAAAACAGTTAAGAAAATGGGAATAGGAACATGCATATCGATAATTAGCTTAAATGTAAATGGATTAAATGCTCCCACCAAAAGACACAGACTGGCTGAATGGATACAAAAACACGAGCCATATGTATGCTGTCTACAAGAGACCTACTTCAGACCTAGGGACACATACAGACTGAAAAGTGAGGGGATGGAAAAAGCTATTCCATACAAATGGAAAACAAAAGAAAGCTGGAGTAGCAATTCTCATATCAGACAAAATAGACTTTAAAATAAAGAATATTACAAGAGACAAAGAAGAACACTATATAATGATCAAGGGATCGATGCAAGAAGAAGATATAACAAGTGTAAATATTTATGCACCCAACAGAGGAGCACCTCAATACATACAGCAAATACTAACAGCCATAAAGGGGAAATCGACAGTAACACAATCATAGTAGGGGAGTTTAACACCGCACTTTCACCAATGGACAGATCATCCAAAATGAAAATAAATAAGGAAACACAAGCTTTAAATGATACATTAAATGAGATTGACTTAACTGATATTTATAGGACATTCCACCCAAAAACAACAGAATACACATTTTTCTCAAGTGCTCATGCAACATTCTCTAGGATAGATCATATCGTGGGTCACAAATCAAGCCTTGGTAAATTTAAGAAAATTGAAATCGTATCAAGTATCTTTTCCGACCACAACGCGATGAGACTAGATACCAATTACAGGAAAAATCTGTAAAAAATACAAACACATGGAGGCTACACAATACACTACTCAATAACGAAGTGATCACTGAAGGAATCAAAGGGGAAATAAAAAACTACCTAGAAACAAATGACAATGGAGACACGACGACTCAAAACCTATGGGATGCAGCAAAAGCAGTTCTAAGAGGGAAGTTTATAGCAATACAAACCTACCTCAAGAAACAGGAAACATCTCGAATAAACAACCTAACCTTGCACCTAAAGCAATTAGAGAAAGAAGAAGAAAAAAAGCCCAAAGTTAGCACAAGGAAAGAAATCATAAAGATCAGATCAGAAATAAATGAAAAAGAAATGAAGAAAACGATAGCAAAGATCAATAAAACTAAAAGCTGATTCTTTGAGAAGATAAACAAAATTGATAAACCATTAGCCAGACTCATCAAGAAAAAAAGGGAGAAGACTCAAATCAATAGAATTAGAAATGAAAAAGGAAAAGTAACAACTGACACTGCTGAAATACAAACGATCAGAGAGATTACTACAAGCAAATCTATGCCAATAAAATGGACAACCTGGAAGAAATGGACAAATTCTTAGAAATGCACAACCTGCCGAGACTGAAGCAGGAAGAAATAGAAAATTTGAAGAGACCAATCATAAGCACTGAAATTGAAATTGTGATTACAAATCTTCCAACAAACAAAAGCCCAGGACCAGATGGCTTCACAGGCGAATTCTATGAAATATTTGAGAAGAGCTAACACCTATCCTTCTGAAACTCTTCCAAAATATACCAGAGGGAGGAATACTCCCCAACTCAATCTATGAGGCCACCATCACCCTGATACCGAAACCAGCCAAAGATGTCACAAAGAAAGAAAACTACAGGCCAATATCACTGATGAACATAGATGCAAAAATCCTCAACAAAATACTAGCAAACAGAATCCAACAGCACATTAAAAGGATCATACACCATGATCAAGTGGGGATTATTCCAGGAATGCAAAGATTCTTCAATATACACAAATCAAACAACGTGATACACCATATTAACAAATTGAAGGAGAAAAACCATATGATCATCTCAATAGATGCAGAGAAATCTTTTGACAAAATTCAACACCCATTTATGCTAAAAGCCCTGCAGAAAGTAGGCATAGAGGGAACTTTCCTCAACATAATAAAGGCCATAAACGGCAAACCCACAGCCAATATCGTCCTCAATAGTGAAAAACTGAAACCATTTCCACTAAGATCAGGAACAAGACAAGGTTGCCCACACTCACCACTATTATTCAACATACTTTTGGAAGTTTTAGCCACAGCAATCAGAGAAGAAGAAGAAATAAAAGGAATCCAAATCGGAATAGAAGAAGTAAAGCTGTCACTGTTTGCAGATAACATGATACTATACATAGAGAATCCTAAGGATGCTACCAGAAATCTCCTAGAGCTAATCAATGAATTTGTTAAAGTAGCAGGATACAAAATTAATGCACAGAAATCTCTTGCATTCCTATACACTAATGATGAAAAATCTGAAAGTGAAATGAAGAAAACACTCCCATTTACCATTGCAATGAAAAGAATAAAATATCTAGGAATAAACCTACCTAAGGAGACAAAAGACCTGTATGCAGAAAAGTATAAGACACTGATGAAAGAAATTAAAGATGATACAAACAGATGGAGAGATATACCATGTTCTTGGATTGGAAGAATCAACATTGTGAAAATGTCTCTACTACCCAAAGCAATCTACAGATTCAGTGCAATCCCTATCAAACTACCACTGGCATTTTTCACAGTACTAGAACAAAAACTTTCACAATTTGTATGGAAACACAGAAGACCCCGAATAGCCAAAGCAATCTTGAGAACGAAAAATGAAGCTGGAGGAATCAGGCCCCCAGACTTCAGACTATACTACAAAGCTACAGTAATCAAGACAGTATGGTACTGGCACAAAAACAGAAACATAGATCAATGGAACAGGATAGAAAGCCCAGAGATAAACCCACACACATATGGTCACCTTATCTTTGATAAAGGAAGCAAGCATATACAGTGGAGAAGAGACAGCCTCTTCAGTAAGTGGTGCTGGGAAAACTGGACAGCTACATGTAAAAGTATAAAATTAGAACACTCCCTAACACCATACACAAAAATAAACTCAAAATGGATTAAACACCTAAGTGTAAGGCCAGACACTATCAAACTCTTAGAGGAAAACTTAGGCAGAACACTGTATGACATAAATCACAGCAAGATCCTTTTTTACCCAGCTCCTAGAGAAATGGAGATAAAACAAAAATAAACAAATGGGACCTAATGAAACTTAAAAGCTTTTGCACAGCAAAGGAAACCATAAACAAGAATAAAGACAACCCTCAGAATGGGAGAAAATATTTGCAAATGAAGCAACTGACAAAGGATTAATCTCCAAGATTTACAAGCAGCTCGTGCAGCTCAATAACAAAAAAACAAACAACCCAATCCAAAAATGGGCAGAAGACCTAAATAGACATTTCTCCAAAGAAGATATACAGATTGCCAACAAAAACATGAAAGAATGCTCAACATCATTAATCATTAGAGAAAGGCAAATCAAAACTACAATGAGATATCATCTCACACCGGTCAGAATGGCCATCATCAAAAAATCTAGAAACAATAAATGCTGGAGAGGGTGTGGAGAAAAAGGAACCCTCTTGCACTGTTGGTGGGAATGTAAATTGATACAGCCACTATGGAGAACAGTATGGAGGTTCCTTAAAAAACTACAAATAGAACTGCCATATGACCCAGCAATCCCACTACTGGGCATATACCCTGAGAAAACCATAATTCAAAAAGAGTCATGTACCAAAATGTTCATTGCAGCTCTATTTACAATAGCCAGGACATGGAAACAGCCTAAATGTCCATCATTGGATGAATGGATAAAGAAGATGTGGCACATATATGCAGTGGAATATTACTCTGCCAGAAAAAGAAACGAAATGGAGTTATTTGCAATGAGGTGGATGGAGTTAGAGTCTGTCATACAGAGTGAAGTAACTCAGAAAGAGAAAAACAAATACAGTATGCTAACACATTTATATGGAATCTAAGGGGGAAAAAAAGGTCATGAAGAACCTAGTGGTAAGATGGGAATAAAGACACAGATCTACTAGAGAATGGACTTGAGGATATGGGGAGGGGGAAGGGTAAGCTGTGACGAAGTGAGAGAGTGGCATGGACATATATACACTACCAAACGTAAAATAGATAGCCAGTAGGAAGCAGCCGCATTGCCCAGGGAGATCAACTCAGTGCTTTGTGATCACCTAAAGGGCTGGGATAGGGAGGGTGGGAGGGAGGGAGATGCAAGAGGGAAGAGATATGGGAACATATGTATATGTATAACTGATTCACTTCGTTATAAATCAGAAATTAACACACCATTGTAAAGCAATTATTCTCCAATAAAGATGTTAAAAAAAAAGTTCTCACCAAAAGAAAAGGAATTTTTAAACTATGAATGGTGATAGATGTTAAGTAGAGTTATTGTGGTGATCATTCTGCAATATACAGAAATATCAAATCATTATGTTGTACACCTGAAACTAGTAATGTTGTATGTGAATTATATATCCATAAAAAATAGATTTTTAAAAAGAAAAGAAGAATGGCAGAAAATGAGCTAAGCATCCATCATGAGCAGTTAAAACATAAGAAGATAAACACAAAGAAAAACAAAGAATCATTAAAGTTAAAAATCAAAATAATGAAAGTGAAAACAAACATACAATAGAGCATTTTAACACAACATTTTACAGGCCCTTTGAATAGTCAGTAAAATGGACAAGCCTCTGGTCCGACTTATGTGGAAAAATGAATAAAGGCACAATTTATTAATACCAGGAATCAAATAAGGTGACATTACTAAAGACCTTTATGACAAAATGGAAAATTAAGAGGAAGTGGACACACAGTAAAATACAACTTAATGAAACTGAGAGAAGTTAAAAAACCATGATTTGAAGTAAAAATATGAAACACATGGAATAAAAAATCTCCACAGAGGATCTCTTAGCCCAGATAGCTTCATAAATGAGTTCTGTCAATATTTAAATAGGAGATAATCCCAATATTACATAAAATTTTTAGAGAATAGAGATAGAGAGTACACTACCCTTTTGCGTTTTATGTAGCATAACATTGGTACCAACACTAGACAGGGCACTTTCAGAAGTTTAAGTTACAAACCACCTTGTTTCATAAACAGAGATGAAAGTATCCTAAGCAACATACCTGGAAAAAAATAATAAAGCCCAGGAATATATAGAGAAGATACCATATCATGACCAAGTTGCTTTTATCCCAGGAAAGCAAGATTGGTTTCACATCAGAGAATGTCAGTGTAATCCATCACCTTAACAGATGAAGGGGAAGGGAAAACTAAATATGATCTCCTCAGTAGATGCAGAAACATATTTTGTTAAAACTCATCATTCATTCATGCTGAAACAACTGTTAGAAAAAGAGGTGTAGAAGAGACTCTCTGAAGATTTTTAGGTATAATTTTGGCGTGAACAGGATCTTTCTAGGCATGTTGCAAAAGCAGAATTTTTTTTTTTTTGGCTGCGTTTGGTCTTTGTTGCTGCGCGCAGGCTTTCTCTAGTTGTGGCGAACGGGGGCTGTTCTTCGTTGTGGTGCGCGGGTTTCTCATTGTGGTTGCTTCTCTTGTTTCGGAGCACGGGCCCTAGAGCGCATGGGCTTCAATAGCTGTGGCTTGCGGGCTCAGTAGTTGTGGCTCTCGGGCTCTAGAGCACAGGCTCAGTAATTGTGGCACATGGGCTTAGTTGCTCTGTGGCATGTGGGATCTTCCCGGACCAGGGATCAAACCCATGTCCCCTGCATTGGCAGGCGGAATCTTAACCACTGTGCCACCAGGGAAGTCCGGGAAAGCAGAATTCATAAAAGAAAAAGGGGATAAATTCTAGTACAACGAGACTGAAAAGAGATTCACCAAACTAAATCTATCTAAAGTAAAAACTCAAAAGGCCAAGTTTAAAGAGTATTTGCTATCTATATCACAGACGATGGGCTAATTTCCCAAATAAGAAAATAGTCTTTTATTGAACCATGTTTGGAAAAAGGAACAAAGGCCTCTCTTTGTTTGTGATAACACCAGCTGATGTAACAGAAGGCCTCCCAAATCTCAGTGGCCTTGCACTCTAGAAATGTTTCTTGCCCACGTAAAATCCAAATGGAAGCAGGCGTGGGAGGCTTGGCTCTGCTTTTTGAACTTATTCGGGGACCAACTGACAGAAGAATCTCTGCCACTTTCAGCATTTGGCTGCATTGGTCACTCTGGTGCAAACAGTTTGCCAGCAGATGAGGCAAGAAAGAGAATAGGAGGATGTCACAGGAGGCCTTTAGGAGTCAGGCTGGTCAATGTTGTACATCACTTAGGTCCACTTTCCCTTGGCCAGGACTCAGTCCATAGGCCACAGTTAGGTTCTGGAGGGCTGGGGAACTCAAGGAGGTAAAGGAACAGGTTTGGAGAAGAGCTACTCAGTCTCTGCTACTGGTATGACAAATACGTTCACAGGAGGGAAATTACAAAACGCCTCTAAATATGTTTTAAAAATCCCCAGCCTTGTTCATAATAAGGCAAATGTGTATTTTAACTACAATAAGATAGCACTCATTATTTATCATGTTGCCCAATCTACTGTTTGAAACACACTGTTTTGGTGAGGATGTGGGGAAACAGAAATGCTCCTGCATTGTTAGTGAGGGTGTGAACTGATACAACACCTGGACAGGGCAATTTAGCAATATCTGTCAAAACCATGTGTGCATTTACCTTTTGATCCAGGAATCCTACTTCTATGATTTTATCCACTGGATGTACTTGCACATGTGTGGCATGATGACACATGTAAGCTTATTCAATGCAGCTTTGTCTGTGATAACATAAGATTGGAAAAACCATAAGTGTCCATCAGTAGCAGACTGGTAAATAAATAAAAGTGAGTACATCTATATAAAAGGATACCACGCAGCTATTTAAGAAAACAGAATGTTATTTAGCTTAGTGGTTAAGTGTACATTCTGGAACTACACTGCCTGGGTCCAATCCTGATTCTCCCCACTTTTAGCCATGTTACCTTTGACAAGTTATTCACATTCTGTGTGCTTTAGTTTCTTCATCTATAAACAAGGATAATATTTACTTCATTGGGTATGATGAGGGTTAAATCAACAGGTTTAAAGCACTTAAAACAATGGCATGACAAGCACTCTCTAACTTTTGCCTCATTGTGATCACGCAGGAAGACCTCCAAGATACATTAGAAATGGAAAAATTCAGGCCCAGACTCTGTTATTTAACCACTTGCATATAAAGAAGAGAGGTTGAAATACATATATATGCTTGTATATGCACAATATAAAAGAAAGGATATATAAGAACCTGGTGGAAAAGTGTTGTTGCCTTTGGGGAGGAGAACTGTATGATTCTACAACTGCGGTGAGAGGCATACTTTTTTTTTTTAATTTATTTTTGGCTGCGTTGGGTCTTCGTTGCTGCATGCAGGCTTGCTCTAGTTGCAGCGAGTGTGGGCTACTCTTTATTGCGGTGTGCGGGCTTCTCATTGCAGTGGCCTCTCTTGTTGCAGAGCACGGGCTCTAGGCACACGGGCTTCAATAGTTGTGGCTCGCAGGCTCTAGAGCACAGGCTCAGTAGTTGTGGCATGGACTTAGTTGCTCTGAGGCATGTGGGATCTTCCTGGACCAGGGTTCGAACCTATGTCTCCTGCACTGGCAGGTGGATTCTTAACCACTGCGCCACCAGGGAAGAACCAAGAGGCATACTTTTGACTGTATGTTTTGAAAGTTTTGAATTTTATACTGTGCGTGTTCAATTTTTTTCTTTTCCTTTTCGTTAAAGGCAAGAAGAAAAGAAAAAGCAATAACATGGGCTTTGGAGCTGTGCAAACTGAATTTGTGACCTTTTCTACCACGCAGGTCCAACTATATAAGGAGAGGCCTAATGCAAAATGAAAATGTGTGGCTTCTCATTCAAAAAAGCAGTGAAGGGACTTCCCTGGCTGTCCAGTCGTTAAGAATCCGCCTTCCAATGTAGGGAACGCAGGTTCAATCCCTGGTCAGGGAACAAGATTCCACATGCCACAGGGCAACTAAACCCACGTGCTCTAGAGCCCGTGTACCGCAACTACTGAGCCTGCATGCCACAACTACTGAGCCCATGCACCACAGCAAAAGATCCCGCATGCCACAATGAAGATCCCATGTGCCGCAACTAAGACCCACCCAACGCAGCCAAATAAATAAATATTAAAAAAAATTTATTCCCCCCCCTTTCTCCCAGTCTCTCTGTTGACCTGCCATTGTGTTTTGTTTTTGCTGTTTAATGCCACGAAGGTCCTCACAGGTATCTTGGGCCCCCTCCCCCTGGACCTGGCACTCTCCACCCTACCCCTTCCTGTACCCACACCCAGGCCCCCACCATGTGTGCCATTAGTTAACTTCTCTGGGCCTTCAATCTCTTCATCAGCAAAACGGAGGTTTTAGAAAATACACAAAACCTCACACTTTTTTGAAACTTCAGTGAGATTTTATGTGTAAAGTGCTTAGCATATTACCTGATGCCGTGCCACAAATCATTACATGTTCAATACAACTATTAAATTACTAATGAGACTATAATTTGTATTATGTTAGGAAAAATGAATAGGTATATCAGAATTCTCATCATTAAGTACTTTATTAAAATACTGTACGGTGGTATAATGAACACATACAAACATCACAACAGGTAGAACCATCGACCACTGTAGATTAAACAGGAGTGTTCCTCCTACAGTTTCAGGTGGAGTTATATGTCCCATTGCATCCCCAAATCTGTCACCCGTCTCTAAAGCTGTCAGCTGTTCACCCATCTGCAGATAATATCAGCAAGTTCAGAATGAAGCATCTGACTATCATGAATCCATTTGGGGAAAAGTTGGTCCTGATGAGACACATGTGGTTCACAGAAGCTGGATCAAGTACCTGAGTTTCCATGGCAACCAAGGATATCAAGGAACTCTGTCTCCCATAGAAAATGCAGGGTGAGGCTTTCTCTAAGAGGTAGGCCTGGAAGTTGCTGGGAAGGGTTGGTGCCTCTCTCCACTTTACACCAGGCCCACATCCTTTCTACATACAAAAACCACCTCTTGGAGTGCCATTTTCATGCTTCCATGGAACACCAGTGCCCATGAGTTCAGACATCTTCTGTGTCCCCAGCCCAGAACATATTCCTCCTTGCCTCCACCTGTCCTTCCTTCCTCATGGGGTTGGGTGCTTCTTTTCACTCAGCAAAGTACCGCTGTCCCTGTACATACTCTCTCACTGGAGTTATCCCGGGGTGTGTTACATTCCCCTGCCCCATTAATAGGGTGACCAGGTGGGGCAGTAGCTGCAGGGGAGTGTGGGGGTCAACACAGGAGAAATTATAGCAGGTTTGTGGCCTGATGGGAATGATCATATGTGGCGTAAGGCCGCGACTCAGTGTTAGTTTTCTCCATGTGATGAGCAGGTTCTCCAAATGTTGCCCTTTTCAACAACACGGTGTTGGAAGAGGAAGTCCACCATGGGCCCTGAGTGTTCCTTTGTGGTTTTGCTGGGTATGCCAAGAATTTAAAGCCCTAACCACTCTTAACCAGGGAGATTTCTCAGGGTTTTATTTGTACTGAGCAATCCTGAGGGATAAGGTAACACCTCCCCCAAAGAGCAGGATTGCTTCTGCAGTAAGTCTCCCAAGCTCAGGGCCCCCTCCTGTATCACAACCTTCTGCACGTGCAGGCATCCAGGTAAGTCTACCTTCATCGCCCCCAGGGGACTTTGGGCACATGTAGCACTGGTGCAGACCTGTTGCTCTGGCTACTGCTTTTGCTGCGAGTGTAAAGTCCTTTGTCTGTCACCCAGGAGTCTTCTGTCTTCTGCCAGGATCTGTCAACCTGTGGCAAATTAACTTGTGAACTTGCAAGTAGGATAAAATCTCAGACCCTCCAGTGTCCCTGACACACAGACTTAAGTACATCATGCCTCTGTTTCCTTTGGCTTTAAGATAAAGGCCAACTTAGCCAACATGGTCTTCCAGGCCCTGCCTGGACCGGCCCTGCCTACCTCTCCAGGTTCTTGTGCCACTTTCCCCCACATCTCTCTGCTCTTTAGTCATATGAAGGAAGGAAGCAGTGGTTGATGTGTGGCACTTGCCTGATGGTTACAAGGAGGCCTCAGTGTTGCTGACAACATGTCCTGCTACTCACGGCTAAGCCCTGCTGTTCTCCTGTTGGACATAAACAACCAAATCACCCAACCCAAACTCAACTCCCATAATAGGTCCTGTCTAACATGATCTTCCTGGCACATATTCACGGTTCCACACGACATTCATTTCTTCACTGCAATGAGTAATAAATACAACTTAAATTTATCGCCCTATGTATTCCTAGTGTTATTTGGCTAGAAGGCATTAACATATACAACGTCAGTAGTTCTTTCAGCTTATCAAACATGCCAATTTCTTTCTTGCCACAGGGACTTTGCACATACTGTTCTGTCTCCTAATCTCCTTATCCTTGCTGTTGCCTCTTCAATTAATTAGTATATTTCACAAATAAGTGTCAAACATTTACCATGTGTCAAGTACTGTGTTAGTTACAGGGAATGCAATGGTGAGCAAAGCCAGATGTCCTATATGTTCTTTTGTTTACACCTAAGCAGATAAGATAAAATTTAATCCAATATCACAGTAATGAATATAAAATTCAAAAATGACTTAATTGCTCTGATGATAAGAAGCACACTTCTTGTGGGTTCATGATAATAGGAATCTAATCTAGACTTGTGGGTGGGGGATGACTGAGTAGCACTACAGGTGAAATATGAAAGATAAAGGGTACATTAATTAATGGCTTAACAGTTCTGACTGCAGGTATAGCATGTACAAAGACCCTATGGCCCAAGAAATTGCAACAGGTTTAAGGAGCTGGAACGGGTTTATATGATTGGAGTGCAAAGGACAAGCAGGAGAGTGTTGTGAGATTGGGAGGCAAAAGAAGTATAATGGCTGAGTATAGTGGTTTGTGTAATAGGACTCCCTGCATTTGGCCCTTAGCTCTCTCACTAACTGTGTAACAGGGGTAAGTTACTGAACCTCTCTGTGTCTTACCTGTATTAGGGGTATGATTAAAAACTGCCTTAGAGGGTTTTTATGAGAATTCAGTGACATAATGCCTGTAAGGAACATAGGACCATAAAAACTGATTACAGACAATATTCAATGAATGTTAACTGTTATTATTTTGACTATGGTGATTAGGTAAGGATGGCATGGCTGGGACTAGGGTGAGATAACAGCAGGGCAAAATTAAAAGAGGCACTCACTTCTTGTGCTGACCTATACTTGGACTACTCTGCGTTTGAGCATTCCCTTAACATTTTGAATGCTATGTGCCCATTTTGTCCCACCTATTCCTGGCCTTTAGAGAGAGATCAGACCATTCAGACTATGTTAAAGATTTTGGTTTTTCTCCTAAGAGCTAGGACGATTTTTCAGAGTTTTAACCAAGTAGAGTGAGTAGGATATGTATGTGACATGCTTTAATGTTTGTTTTGAAAATATCATTTGGAAAAATATGGATTGGAAGGAACCCAGGGTCAGTGTAAATAGTGGCAGTTAGGAAGCAGTTTAAATAGTGAAAGAATGACATGATGAGAGCTTGGACAAGAATGGTGTAGTGGAGGTAGAAAAACATGGACAACTTTGATAAATATTTAGGAATAAAATCTATAAGACTTGGCAATGAATAGCATGTGAAAGGTAAGGGCAAAAGAGGTGGCAGGGGTGATGCCTAGATTTCTGATGTGTGCAAATGATAGACTGTGAGGTGATAACATTGAAAGAGGTGATAACACTGTAAGGAAACCATATTTAGGAGGAAGAGCACACATGATCTTGTAGAGTTTGAGGTGTCTTTGAGACACTCAATTGGATATATTGAATAGAAAGTTGGTTATTCTAGTCTGGAAGTCTGTTGGCAGTGTGGGCTGAGAAATAAACGTCCTTTGTAGTTTATAGATGGTGATTAAAGATGAGGGTATGATTGGCATTACCTTAGGGAGAACATGGAGTAATAATAAGAGGCCTTAGAACCAAGCCCCCCAAAACTCAAATATTTAATGCCTAGGTAGAGGAGGATGACCTTACAAAGCAGGTAGATAAATGGCTAGAAAGTAAGAAGAACACCAGGAAATTAGCGACATGGAAATCAAAAGAAAAGACTGTTTCTAGGAGGAAAGAATGCTCCATGGTATCAGAGGAGGGAGGAAGGGCAAGGAATTGAATGAAGATTAGAAACTTTTCACTGCCTTTAGCAACCCAGAGGTGATTGGTTATATTAGGTAGTGAGAGTTATTGCAGGGAGTGATGGAGTGAAAGTTAGATGTGAGCTGAGAGGTAAGAAGTAGGTGGAATAATGACAACAGAGCCATTTCTTTCAAGACATCTGGCTGTGAAAGGAGGGAGAACAGGCACTTTTTAGAGGGTTCATAAGTTCAGTGAAGGGTGATTAGAAAAAAGAATTTGCCAAGTTTAAATTTTCAACATTTTACTGTTTACTCTGGTGCCAGGCATTGCACTAAATGTTTTACATACGTTATGACATTTAATATTTACTACAATCTAATGATAGAGGGATTATTATCTCCATTCCACAAATGAAAAAGCAGAGGCTCGGAGGGATTAAGTGCCTAAAGCCACACTGCATCTGAATGGCAAGGTAAGATGCCAAAGCCAGCGTGACACCAATTCCTATGCACTTAACCACTGCAGTAATCCATATATATCTCTTCTCTTGAATTTCATCTGTGCCTCCCTGATTCCTTCAATTCTGCCTGTCCTTCCTCTACTTCAGCTGTCTAAGAAATTTTAGGTAACCAAAGGAATACCGAGAAAGCCAGACCTCCCAGCATCCTAGAGAGACACTGGAAGTTCTTTGAATTGGAGGCAGTGGGAAGGAGGAGCAACACTTTCGGTGGTGTCTCTGCACTTTCGTGCTCTGGTCAATTTTGGGGGTGGTGACCTGCTACTCTCTGCAGCAGATTTTTTTTTTTAACACCAGGGGTGGAGGACGGCTATTTGTCCGGAGACCTTGTGTGTTTTGGGGAGGGGGGGCGGGGAGGACGGACGCTTGGAGATTTTTTCTGGCTGCTCTAACTCCTGAGGGGTTGTCGCCAAGCTCAGGGACATAATCATGTACTCTTCTGTAAACCAGGGCGATTCCTTCCCAGGTCTCACACATCAAAGGGGATTAACGACAGCGAGAGGAGGGCTTCACACTGAGCCTGGCTTTTTTGAGCTGAGCACAGAAGTGCGGACACCTGTTTAGATGGGATTCCTATTTTTAAAAGGAGGCTTCTAAAATGGATCTCTCAGTGTCCTTTCAGCCTACACTTAGCCACGGCTCTCTGGTAAGCTCTGAGGACCCGCAAGGAATCAGTGCCTGTCTCTGACTTCTTGTTATCTTACAGCCAGGAAGGGACATGCACATTGATCAAAAATAACATTTGTGTCTCTTTTAGTCGCTGCTCTATCTCTAACACCTCGAGCAGCTCTAATTTTATTAAATAAATGAAATAATTGTTGAAAGAGTGACACACATATGTTTAAATTATAATAATAACACGATTTATTGAGTGCTTGTTGTGTGTCAAGCACTAAGTGTTTTATATGTATTCATTCATTATGGTATGTGATACCAGGGAAAGGCACCTAGTACTTTAACAGGGTGACCTGACCTAGTTTGAGGGGTCAGTGAAGACCTCCCCAAGGAAAGTCACTTGCACTGTGATTTGAAAAAAGGGAGGCTTTGACTAGTTTAAAAAGGGAGTGGAGATGGAAATCATTCTAGACACAACGTTACAGAAATAACAGCATTTGTTAATGTCCTAGTGAAGGGGAGAGACCTTGACCGACTTGGGAGATTAAAAGAAGGCCTGTGTGGTTGGGTCATGTAGTACTTATAAGTCACATTATAGTTTGGTGTTTTTGTCTAAGAGCAGTCAAGAAAAAGAATAAATATATGTATATGTATAACAATCACTTTGCTGTACACCTGAAACTAACACAACATTGTAAATCAACTCTACTCCAATATAAAATGAAAATTTTAAAAAGATTTAAATTAGAATATGATATCAGTTTTGCAGAAAATTCTGTCAACATTATAAATAACAGATGGAAGAGCAGGGCTGATGTGAGTAGATCAATAAGGAGAATATTGTAGTAATTCAGGTATGGCATGATGGTCATTTGTATCAGAGCAGTGATAGTAGAGATGACGAAAAGTGGAGAGATTTAAGATGTTTAGGAGCTAAAGTCAGCAGAACTTAATGTTGGAGAGAATATCAGAGACGACTTCCAGGCCTGGCCTGTACAACTGGATAGATGGTGATACCATCTGCTAAGACCAGGGGAGGACCAGGTGAGCATGGGACAGTTGAAGATCATATCATGCAGACTTTGAGATGCCTTAGAATCAACCAAATGGCAATGTCAAGTAAGCTGAAACAGGTCAGTGATCTATCATAACTGGAGGAAAGGCAACAATTGTGGATGTAAATGCAGGTACATTTTTAGATTTGGTGGTAGAAAGTTGAGATAGTCACTCCCGAGGACTTTTATTTTCTTGGTAAAATGGGAGGTATGATTAGCTTCTGTAAGTAAGAGGAAAGGAGATCAGGTGTTTGAGGAGTTTTTAAGTTTGACATTGTCATTACAGGTAATTGGAGAGAGAGGTGATTGCAAAAATACAGTAAAGTTACTGGACACTCTAGAACTTGGCTGAGGTTGATATCTATGATTGTAGATGTTACTGGTCTTTCTACTCATTTGAGTTTTCACCAGCAGTCTGTTGCTTCTTGACTGCAGGCCTGGGTTCATTCAGACTTTGATATGGGAAAGTTTCTGAGTTGGGTAATTGAGTAATGCAAGAGCCCTTAAATGAAGAATTGAATACAGAGGTGTGTGCACATTTGCAGGTGAAGGGAGCACATTGAGATGAGGTCTGAGTTTGAGGTGCTTGTGAAAACATCCAGGATGACATTTTAGTCTGGTGGTCTAGCTCCAGGCCAGAAATATATATTTGGGAGTCACCTCAACTATCAGTGTCAAATGAAGTAATGAATTTGAATGAAGTCATCCAAGGATGTAGGAAATATAGCATACAAAGAGCAGATGGCCAAGAATGGGACCTAGGGTGTAGTAGAAGATCAAAAAATAAATTTCAGTGGCATAGGAAAGTAACCAGGAGAAGTAGAATTACTGACTTGAAGGGGGGCGTGTTGATGCTATAGAGAGGTAAGGTCAGGTGAGAACTGAAATTGGAGTCCTTTGGGATTCATTAATTAGGACATCCTTGTTACCTTATTGAGAGGTGTGTCATTTGGGGCAGCTGGAGTCCCTTACGGAGTGAAGCCAGACTGAATTAAATTGAAGAGTGAGGAAGGGAAGGCTCTTTGTTTGATGGTACTTCATTTGAGAGGAAATGAGGAAGGGAGTTTGGTAATTAGAGACAGGATGCAAGGGAAGGTTATTTAGGATGGGGAATACTTAAATACATTGTTTAGAATGAAAAGAAGGAGGCATTGAAAGGGGAGAAAGTGAAAATGTAGGAGAGAATCAGACCATTTTCATCCTTCTAATCTTGTATTCTCAGAACGATCCTCCAAGGAAGGTAGTATTATCCCTGTTTTGCAAAGATGAGGCAACTGAAAGTAATTTCAGTCACTTTTCCGTGGTCACACGGCTAGTGGCTAGTAAGTGGGAGTCAGCACATGAACCCAGTTATAACTCCGAAATGGTTGCACATACCACAGTACCAAGTCACAAACACCTTGAACATTGTTCTCTCTTAGGACAAAAAAGTTGATGTAGTAGCCTCAGTACATTTTTAAAAAATTTACTCTTTTAAAGAAAACTCCCACCACTCTGGCAAGCAATATGAGGTTCACCTTTTTTGGAATGTCAATTAATGACAGACACATTCAGCTGGATGTTTCACATTCATCATTTAATTTTCACAACATTATGTCAACATAGGTGTAATTACCTCTACTTCAAAATGAGGAAAACAAGATTCACAGTGGAGACAGCTTTTGCCATACTATACTACCATTGATTTCTTTTTTAAAAAAATTTTTATTGGAGTATAGTTGATTTACAATGTTGTGTTAGTTTCAGGTGTACAGCAAAGTGAATCATTTATACATATACATATATGCACTCTTTTTTAGATTCTTTTCCCATATAGGCCATTAGAGAGTATTGAGTAGAGTTCCCTGTGCTGTACCGTAGGTTCTTATTAGTTATTTACTTTATATATAGTATTGTGTATATGTCAATCCCAGTCTTACAATTTATCCCTCCCCCCCTTACCCCCTGGTAACCATAAGTATGTTTTCTACGTCTGTAACTCTATTTCTATTTTGTAGATAAGTTCATTTGTACCCTTTTTTAGATTCCACATATAAGCAATATACCATTGATTTCTTTGTTTAATTCTATTTCACCTGTTTATCAGTGTTTATCAAAAGTCTCTACAAATTAGTGGACAATAAATTATACTTTTATATAAACTTTATTGACATATAATCCACATACCATAAAGTTCACCCATTTAAAGTGTACAATTCAATGTTTTTAGTATTATTCACAGAGCTGTGCAATCATCTCTATGATCTAATTTTACTGTGTTATAATCACCCTCAAAAGAGACCCTATACCTATTAGCAGTCACTTCTCATCCTCCACTCTTTCCTCAGGCAGATACAAATCAAATTCATGACTCCATAGATTTGCCTATGCTGAACATTACATACAAATGGAATCATATAATATATGGTCTTTTGTGATTGGCTTCTTTCACCCAGCATGTTCTTATTTATTTATTTATTTATTTATTTATTATTTTTTAATGATCATTTGATTTTATTACAATGACTAGATGAATGTCACTCTTAAAAAGGAACATAAAGTGTAATAAGTTGAAATCAGTTTTTTTTTGAGCACAAAGAAAACAGTACAGGTGCAAATATTGACAATCTATAACATTATTATAAAGGCAACGGATTAAAAAACTAACCAAAATATGCTGATTATTATTTTAGTTTCAAATACTACTTTAAATTTGGTTTAATTAAAAATCTCTACTCTTTATTGGATAAAATATTATATCAACTATTATAATAATAATAACATTTACAGAAGTAAAATATATGTCAACAATAGCACAAAGAAAGGGAAAGGGTGACTTCTATTCTGAAGAACCTCCAGTGCCTTCCCATTTCACTAAGAGTAAAAACCAAAGTTCTTACAAAGTCCTAAAAGGCACTATACCAACTGTCCCCATAACCTCTGTCACTTCCTCTCTACTATTCTTACCCCCTGCTCACTGTGCTACAATCACACTAACCTATTGGGCTGTTCCTAGAGAATCCTGGGCAAACTCCCACCTTAGGGCCGGAGCACTGGTGGCTGCCTGTGCCCAGAAGACACTCACACCCAGACAAATCTATTTACAGTTGTAATTCGAGCAAGCATCTCCAACTCCCTTGCCCTCTATATTTTTCATAGCACATATCACCCTTGAACATACTACATAATTTCCTTGTTTAAATTGAATTCATTATTTATTTTTGTTTCCCCCTGCTAGAATATAAGCACCAATACAGTATGGATTTTCTCTGTTTTCTTTTTTTTTTTTTAACATCTTTATTGGACTATAGTTGCTTTAAAATATTATGTTAGTTTCTGCTTTATAACAAAGTGAATCAGCTATACATATACATATATCCTCATATCTCCTCCCACTTGTGTCTGCCTCCCACCCTCCCTATCCCACCCCTCTAGGTGGTCACAAAGCACCGAGCTGATCTCCCTGTGCTATGCGGCTGCTTCCCACTAGCTATCTATTTTACATTTGGTAGTGTATATATGTCCATGCCACTCTCTCACTTCGTCCCAGTGTACACTTCCCCCTCCCCGTGTTCTCAAGTCCATTCTCTATATCTGTGTCTTTATTCCTGTCCTGCCCCTACGTTCTTCATAACCACTTTTTTTTTAGATTCCATATATATTTGTTAGCATACGGTATTTGTTTTTCTCTTTCTGACGTACTTCACTCTGTATGACAGACTCTAGGTCCACCCATCTCACTACAAACAAATCAATATCATTTCTTTTTATGGCTCAGGAATATTCCATTGTATATATGTGCCACATCTTCTTTATCCATTCATCTGTAGATGGTCACTTACGTTGCTTCCATGTCCTGGCTCTTGTAAATAGAGCTGCAATGAACATTGTGGTACATGACTCTTGTTGAATTATGGTTTTCTCAGGCTATATGCCCAGTAGTGGGATTGCTGGGTCATATGGTAGTTCTATTTTTAGTTTTTTAAGGAACCTCCATACTGTTCTCCATAGTGGTTGTATCAATTTACATTCCTACCCACAGTGCAAGAGGGTTCCCTTTTCTCCACACTCTCTCCAGCATTTATAGTTTGTAGATTTTTTGATGATGGTCATTCTGACTGGTGTGAACTGATACCTCATTGGAGTTTTGATTTGCATTTCTCTAATGATTAGTGATGTTGAGCATCCTTTCATGTGTTTGTAGGCAATCTGTATATCTCCTTTGGAGAAATGTCTATTTAGATCTTCTGCCCATTTTTAGATTGGGTTGTTTGATTTTAGATATTGAGCTGCATCAGCTGCTTCTATATTGTGGAGATTAATCCTTTGTCAGTTGCTTCATTTTCAACTATTTTCTCCAATTCTGAGGGATGTTTTTTTGTCTTGATTATGGTTTCCTTTGTTGTGCAAAAGCTTTTAAGTTTCATTAGGTCCCATTTGTTTATTTTTGTTTTTATTTCCATTTCTCTAAGAGATGGGTCAAAAAAGGATCTTGCTGTGATTTATGTCATAGAGTGTTCTGCCTATGTTTTCCTCTAAGAGTTTCATAGTGTCCAGTCTTACATTTCGTTCTTTGATCCATTTTGAGTTTATTTTTGTGTATGGTGTTAGGAAGTGTTCTAATTTCCTTCTTTTACATGTAACCGTCCAGTTTTCACAGAAGCTCTTATAGAAGGGGCTGTCTTTCTCCATTGTATATTCTTCCCTCCTTTATCAAAGATAAGGTGACCATATGGGTGTGGGTCTATCTGTGGGCTTTCTATCCTGTTACATTGATCTATATTTCTATTTTTGTGCCAGTACCATATTGTATTGATTACTGAAGCTTTGTAGTATAGTCTGAAGTCACTGAGCCTGATTCCTCCAGCTCCATTTTTCATTCTCAAGATTGCTTTGGCTATTCGGGATCTTTGCGTTTCTATACAAATTGTGAATTTTTTTGTTCTACTTCTGTGAAAAATGCCAGTGGTAGCGTGCTAGGGATTGCACTGAATCTGTAGATTGCTTTGGGTAGTAGAGTGATTTTCACAATTTTGATTCTTCCAATGCAAGAACATGGTGTTCCTCTCCATCTATTTGTATCATCTTTAATTTCTTTCATCAGTGTCTTATAATTTTCTGCATACAGGTCTTTTGTCTCCTTAGGTAGGATTATTCCTCGATATTTTATTCTTTTTGTTGCAATGGTAAATGGGAGTGTTTTCTTAATTTCACTTTCAGATTTTCATCATTAGTGTATAGGAATGCTAGAGATTTCTGTGCATTAATTTTGTATCCTGCTACTTTACCAAATTCATTGATTAGCTCTAGTAGTTTTCTGGTAGCATCTTTAGGAATCTCTATGTATAGTATCATGTCATCTGCAAACAGTGACAGCTTTACTTCTTCTTTTCCGATTTGGATTCCTTTTATTTCTATTTCTTCTCTGATTGCAATGGCTAAAACTTCCAAAACTGTGTTGAATAATAGTGGTGAGAGTGGGCAACTTTGTCTTGTTCCTGATCTTAGAGGAAATGGTGCACTTTTTCACCTTTGAGGACGATGTTGGCTGTGGTTTGTCATATATGGCCTTTATTATGTTGAGGTAAGTTCCATCTATGCCTACTTTCTGGAGGGTTTTTATCATAAATCGTTGTTGAATTTTCTCAAAACCTTTTTCTGCATCTATTGAGATGATCAGATGGTTTTACTACTTCCGTTTTTTAATATGGTGTATCACATTGATTGATTTGTGTATATTGAAGAATCCTTGCATTCCTGGGATAAACTCCACTTGAACATGGTGTATGATCCTTTTAATGTGCTGTTGGATTCTGTCTGGTAGTATTTTGTTGAGGATTTTTACATCTATGTTCATCAGTGATATTGGCCTGTAGTGTTCTTTCTTTGTGATATCTTTGTCTGGTTTTGGTATCAGGGTGATGGTGGCCTCATAGAATGAGTTTGGGAGTGTTTCTCCCTCTGCTATATTTTGGAAGAGTTTGAAGAGAATAGGTGTTAGCTCTTCTCTAAATGTTTGATAGTATTCGCCTGTGAAGCCATCTGGTCCTGGGCTTTTGTTGGTTGGAAGATTTTTAATCTCAGTTTCAATTTCAGTGCTTGTGATTTTTCTGTTTATATTTTCTCTTTCTTCCTGGTTCAGTCTCGGAAGGTTGTGCTTTTCTAAGAATTTGTCCATTTCTTCCAGGTTGTCCATTTTATTGGCATATAGTTGCTTGTAGTAATCTCTCATAATCCTTTGTATTTCTGCAGTGTCAGTTGTTACTTCTACTTTTTAATTCCTAATTCTGTTGATTAGAGTTCTCCCTTTTTTTCTTGCTGAGCATGGCTAGTGTTTTAAAATTTTTGTTTATCTTCTCAAAGAACCAGCTTTTAGTTTATTGATCTTTGCTCTTATTTCCTTCATTTCTTTTTCATTTATTTCTGATCTGATCTTTATGATTTCTTTCCTTCTGCTAACTTTGGGTTGTTCTTTTTTCTTCTTTCTCTAATTGCTTTAGGTATTAGATTAGGTTGTTTATATGAGATTTTTCTTGTTTCTTGAGGTAGGATTGTATTGCTATAAACTTCCCTTTGAGAACTGCTTTTGCTGCATCCCTTAAATTTTGGGTCGTGGTGTCACCATTGTCATTTGTTTCTAGGTATTTTTTTATTTCCTCTTTGATTTCTTCAGTGATCTCTTGGTAATTTAGTAGCATATTGTTTAACCTCCCTGTGTTTGTATTTTTTGAAATTTTTCCTCTAATTGCTAACTAGTCTCATAGCATTGTGGTCAGAAAAGACACTTGAGGAGAGTTGGAGAAGAAGGCGGAAGAGTAAGATGCAGAGATCACCTTCCTTCCCACAGATACAGTAGAAATACATCTACACGTGGAACTGCTCCTAAAGAACACCCACTGAACACTGACAGAAGACCTCAGACCTCCCAAAAGGCAAGAAACTCCCCACGTACCAGGGTAGGGCAAAAGAAAAGAGAAAAAACAGAGACAAAAGAATATGGACGGGACCTACACCAGTGGGAGAGAGCTGTGAAGGAGGAAAAGTTTCCACACACTAGGAAGGTCCTTTGCAGGCAGAGACTGTGGGTGGTGGAGAGGGGAAGATACGGAGCCACGGAGGAGAGCACAGCAACAGGGGTGCGGAGGGCAAAACGGAGAGATTCCCGCACAGAGGATCAGTGCCGAACAGCACTCACCAGCCCGAGAGGCTTGTCTGCTCACCCACCGGGGTGGGCGGGGGCTGGGAGCTGAGGCTCGGGCTTCAGTTGGATCGCAGGGAGAGGACTGGGGTTGGCGGTGTAAACACAGCCTGAAGGGGTTAGTGCACCACGGCTAGCCGGGAGGGAGTCTGGGAAAAAGTCTGGAACTGCCGAAGAGGCAAGAGACTTTTTCTTCCCTCTTTGTTTCCTGGTGCATGAGGAGAGGGGATTAAGAGCGCTGCTTAAAGGAGCTCCGGAGATGTGCGTGAACCACGGCTATCAGCACAGACCCCAGAGACGGGGATGGGACGCTAAGGCTGCTTCTGCAGCCACCAAGCAGCCTGTGTGCAAGCACAGGTCACTATCCACACCGACCCTCCTGGGAGCCTGTGCAGGCCGCCATTGCCAGGGGCCCATGATCCAGGGAAAACAACCCCAGGAAAATGCATGGCACGCCTCAGGCTGCTGCAATGTCACGCCAGGCTCTGCCACCGCAAGCTCGCCCAAAATCCGTACCCTTCCCTCCCCCGGCCTGAGTGAGCCAGAGCCACCGAATCAGCTGCTCCTTGAACCCCGTCCTGTCTGAGCGAAGAACAGATGCCCTCAGGCGACCTACATGCAGAGGCGGGGCCAAATCCAAAGCGGAACCCCGGGAGCTGCATGAACAAAGAAGAGAAAGGGAAATCCCTCCCAGCAGCCTCAGGAGCAGCAGATTAAACCTCCACAATCAATTTGATGTACCCTGCATCTGTTGAGTACCTGAATAAACAATGAATCATCCCAAATTGGGGAGCTGTGTGGATGAAAGGCTCTTGGAGCTCCAATCAGGAGTCAGGTCTGTGCCTCTGAGGTGGGGGAGCCAGCTTCAGGACAATGGTCCACAAGAGACCTCCCAGCTCCACGTAATATCAAACGGCAAAAATCTCCCACAGATCTCCATCTCAATGCCAAGACGCAACTTCACTCCACGACCAACCAGCTACAGTGCTGAACACCTTACACCAAACAACTATCAAGACAGGAACACAACCCCATCCATTAGCAGAGAGGCGGCCTAAAATCATAATAAGGCCACAGACACCCCAAAACACACCAACAGACGTGGACCTGCTCACCAGAAAGACAAGATACAGCCTCATCCACCAGAACACAGGCAGTAGTCCCCTCCACCAGGAAGCCTACACAACCCACTGAACCAACCTTAGCCACTGGGGACAGACAACCAAAACAAGGAGAACTATGAACATGCAGCCTGCAAAAAGGAGACCCCAAACACAGTAAGGTAAGCAAAATGAGAAGACAGAAAAACACACAGCAGATAAAGAAGCAAGGCAAAAACCCACCAGATTCAACAAATGAAGAGGAAACAGGCAGTCTACCTGAAAAAGAATTCAGAATAATGATAGTAAAGATGATCCAAAATCTTGGAAATAGAATAGACAAAATGCAAGAAACATTTAAGAAGGACTTAGAAGAACTAAAGAGGAAACAAGCAATGATGAACAACACAATAAATGAAATTAAAAATACTCTTGAAGGGATGAATAGCAGAATAACTGAGGCAGAAGAACGGATAAGTGACCTGGAAGATAAAATAGTGGAAATAACTACTGAAGAGCAGAATAAAGAAAAAACAATGAAAAGAACTGAGGACAGTCTCAGAGACCTCTTGGACAATATTAAATGCACCAACATTCGAATTATAGGGGTCCCAGAAGAAGAAGAGAAAAAGAAAGGGACTGAAAAAATATTTGAAGAGATTATAGTTGAAAACTTCCCTAATATGGGAAAGGAGATAGTTAATCAAGTCCAGGAAGCACAGAGAGTCCCATACAAGATGAATCCAAGGAGAAACACGCCAAGACACATATTAATCAAACTATCAGAAACTAAATACAAAGAAAACATATTAAAAGCAGCAAGGGAAAAACAACAAATAACACCCAAGGGAATCCCCATAAGGTTAACAGCTGATCTTTCAGCAGAAACTCTGCAAGCCAGAAGGGAGTGGCAGGACATATTTAAAGTGATGAAGGAGAAGAACCTACAACCAAGATTACTCTACCCAGCAAGGATCTCATTCAGATTTGATGGAGAAATTAAAACCTTTACAGACAAGTAAAAGCTGACACCAAACTAGCTTTACAACAAATGCTAAAGGAACTTCTCTAGGCAAGAAACACAAGAGAAGGAAAACACAAGAGAAGGAAAAGACCTACAATAACAAACCCAAAACAATTAAGAAAATGGGAATAGGAACATACATATCGATAATTAGCTTAAATGTAAATGGGTTATACGCTCCCACCAAAAGACACAGACTGGCTGAATGGATACAAAACCAGCACCCATATATATGCTGTCTACTAGAGACCCACTTCAAAACTAGGGACACATACAGACTGAAAAGGAAGGGGATGGAAAAAGATATTCCATGCAAATGGAAATCAAAAGCAAGCTGGAGTAGCATTTCTCATATCAAAAAAATATATACTTTAAAATAGAGACTATTACAAGAGAAAAGGAAGGACACTACATAATGATCAAGGGATCGATCCAAGAAGAAGATATAACAATTGTAAATATTTATGCATCCAACATAGGAGCACCTCAATATATATAGCAAATACTAACAGCCATAAAAGGGGATATTGACAGTAACACAATCATAATAGTGGACTTTAACACCTCACTTTCACCAATGGACAGACCATCCAAAATGAAAATAAATAAGGAAACACAAGCTTTAAATGATACATTAAACAAGATGGACTTAATTGATATTTATAGGACATTCCACCCAAAAACAACAGAATACACATTTCTCTCAAGTGCTCATGGAACATTCTCCAGGATAGATCATATCTTGGGTCACAAATCAAGCCTTGGTAAATATAAGAAAATTGAAATCATATCAAGTATCTTTTCCGACCACAACGCTATGAGACTAGATATCAATTACAGGAAAACATCTGTAAAAAATAAAAACAAGTGGAGGCTAAACAATACACTACTTAATAACGAAGTGATCACTGAAGAAATAAAAGAGGAAATCAAAAAATACCTAGAAACAAATGACAATGGAGACATGACGACCCAAAACCTATGGGATTCAGCAAAAGCAATTCTACGAGGGAAGTTTATCGCAATACAATCCTACCTTAAGAAATAGGAAACATCTCAAATAAACAACCTAACTTTACACCTAAAGCAATTAGAGAAAGAAGAACGAAAATAACCCAAAGATAGCAGAAGGAAAGAAATCATAAAGATCAGATCAGAAATAAATGAAAAAGAAATGAAGGAAATGATAGCAAAGATCAATAAAACTAAAAGTTTGTTCTTTGAGAAAATAAACATAATTGATAAACCATTAGCCACATTCATCAAGAAAAAAAGGGAGAAGACTCAAATCAATAGAATTAGAAATGAAAAAGGAGAAGTAACAACTGACACTGCAGAAATACAAAGGATCGTGAGAGATTACTACAAACAAATCTCTGCCAATAAAACGGACAACCTGGAAAAAATGGACAAATTCTGGGAAATGCACAACCTACCGAGACTGAACCAGGAAGAAATAGAAAATATGAACAGACCAATCACAAGCACTGAAATTGAAACTGGGATTAAAAATCTTCCAACAAACAAAAACCCAGGACCAGATGGCTTCACAGGCGAATACTATGAAACATTTAGAGAAGAGCTAACACCTACCCTCCTCAAAGTCTTCCAAATTATACCAGAGGGAGAAACACTCCCAAACTCATTCTACGAGGTCACCATCACCCTGATACCAAAACCAGACAAAGATGTCACAAAGAAAGAAAACTACAGGCCAATATCACTGTAGAACATGGATGCAAAAATTGTCAACAAAATACTAGCAAGCAGAATCCAACAGCACATCAAAAGGATCATACACCATGATCAAGTGGGGAATATCCCAGGAATGCAAAGATTCTTCAATATACGCAAATCAATCAATGTGATACACCATATTAACAAATTGAAGGAGAAGAACCATCTTATCATCTCAATAGATGCAGAGAAAGCTTTCGACAAAATTCAACACCCATTTATGATAAAAGCCCTGCAGAAAGTAGGCATAGAGGGAACTTTCCTCAACATAATAAAGGCCATATATGACAAACCTACAGCCAGCATCGTCCTCAATGGTGAAAAACTGAAACCATTTCCACTAAGATCAGGAACAAGACAAGGTTGGCCACTCTCACCAATATTATTCAACATAGTTTTGGAAGTGTTAGCCACAGCAATCAGAGAAGAAAAAGAAATAAAAGGAATCAGAATCGGAAAAGAAGAAGTAAAGTTGTCACTGTTTGCAGATGACATGATATTATACATAGAGAATCCTAAAGATGCTACCAGAAAACTACTAAAGCTAATGAATGAATTTGCTAAAGTAGCAGGATACAAAATTAATGTACCAAAATCTCTGGCATTCCTATACACTAATGATGAAAATCTGAAAGTGAAATTAAGAAAACACTCCCATTTACCAATGCAACCAAAAGAATAAAATACCTAGGAATAAACCTACCTAAGGAGACAAAAGACCTGTATGCAGAAAATTATAAGACACTGATGAAAGAAATTAAAGATGGAACAAATAGATGGAGAGATATGCCATGTTTTTGGATTGGAAGAATCAACATTGTGAAAATGACTCCACTACCCAAAGCAATCTACAGATTCAGTGAAATCCCTATCAAACTACCACTAGCATTTTTCACAGAACTAGAACAAAAAAATTCACAAATTGTATGGAAACACAGAGGACCCCTAATAGCCAAAGCAATCTTGAGAACGAAAAATGGAGCTGGAGGAATCAGGCTCCCTGACTTCAGACTGTTCTTCAAAGCTACAGTAATCAAGACAGTATGGTATTGGCACAAAAACAGAAATATAGGTCAATGGAACAGGATAGAAAACCCAGAGATAAACCCACGTACATATGGTCAACTTATCTTTGATAAAGGAGGCAAGCATATACAGTGGAGAAAAGAGAGCCTCTTCAATAAGTGGTGCTGGGAAAACTGGACAGCTACATGTAAAAGTATGTAATTAGAACACTCCCTAACACCATACACAAAAATAAACTCAAAATGGATTAAAGACCTAAATATAAGGCCAGACACTATCAAAGTCTTAGAGGAAAACATAGGCAGAACACTCTATGACATCAATCACAGCAAAATCGTTTTTAACCCACCTCTTAGAGAAATGGAAATAAAAACAAAAATAAACAAATGGGAGAATGCTCTTTCTGCTCACAATTTCTACAGCCAGAGCCACTTTAAGACCACAGCCTTGAGAGAGTAATGTGTTATTGAGACTATCTGGACTGTGCTACATGTGACTGAACCCCAGCCATTAAGGCTTTTTTAATAAACTCCTTAGGTTCTGGCGGGAAGATGCAAAGATCTACTGTTGTGTGGCACCCAAGACAAACCTTGTAGGCACGTTTGCTTGTTAAAACTGTCAGCTACAAATCTGGAGTGACCGGCCTCTGCCTTAGGCCTCTACTTGCCCTCTGTGTAGGGGAACCAGTTTCGGATTTCACCCCTGGAACTCTCGAGGTATTTAACCAATAACAGAAGCAATAGAAGCTACAATCCTGCAGACTGTGGAACAAAAACCACATTCCCAGAAAGATAGGCAAGATGAAAAGGCAGAGGGCTATATACCAGATGAAGGAATAAGATAAAACCCCAGAAAAACAACTAAATGAAGTGGAGATAGGCAACCTTCCAAAAAAGAATTCAGAATAATGATAGTGAAGATGATCCAGGACCTCAAAATAAGAATTGAGGCAAAGATCGAGAAGATGCAAGAAATGTTTAACAAAGACGTAGAAGAATTAAAGAACAAACAAACAGAGATGAACAATACAATAACTGAAAAGAAAACTACACTAGGAGTCAATAGCAGAATAACTGAGGCAGAAGAACACATAAGTGACCTGAAAGACAGAATGGTGGAATTCACTGCTATGGAACAGAATAAAGAAAAAAGAATGGAAAGAAATGAAGACAGCCTAAGACACCGCTGGGACAACATTAAACACAGCAACGTTCTCATTATAGGGGTCCCAGAAGAAGAAGAGAGAGAGAAAGGACCCGAGAAAATATTTGAAGAGATTATAGTCGAAAACTTCCCTAACATGGGAAAGGAAATAGCCACCCAAGTCCAGGAAGTGCAGAGAGTCCCATACAGGATAAACCCAAGGAGAAACATGCCAAGACATATAGTAATCAAACTGGCAAAAATTAAAGACAAAGAAAAATTATTGAAAGCAGCAAGGGAAAAACGACAAATAACATACAAGGGAACTCCCATAAGGTTAACAGCTGATTTCTCAGCAGAAACTCTACAAGCCAGAATGGAGTGGCAAGATATACTTAAAGTGATGAGAGGTAAGAATCTACAACCAAGATTACTCTACCCGGAAAGGATCTGATTTAGATTTGATGGAGAAATCAAAAGCTTTACAGACAAACAAAAGCTAAGAGAATTCAGCACCACCAAACCAGCTCTACAACAAATGCTAAAGGAATTTCTCTAAGTGGGAAACACAAGAGAAGAAAAGGAACTACAAAAACAAACCCAAAACAATTAAGAAAATGGTCATAAGAACATACATATCAATAATTACCTTAAACGTGAATGGATTAAATGCTCCAACCAAAAGACACAGGCTTGCTGAATGGATCCAAAAACAAGACCCATATATATGCTGTCTACAAGAGACCCACTAGAGACCTAGAGATACATACAAACTGAAAGTGAGGGGATGGAAAAAGATTTTCCATGCAAATGGAAATCAAAAGAAAGCTGGAGTAGCTATACTCATATCAGATAAAATAGACATTAAAATAAAGAATGTTACAAGAGACAAGGAAGGACACTACATAATGATCAAGGGATCAATCCAAGAAGAAGATAAGAAGATATAACAATTATAAATATATATGCACCCAACATAGGAGCACCTCAATACATAAGGCAACTGCTAACAGCTATAAAAGAGGAAATCGACAGTAACACAATAATAGTGGGGGACTTTAACACCTCACTGACACCAATGGACAGATCATCCAAAGTGAAAATAAATAAGGAAACAGAAGCTTTAAATGACACAATAGACCAGATAAATTTAATTGATATTTATAGGACATTAAATCCAAAAACAGCAGATTACACTTTCTTCTCAAGTGTGCACGGAACTTTCTCCAGGAGAGATCACATCTTGGGTCACAAATCAAGCCTCAGTAAATTTAAGAAAATTAAAATCATATCAAGCATCTTTTCTGACCACAATGCTATGAGATTAGAAATGAATTACAGGGAAAAAAGCGTGAAAAGCACAAACACATGGAGGCTAAACAATACGTTACTATATAACCAAGAGATCACTGAAGAAATCAAAGAGGAAATCAAAAAATACCTAAAGACAAATGGCAATGAAAACACGATGATCCAAAACCTATGGGATGCAGCAAAAGCAGTTCTAAGAGGGAAGTTCATAGCTATACAAGCCTATCTAAAGAAACAAGAAAAATCTCAAGTAAACGATCTAACCTTACAACTAAAGGAACTAGAGAAAGAAGAACAAACAAAACCCAACGTTAGTAGAAGGAAAAAAATCATAAAGATCAGAGTGGAAATAAATGAAATAGAAACAAAGAAAACAATAGCAAAGGGCAATAAAACTAAAAGCTGGTTCTTTGAGAAGATAAACAAAATTGATAAGCCATTAGCCAGACTCATAAAGAAAAAGAGGGAGAGGACTAAAATCAATAAAATTAGAAATGAAAAAGAAGTTACAACAGACACGGCAGAAATACAAAGCATCCTAAGAGACTACTACAAGCAACACTATGCCAATAAAATCGACAACATGGAAGAAATGGACAAGTTCTTAGAAAGGTATAACCTTCCAAGACTGAACCAGGAAGAAACAGAAAATACGAACAGACCAATCACAAGTAATGAAATTGAACTGTGATTAAAAATCTTCCAACAAACAAAAGTCCAGGACCAGATGGCTTCACAGGTGAATTATATCAAACATTTAGAGAACAGCTAACACTTATCCCTCTCAAAATCGTCCAAAAAATTGCAGAGGAAGGAACACTCCCAAACGCATTCTATGAGGCCACCATCACCCTGATACCAAAACGAGATAAAGATACTACAAAAAAATAAAATTACAGACCAATATCACTGATGAATATAGATGCAAAAATCCTCAACAAAATACTAGCAAACAGAATCCAACAACACATTAAAAGGATCGTACACCACGATAAAGTGGGATTTATCCAAGGGATGCAAGGATTCTTCAATATACACAAATCAATGAATGTGATACACCATATTAACAAATGGAAGAATAAAAACCATCTGATCATCTCAATAGATGCAGAAAAAGCTTTTGACAAAATTCAACACACATTTATGATAAAAACTCTCCAGAAAGTGGGCATAGAGGGAACCTACCTCAACATAATAAAGGCCATATATGACAAACGCACAGCAAACATCATTCTCAATGGTGAAAAACTGAAAGCATTTCCTCTAAGATCAGGAATGAGACAAGGATGTCCACTCTCACCACTATTATTCAACATAGTTTTGGAAGTCCTAGCCACGGCAATCAGAGAAGAAAAAGAAATAAAAGGAATACAACTTGGAAAAGAAGACGTAAAACTGTCACTGTTTGCAGATGACATGATACTATACATAGAGAATCCTAAAGACGCCACCAGAAAACTACTAGAGCTAATCAGTGAATTTGGTAAAGTTGTAGGATACAAAATTAATGCACAGAAATCTCTTCCATTCCTATACACAAAAGATGAAAAATCTGAAAGAGAAATTAAGGAAACACTCCCATTTACCATTGCAACAAAAAGAATAAAATACCTAGGAATAAACCTACCTAGGGAGACAAAAGACCTGTATGCAGAAAACTATAAGACACTGATGAAAGAAATTAAAGATGATACCAACAGATGGAGAGATATACCATGTTCTTGGATTGGAAGAATCAATATTGTGAAAATGACTATACTACCCAAAGCAATCTACAGATTCAATGAAATCCCTATCAAATTACCACTGGCATTTTTTATGGAACTAGAACAAATCATCTTAAAATTTGTCTGGAGACACAAAAGACACCGAATAGCCAAAGCACTCTTGAGGGAAAAAAACGGAGCTGGAGGAATCAGACTCCCTGACTTCAGACTATACTACAAAGCTACAGTAATCAAGACAATATGGTACTGGCACAAAAACAGAAACATAGATCAATGGAACAAGATAGAAAGCCCAGAGGTAAACCCATGCACCTATGGTCAACTAATCTATGACAAAGGAGGCAAATATATACAATGGAGAAAAGACAGTCTCTTCAATAAGTGGTGCTGGGAAAACTGGACAGCTACATGGAAAAGAATGAAATTAGAATACTCCCTAACACCATACACAAAAATAAACTCAAAATGGATTCGAGACCTAAATGTAAGACTGGACACTATAAAACTCTTAGAGGAAAACATAGGAAGAACACTCTTTGACATCAATCACAGCAAAATCTTTTTTGATCCACCTCCTAGAGTAATGGAAATAAAAACAAAAATAAACAAATGGGACCTAATGAAACTTCAAAGCTTTTGCACAGCAAAGGAAACCATAAACAAGATGAAAAGACAACCCTCAGAATGGGAGAAAATATTTGCAAATGAATCAACGGACAAAGGATTAATCTCCAAAATATATAAACAGCTCATTCAGCTCAATATTAAAGAAACAAACAACCCAATCCAAAAATGAGCAGAAGATCTAAATAGACATTTCTCCAAAGAAGACATACAGATGGCCAAGAAGCACATGAAAAGATGCTCAACATCACTAATTATTAAAGAAATGCAAATCAAATCTACAATGAGGTATCACCTCACACCAGTTAGAATGGGCATCATCAGAAAATCTACAAAGAACAAATGCTGGAGATGGTGTGGAGAAAAGGGAACCCTCTTGCACTGTTGGTGGGAATGTAATTTGATACAGCCACTATGGAGAACAGTATGGAGGTTCCTTAAAAAACTAAAAATAGAACTACCATATGACCCAGCAATCCCACTACTGGGCATATACGTTGAGAGAACCATAATTCAAAAAGAGTCATGTACCAAAATGTTCATTGCAGCTCTATTTACAATAGCCAGGACATGGAAGCAACCTAGGTGTCCATCAACAGATGAATGGATAAAGAAGATGTGGCACATATATACAATGGAATATTACTCAGCCATAAAAAGAAACCAAATTGAGTTATTTGTAGTGAGGTGGATGGACCTAGAGTCTGTCATACAGAGTGAAGTAAGTCAGAAAGAGAAAAACAAATACAGTATGCTAACACATATATATGGAATCTAAGGGGGAAAAAAAAGGTCATGAAGAACCTAGTGGCAAGACGGGAATAAAGACACAGACCTACTAGAGAATGGACTTGAGGATATGGGGAGGGGGAGGGGTGAGATGTGACAGGGTGAGAGAGTGTCATGGACATATATACACTACCAAACGTAAAATAGATAGCTAGTGGGAAGCAACCGCATAGCACAGGGAGATCAGCTCGGTGCTTTGTGACCACCTAGAGGGGTGGGATAGGGAAGGTGGGAGGGAGGGAGATGCAAGAGGGAAGAGATATGGGAACATATGTATATGTATAACTGATTCACTTTGTTATAAAGCAGAAACTAACGCACCATTGTAAAGCAATTATACTTCAATAAAGATATTAAAAAAAAAAGACACATGCACCACAATGTTCATTGCAGCACTATTAACAAAAGCCAGGTCATGGAAGCAACCTAAATGCCCATCAACAGACGAATGGATAAAGAAGTTGTGGTACATATATACAATGGAATATTACTCAGCCATAAAAAGAAAGGAAATTGAGTCATTTGTTGAGATGTGGATGGATCTAGAGACTCTCATACAGAGTAAAGTAAGCCAGAAAGAGAAAAACAAATATCGTATATTAACGCATGTATGAGGAACCTAGAAAAATGGTACAGATGAAGCAGTTTGCAGAGCAGAAGTTGAGACACAGATGTAGAGAACAAACGTATTGACACCAAGGGGGGAAAACCGTGGTGGGGTGGGGATGGTGGTGTGCTGAATTGGGCTATTGGGATTGACATGTATACACTGATGTGTATAAAATTGATGACTGATTAAAATAAATCAATAAAAAATAAATAAAGAAAAATAAACAAATGTTACCTAATGAAACTTAAAATCTTTTGCACAGCAAAGGAAACCATAAACAAGACCAAAAGACAACCCTCAGAATGGGAGAAAATATTTGCAAATGAAGCAACTGACAAAGGATTAATCTCCAAGATTTACAAGCAGCTCATGCAGCTCAATAACAAAAAAAACAAACAACCCAATCCAAAAATGGGCAGAAGACCTGAATAGACATTTCTCCAAAGAAGATATACAGATTGCCAACAAACACATGAAAGAATGCTCAACATCATTAATCATTAGAGAAATGCAAATCAAAACTACAATGAGATATCATCTCACACCGGTCAGAATGGCCATAATCAAAAAATGTAGAAACAATAAATGCTGGAGAGGGTGTGGAGAAAAGGGAACCCTCTTGCACTGTTTGTGGGAATGTAAATTGATAAAGCCACTATGGAGAACAGTATGGAGGTTCCTTAAAAAACTAAAAATAGAACTACCATACGACCCAGCAATCCCACTACTGGGCATATACGTTGAGAGAACCATAATTCAAAAAGAGTCATGTACCAAAATGTTCATTGCAGCTCTATTTACAATAGCCAGGACATGGAAGCAACCTAAGTGTCCGTCGTCGGATGAATGGATAAAGAAGATGTGGCACATATATACAATGGAATATTACTCAGCCATAAAAAGAAACGAAATTAAGATATTTGTAGTGAGGTGGATGGAGTTAGAGTCTGTCATACAGAGTGAAGTAAGTCAGAAAGAGAAAAACAAATACCGTATGCTAACACATTTATATGGAATCTAAAGAAAAAAAACTTTCATGAAGAACCTAGAGGTAAGACGGGAATAAAGACACAGACCTACTAGAGAATGGACTTGAGGATATGGGGAGGGGGAAGGGTAAGATGTGACAGGGTGAGAGAATGACATGGACGTATATACACTACCAAACGTAAAATAGATAGTTGGTGGGAAGCAGCTGCATAGCACAGGGAGATCAGCTCGGTGCTTTGTGACCACCTAGAGGGGTGGGATAGGGAGGGTGGGAGGGAGGGAGATGCAAGAGGGAAGAGATATGGGAACATATGTACATGTATAACTGATTCACTTTGTTATAAAGCAGAAACTAACACACCATTGTAAAGCAATTATACTCCAATAAAGATGTTTAAAAAAAAGACACTTGATATGATCTCAATTTTCCTAAATTTACCAAGGCTTGATTTGTGACCCAAGATATGATGTTTCCTGGAGAATGTTCCATGAGTGCTTGAGAAGAAAGCGTATTCTGTTTTTTTTTTGGGGGGGTGGAATGTCCTATAAATATCAATTAAGTCCATCTTGTTTAATGTGTCATTTAAAGCTTGTGTGCCCTTATTTATTTTCATTTTGGATGATCTGTCCATTAGTGAAAGTGGGGTGTTAAGGTCCCCTACAATGATTGTGTTACTGTCGATTTCCCCTATTATGGCTGTTAGCATTTGCCTTATGTATTGAGGTGCTCCTATTTTGGGTGCATAAATATTTACAATTGTTATATCTTCTTCTTGGATTGATCCCGTGATCATTATGTAGTGTCCTTCTTTGTTTCTTGTAATAGTCTTTATTTAAAAGTCTATTTTGTCTGATATAAGAATTGCTACTGCAGCTTTCTTTTGATTTCCTTTTGCATGGAATATCTTTTTCCATCCGCTCACTTTCAGTCTGTATGTGTCCCTAGGTCTGACGTGGGTCTCTTGTAGACAGTGTATATATGGGTCTTGTTTTTGTATCCATTCAGCCAGTCTATGTCTTTTGCTTGGAGCATTTAATCCATTTGCATTTAAGGTAGTTATCCATATGTGTGTGCCTATTACCGTTTTCTTAATTGTTTTGTTATTGTAGGTCTTTTCCTTCTCTTGTGTTTCCTGCCTAGAGAAGTTCCCTTAGCATTTGTTTTAAAGCTGGTTTGGCGGTGCTGAATTCTCCTAACTTTTGCTTATCTGTAAAGGTTTTAACTTCTCCATTGAATGTGAATGAGATCCTGCTGGGTATTGTAATCTTGGTTTTAGGTTTTTCCCTTTCATCCCTTTAAATATGTTCTGCCACTCCCTTCTGGCTTGCAGAGTTTCTGCTGAAATATCAGCCTTTAACCTTATGGGGATTCCCTCAGATGTTATTTGTTGATTTTCCCTTGATGTTTGTAATATTTTTTCTTTGTATTTAAGTTTTGATAGTTTGATTTATGTGTGTCTTTGTGTCTTTCTTCTTGGATTTATCCTCTATGGATCTCTCTGTGCTTCCTGGACCTGATTATTTCCTTTCCCATGTTAGGGAAGTTTTCAACTATAATCTCTTCAAATATTTTCTCAGACCCTCTTTCTCTTCTTCTTCTGGGACCCCTATAATTCGAATGTTGGTGTGTTTAATGTTGTCCCAGAGGTCTCTGAGACTGTCCTGAATTCTTTTCATTCTTTTTTCTTTATTGTGCTCTGTGGTAGTTATTTCCACTATTTTATCTTCCAGGTCAGTTATCTGTTTCTCTGCCTCAGTTGTTTTGCTATTGATCTTTTTAGAGAATTTTTTGTTTCATTTATTGTGTTGTTCATCATTGTTTGTTTGCTCTTTAGTTCTTCTAGGTCCTTGTTAAACGTTTCCTGCATTTTTTTCCATTCTATTTCCAAGATTTTGTATCATCTTTACTATCATTACTCTGAATTCTTTTTCAGGTAGACTGCTTTTTTCCTCTTCATTTTTTTTGGTCAGGTGGGTTTTTACCTTGCTCCTTCATCTCCTGCATATTTCTCTGTCTTCTCATTTTGTTCAACTTACTGTGTTTGGTGTCTCCTTTTCTCAGGCTGCATATTCGTAGTTGCCATTGTTTTCTGTGTCTGCCTGCAGTGGGAGAGTTTGGTTCAGTGGCTTGTGTAGGCTTCCTGGTGGATGGGACTGGTGCCTGTGTTCTGGTGGGTGGGCCTGGGTCTTGTCTTTCTGGTGGGCAGGGCCACGTCTGGTGGTGTTTTGGGGTGTCTGTGAACTTAGTATGATTTTAGGCAGCCTCTCTGCTAATGGGTGGAGTTGTGTTCCTGTCTTGTTAGTTGTTCGGCATGGGGCATCCAGCACTGGAAGTTGCTGGCCTTTGGATGGAGCTGTGTCTTAACGTTGAGACAGAGATCTCTGGGAGAGCTCTCACCAATTGATATTACTTTGGGCTGGGAGGTCTCTGGAGGTCCAATGTCCTGAACTTGGCTGTCTCACCTCAGAGGCTCAGGCCTGACACAAGGCTGGAGCACCAAGACCCTGTCAGCCACACGGCTCAGAAGAAGAGGGACAAAAAAAGAAAGAAAAATAAATAAATTTAAAAAATAAAATAAAATATTTTTTTTTAAATTGAGAAATTAATAAAATAAAAAAATTAAAAGTGTAATAAAAAAAGAAGAGCACGATCAAACCAATAAACAAATCCTCCAATGAAAACAAGCTCTAAAAAGTATACTAAGATAAACATAAAAATCAGAAACAAGTCAGTCACAGACATGAAACCCCAAGTCTACAGTTACTCCCAAAGTCCACTGCCTCAATTTTTGGTTGATTCATTGTCTATTCAGGTATTCCACAGATGCTGGGTACCTCAAGTTGACTGTGGGCATTTAATCCCCTGCTCCTGAGGCTGCACGGAGTAATTTCCCTTTCTCTTCTTTGAACAACTCCTGGTGTTCAGCTTTGGATTTGGCCCCGCCTCTGCATGTAGGTCGCCTGAGGCCGTCTGTTCTTCGCTCAGACAGGACGGGGTTCAAGGAGCAGCTGATTCAGGGGCTCTGGCTCACTCAGGCCGGGTGGAGGGTGGGGTACAGAGTGCGGGGCGAGCCTGCGGCAGCAGAGGCCAGCATGACTTTGCACCAGCCTGAGGTGCACTGTGCGTTCTCCCGGGTAAGTGTCCCTGGATCACAGGACCCTGGCAGTGGTGGGCTGCACAGGCTCCCGGGAGGGGAGGTATGGATAGTGACCTGTGCTTGCACACAGGCTTCTTGGTGGCTGCAGCAGCAGCCTTAGCGTCTCATGCCCGTCTCTTGGGTCCATGCTGATAGCCGTGGCTCGCGCCCATCTCTGGAGCTCCTTTAAGCTGCGCTCTTAATCCCCTCTCCTCGAGCACCAGGAAACAAAGAGGCAAGAAAATGTCTGTATGTAGGTTGCCCTCAGGTATCTGTTTCCGCCCAGACAGGATGCAGTTGAAGCAGCAGCTGATTAGGGGGCTCTGGCTCACTTATGCTGGGGGGAGGGTGAGGTACGGTAGTTATAATTGGAAGGCAGGGTGAGCCTGCAGTGGCAGAAGCCCATGTGATGTTGCAACAACCTGAGGCACAGCATGTGTTCTCCCGGGGAAGTTGTCCCTGGATCATGGGACCCTGGTAGTGGCAGGCTCACAGGCTCCCAGGGTGAGGGAGTGGGTGTGTGGATAGTGACCTGTGCTTGCACACCGGATTCTTGATGGCTACAGCAGCAACATTAGCATTTCATGCCCGTCTCTGGTGTCCGAGCTGATAACCTGTCTCTGGAGCTCTTTTAGGCATTGCTCTGCCTTCTGTGGGCAGACAGGGAAGGAATCCCCTGTTCTCGTGCAACCCGAAACAATGGTCTCTTGACTCTTAGGCAGGTCCAGACATTTCCCCGAATTCCCTTCTGGTTAGCTTTGGTGCACTAGCCCCCTTCAGGCTCTGTTCTCGAAGCCAAACACAGTCCTCTCCTGGGGATCTGACCTCTGAAGCCCGAGCCTCAGCTCCCAGCCCCCACCCACCCCAGCGGGTGAGCAGACAAGCCTCTCGGGCTGGTGAGTGCTGGTCGGCACTGCTCCCCTGTGTGGAAATCTCTCCACTTTGCCCTCTGCACCCCTGTTGCTGTGCTCTCCTCCGTGGCTCCAAAGCTTCACCCCCACCCACCTCCCGTCTCCGCCTGTGAAGGGGCTTCCTAGTGTGTGGAAACTTTTCCTCCTTCACAGCTCCTTCCCAGAGGTGCATGTCCTGTCCCTATTCTTTTGTCTCTGTTATTTCTTTTGCCCTACCCAGGTACATGGGGAGTTTCTTGCCTTTTGGGAAGTCTGAGGTCTTCTGCCAGTATTCAGTATGTGTTCTGTAGGAGTTGTTCCACATGTAGATGTATTTCTGATGTATTTGTGGGGAGTAAGGTGATCTCCACGTCTTACTCCTCCTCCATCTTGAAGGTCTCCCCTAGCGTGTTTTTAAAATTCACCCATATTATGGTATGTATCAGTACTTTATTCCTTTTTATTCCTGAGCAATACTCCATGGAATGGATGTGCCATATTCCATCCATCCATTCATCAAGTGATGAACACTTGGGCCACTTACCACCTTGGCTACTATGAATATTGATACTATGAATATATGTGTACAAGTTTTTGTTTGGATATATGTTTTTGTTTCTCTTTGGTAGATACCTAAGAGTGGGCTTGGGTCATATGGAAACTCTATGTTTCAAGTTTTGAGGAACTGCCAAACTGTTTCAAAGGAGGCTGCACTATTGTATGTTCCTGCTGGCAATCTGAGGGTTGTAATTTCTCCACATCCTTGTCAACAATTGTTACTGCCTGTCTTTTTAATTATAAGCATCCCAGCAGACAGGAAGTGACATCTCATTGTGATTTTGATTTTCAATTCCCTAGTGGCTGATGATGAGCACCTTTTCATGTGCTTATTGGCCATTTTTATTTATTTATTTATTTATTTATTTATTTATTTATTTATTTATTTATTTTTGGCTGTGTTGGGTCTCCGCTTCTGTGCAAGGGCTTTCTCCAGTTGCGGCGAGCGGGTTCCACTCTTCATCATGGTGCGCAGGCCTCTCACTCTTGTGGCCTCTTCCGTTGTGGAGCACAGGCTCCAGACACGCAGGCTCAGTAGTTGTGGCTCATGGGCCCAGCCGCTCTGCGGCATGTGGGATCTTCCTGGACCGGGGCACGAACCCGTGTCCCCTGCATTGGCAGGCGGATTCCCACCCACTGCACCACCAGAGAAGCCCATGTAATAGTTCTTTATATATTCCTGATAGAAGAAGTCCCTTATCAGAAATATGATTTTCAAGTATATTCTCCCATTCTTTGGGATTTTTATGCATCAAAGGATGGTGTCCTTTGAAACACAAAAGTTGTTAATTTTAAAGACATCCAATTTCTCTATTTTTTTCTTTAGTTGCTTGTCCTTTTAGTGTCATGACTAAGAAACCATCATCTAATCTAAGATTAAGAAAATTTGTACCACTGTTTTAAGAGTTTTTTAAAAACATTAACATTTCATGACCTTTTTTTTTTTTTTTTTTTTGGCTGTGCTGTGCAGCTTGCAGGATCTTAGTTCCCTGACCAGGGACTGGACCCTGCTCCTTGCAGTCGAAGTGCAGAGTCTTAACCACCCACTGGACTGCCAGGGAATTCCCTCTTAAGAGTTTTATAATTTTAGCTCTTACATTTAGATCTTTGCTCTTTTTTGGGGTCAGATTTTTGTATGTGGTGTGAGATGGGAGCCCAACACATTCTTTTCCATGTGAAAGTCCAGTTATTTCAACACTTTGTTGACAAGACTCTTCTTTCTCCAACTGTCTTGGCACCCTTATCAAAAGTCAGTGGACTGGGCTTCCCTGGTGGCGCAGCGGTTGAGAATCTGCCTGCCAATGCAGGGGACACGGGTTCGAGCCCTAGTCTGGGAGGATCCCACATGCCGTGGAGCGGCTGGGCCCATGAGCCACAATTGCTGAGCCTACGCGTCTGGAGCCTGTGCTCCGTAACAGGAGAGGCCGCGATAGTGAGAGTCCCATGCACCACGATGAAGAGTGGCCCCTGCTTGCCACAACTGGAGAAAGCCCTTGCACAGAAACGAAGACCCAACACAGCCATAAATAAATAAATAAATAAATAAATAATTTTTTAAAAGTCAGTGGACTATAAATATGAGGGTTTATTTCTGGGCTCTCAATTCTATTCCACTAACCTACACATCTATACTGTTGTCAGTATCATGTTGTCCTGATTACTGTTGCTTTGTAGCAAATTTTGAAATTGGGGAATGTGTTCCTCAACTTTGTTCTTTTTCAAGATTTTATTAGCTTTTCTGGGTCCATTGAATTTCCGTATGAGTTTTAAGATCATATCAATTTCTGCATAGAATCATCTGATAGATACTGCATTGGATCTATAGATCAATTTAGGAAGTATTGCAATCTTAATAATATTGTGTTCCTATCTGTGAATATGAGATGTCTTTCCTTTTATTGAGGTCTTCTTTAATTTCTTTCAACAATGTAGTTTTCAGAGTATAAATTTCATACTTTTTGCTGTAATTTATTCCCGTTTTTTGAAATTGTTTTGTATACTATTTTAAATGGAGTTGTCTTCTTAATTTCATTTTTTGTTTGCTTATGTTAGTGTATAGAAATACAATTGATTATACTGATTTTGTGTCTTGTAACGTTAATGAACTCAATTATTATTTCTAATAAGTGTTTATACTGGATTCCTTAGAATTTGTTTTTTATACAATATCTTGTCATCTACAAAAAGAGATAGTTTTACTTCTTCCTTACTTATCTGGATGCCTTTTATTTATTTTATTTGTATTTTTAGTTTCGCCTAATTTCCTTGACTAGAACCTCCAGTACAATGTTGAATAGAATTGTTGATGAGACATATCTTTGTCTTATTCCTGACCTTAGGTAGAAATCATTCAATCGTTCTCCATTAAGTATATTAGCTCTGGGTCTTTCTTAGATACCCTTTTTCAGTTTAAGAAGTTTTTTCCATTCCTAGTTTGTTGACTGACTGTTTTTATCATAAAGGGGTGTTGAATTTTGTCATATACTTTCTCTGCATCTATTGAGGTGATTATGTGGGTTTTATCTTGTATCCTATTGATGTAGTATATTACATTGATTTTTGGATGTTTAACCAACTTTGCATTCTTGGGATTAATCCCACTTTGTCATGGTGTATAATCCTTTAGCTATATTTCCCTTTGATTCAATTTGCTGGTATTTTCCTGAGGATTTTTGCATCTATATTCATAATGATCTGTAGTATTCTTTTTTAATTGTGACACCATTGTCTGGTTTTACTATCAGGGCAATACTGGCCCCATATAATGAGTTGAGATGTGTTTCCCTCTCTTTTGCATCATGAAAGAGTTTGTGAATAACTGATATTAAATTTTCTTTATGTGTTTGATGTAAGTGTCCAGTGAAGCCATCTGGGCCTGAACTTCTCTTTGTGGAGAATTTTTATTACTGAACTAATATATTTCTTATTATAAGTTTATTCAGATTTTCTATTTCTTCTTGAGTCAGTTTTGGTAGTGTGTCTTTCTAGGAAGTTTTTCATTTTGTTTAAGGTATGTAGTTTGTTGGCATAGTATTTTCTTATAATTCTGTTTATTTCTCTAAGGTAGGGAACAATATCTCCTCTTTCCTTCTGATTTCAGTAATTTGTATCATCTTTCTCTTTTTCTTGGTCAATCTTAAGTTTTTCTATCTTGTTGATCTTTGCAATTAAGCTTATTTCAGTTTTTTTGTTTTTCTGTTCTCTGTTCCATTAAGTTCTTCCATAATCCTTATTATTTCCTATCTCTGCTTGCTTTAGGTTTAGTTTGCTCTTCTTTTTTTCATTATCTTAAGGTGGAAAGTTAGGTTTTTTTTAATTTGAAATTTCTTTTTAATGTAGGCTTTTATAGCTATAAATTTCCCACTAAGCACTTCTTTAGCTGCATCTCATGAGCTTTGGTACATTGTGTCTTCATTTTCACTCATCTCAGAATATTTTCTAATTTCTCTTCTGATTTTTTCTTTGACTCATAAGCTACTTTTTTTAAAAAACACTTTATTTATTTATTTATGGCTGTGCTGGGTCTTTGCTTCTGTGCGAGGGCTTCCTCCAGCTGCAGCAAGCGGGGGCCACTCCTCATCACGATGCACGGGCCTCTCACTATCACGGCCTCTCTTGTTGCGGAGCACAGGCTCCAGCTGCGCAGGCTCAGCAATTGTGGCTCACGGGCCCAGCCACTCCACGGCATGCGGGAATCCTCCCAGACCAGGGCTCGAACCCGTGTCCCCTGCATTGGCAGGCAGACTCTCAACCACTGCGCCACCAGGGAAGCCCCCATAAGCTACTTTTTAGTGTGTTATTAATTTCTGCATATCTGTAAATTTCCCCAAATTTCCTTCTGTTATTAATTTCCATTTTCCTCCATTGTGATCAGATAACATATTTTGCATGATTTCAGTCTTTTTAAAATTTACTTAAGCTCTTTCTATGTCCAAACTTAGAGCCTATCCTGGAAATGTTCCATGTGTGTTTGAAAAGAATGTGTTTTGTTTTGTTGGTTTTTTTTGCCGCACCTCGTGGCTTGCAGGATCTTAGTTGCCTGACCAGGGATTGAACCCAGGCCACAGCAGTGAAAGCACTGAGTCCTAACTCCTAGACTGCCAGGAAGTTCCCTGTATTTGGTTATTTTTGGATGGAGTGTTTGATAGGTATCTGTTAGATCTAATTTGTGTATAGTTTTGTGCAAATCTTCTATTTCCTAATTGATCAGCATTGTTGTTGGATTCATTATTTCAAGTGTAGTATTGAAGTCTCCAATTTTTAAAAATATTTATTTATTTATTTATTTATATATTTATTTTTGGCTGCATTGGGTCTTCATTGGTACATGCAGGCTTTCTCTAGTTGTGGCAAGCGGGGGCTACTCTTCGTTGTGGTGCGTGGGTTTCTCGTTGTGGTGGCTTCTTTTGTTGTGGAGCACGGGCTCTAGGCACACAGGCTTCAGTAATTGTGGCATGCAGGCTCAGTAGTTGTGGCTCATGGGCTCTAGAGTGCAGGCTCAGTAGTTGTGGTGCACAGGCTTAGTTGCTCCGCAACATGTGGGATCTTCCCCGACCAGGGCTTGAACATGTGTCCCCTGCATTGGCAGGTGGATTCTTAAGCACTGCACTACCAGCGAGGTCCGAAGTCTCCAATTTTTATTTTCGAAATTTCTATTTCTTCCCTCAATCCTGTCAGCCTTTGCTTCATGTATTCTGGGGCTCCATTTTTAGGTACATGCATGTTTATAATTGTTATAACTTTCTTATGATTGACCGTTTTTATTATAAAACACTCTTCTTTATTTGTAGTATTATTTTTTGCTTTAAGGTCTAATTTTCTGATATTAGGATAGCCACCACAGCTTTTTATGATTGCTGTTTACATGATACACGTTTTTCCATCCTTTTTTCTTTTAGCCTCTTTGTATCTTTGAATCTAAAATGTGTCTCTTGTAGATAGTCTATGGTTGGATCTCTTTTTTAATCCAGTCTGACAATCTCTGACTCTTGATTGGGTTGTTTAATCCACTTATATTTGATGTTATTATTGATATAGTTAGATTAATGTCTGCATTTTACCTTTTGTTTTCTATATGCCACAAATCCTTTTTGTTTCTGTATTCCTGCTTTAATGCTTTCTTTTAAATTAAATGAATATTTTGGTTTTAAATATTTATTTATTTATTTATTTTAATTTTTATTGGAGTATAGTTGATTTACAATGTTGTGTTAGTTTCAGGTGTACAGCAAAGTGAATCAGTTATACATATACATACATCCACTCTTTTATAGATTCTTTTCCCATATTGGCCATTACAGAGTATTGAGTAGAGTTCCTTGTGCTATACAGTAGGTCTTTATTAGTTATCTATTTTATATATAGTAGTGTGTATATGTCAATCCCTATCTCCCAGTTTGTCCCTCCCTCCCTTACCCCCTGGTAACTGTTAGGTGAGCTGAGGCGGGTTGTGAAAATATTCTCAGAAATATTAACAAGGGAAGAAAAGAAAGTTTTTATTCACTTTCCAAGGGAGGAAAGGGGCCAGATGCATAGAGTGGCATTGGACCCAAAGCGTGGGGGTTTGAGTCTTTTACTGGGCTTCAAAGGGCAAGGTGCAGGAAAGAAGGGGTGGGTTCATATCTATTTTGGTCCACAGTTGTATCTGAGCTGGCTGTGCTTCTATAGGGTGTGTTTTTTCTGAGAATCTGTAACTTTTTTTCTTCAGTAATTTTCCAGTCCTTGGGTGTCTGAAAGAGACTTGATAGTGGCCCTTGACAGGCATTACTCTATTTTGAACAATGTTAGATGGGTTTACATTTCCTTGAATATTCATTTATTCTTAAGTGTTACATGGAACCCAGTTGGCCCATTTGTTGGGAATTGTGGCAGAGGTCTCTTTTGCTGTAACTTCTTCCTGCTGAGCTGAGGCATAGAGCAGTCCCTACCTGGGGGGTGGGGCATGTGGGTTGTCTTGGAACTGAAAGGCAAGACCCATGACAGGGGGTGGGGGGAGGTTTGGTAAGGGCAGTAAAAGAGTTTTTGAGAAAGGAGAGGAGAAACTAGATAAGACAGGGGTCGAAAAGGAGGAGACAGAGTATGGCCACTATAGGGCCCAGGAATGGAGTTAGCCAAGAAAACCAGGACAGCAGTGGACTGTTCTAGGATTTCTAAACAAGAGTGTTCCAGGGTTTGGGGTTGAGAAAAGTCTGGCAGTAATGTGGCAGGGTTGAGAACTGAACAAGTAGAGAGAGTGAGTGATAGACTGTCAAGTAAAAGAGTTTGATATTGAGTGAGTCTACTGTTGGTGAGAAAGTGGTGGGCCTTGTTGTCTAGAATGTCCATCACCTGGTGAGGTGTAAGGACATGAAGTGTCTGTCCATAAGTTAGTTTGTTGAGAGTGGTGAGTGTCAGGGTCTGTCCATGTAAAAGCAAATATGTCTTGAGAATCTTGGGAGAGAGGGATAGTGAAGAAAGCATCTTTTAGATCGAGGACTGTAAAGACCTGAGTATTAGGAGGAATTGAACTGAGGATGGTATGGGGATTGGGGACTACAGGGTAGAGAGGGACCACTGCCTTGTTAATTATGTGTAGGTCCTGTACTAGACAATAGGTGCCATCTGCCTTTTTAATGGGCAGAACAAGGGTGTTATAAGGGAGTTGGTGGGTCTAAGGAGTCCAGTGTTTAGGAATTTGTCAATGAGGGGTTTGAGTCCCCTAAGATCTTCCAGTTTTATAGGATATTGAGAGTGGTGGGGAAAGTGAGAGGGGTCCCTCACAGTGATAGTGACAGGAGCTAGGTGAGAGGCCCTCCTGAGGGTATTAATGTCCCATACAAGTGAGGGAACCTGTTTAAGTATTTCTGGTGGCAGAGGGGAGGGCTGAGTATCAGAGGCAAAGTCTTTTAAGATTCCAAGGAAGGAAGCTTGTGGCTGGAGAATTAGATGAGTCACTAGTTTTGTCATAAGGTCCCTGCCTAGGAGGGGGGTGGGATAATTGGGAAGGACGAGGAAGGAATGCGAAAAGATCTGATCTCCCAGTGAGCATGGTAAGTCAAAGATTTGGAGCATAGGTTGAAGTTTGTCTTTTACTCCAATGATGGTGATAGGTGAGGGAATTAAGGGACCTGAAAACTTGGGAAAGAACAGAGTAAGTGGCTCTGGTATCAATTAAGAAATTGATTTTCTTACCTGCTATGGATAGAGGTACCCAAGGCTTGGCCAAGTCGATCTTATGTCATGGAGCCAGGTCCAGTGTTGGGGCCTGTCAGTCCAAAGATTGTAGAAGTCCTAGAAGATTTCTGGGGTTGGAGGAGATCCTCGCAGGAGGGTTCCCCAGTTCCAGATGGGGAATTTGTCCCCTCTTATTGAGGAGAGGGCAATCCCACTTCCTGTGCCCTGTTAATTTACAAAGTGGGCACGGTCCTGGGGGTTACCTTTTCCTGGGGCATTCTCTACTCCAGTGCCCCACTTCTTTGCAGTTGAAGCAGGAGCCAGCGTTGGGCCCAATGACTGTTTTCCTTGACATTGGTTGGGGGGCCTCGGATAAGTCTTATCCTGAAAGGTGTCTCTGATCACAGATGCAATCATTTGGGAAGATTGTTTCTACTCTTGAGACCATTGTCGGTCTAGTTCCCTCTTTTCCTCTCGTTTATCTCGGTTATTGAAGACCTTAAAGTCCAGGTCTGTGAGTTCAGACTGGGGAGACTGAGGGCCCTTTTCCAATTTTTGGAGTTTGCGAGGGATATCAGGGACTGACTGGGAGATGAAATGCAACACCAAGATTGGTTTGCCTTTTTCAGATGTTAAATCTAAATTGGTGAAAAGGCGTAGAGTCTCTGAAAGGTGAGACAGGAAAAGGAGGGGTCTTCCGAGAAATTGCCTAGCTTGAGTTCAATTTGAGAGAGGTCAGACATAGAAAAAAGAACATGAACGTGAATGATTTCCTCAGAACCAGCCACTTCATGTAAAGGAAATTGGGGGGCTGGCTCAAGAGAGGCTGAAGGGGATGTCTAGACCGTGTGTGATGGGGAGAAGGAGGAGGACTGGAGGACGGTGGAGGAAAGGTTGGCAGTAGGGAAGGAGGAAGTGTTGGGGGTCTTGAGCGAGTTGAGAGAAGGCCTGGACATAAGGAATTTTAGACCATTTGCCAAGGCGATGACGGCGAAAATCAAGTTGGAGAATAGTATTATAGTTGCGAGAGCCATGCTGGGGCCAGACTTCCTGGTCGCCCAATTTATATTGAGGCCAAGCCTTGGTGCAGAAAAAGACCACTCATTTGGGTTTTAAGTCGTCTAATTTGTGACCTTTCCAATGTTTGAGGAGACATCCCAAGGGGGAGTCTTTTGCCAGGGCAGATTGACAGTTGCCCGTAATGACAACTAGGAAGAAGAATAAAGAGAAAGTTTTGAGGACAGGGGCCATTCTGGGAGTCCCAGAGCTCAGAAGGAGCATCCCCCCTCTGAACGACCTAGAAGGATTCATTTTGGAATCAGGCATCCCCGAGTCTCAGAGATGAATCAGCGACAAGAAGAAGATGGCCAGGGGGCGTCCCCGGAGGCCAAATTCCAACCTAGACCTAGATAGTGACAGACCCAACGTCGTGCTTTCTGCGGCCTAGATTCTGCCATTATTTTCCCGAGAAAGCCCCATCGAAGATAATAACTTACAGACTGATGGACAACGTGGTGGGCGATGAGGAAGATTTTCAGCCGGAGATTGAAGTGAAAGGAGTTCGGTTAGTGAAGACACCCAGTACAGGCCACCAAAAATGTCAGGTGAGCAAACGCGGGTTGTGAAAGAATTCACAGAAGTATTAACAAGGGAAGAAAAGAAAGTTTTTATTCACTTTCCAAGGGAGGAAAAGGGCCAGACGCATAGAGTGGCATTGGCCCCGAAGGGTGGGGGTTTGAGTATTTTACTGGGCTTCAAAGGGCAAGGTGCAAGAAAGAGGGGGTGGGTTTATATTTATTTTGGTCTACAGTTGTTTCCGAGCTGGCTGTGCTTCTATAGGATGTGTTTTTTCTGAGAATCTGTAACTTTTTGTCTTCAGTAATTTTCCAGTCCTTGGGTGTCTGAAAGAGACTTGATAGTGGCCCTTGACAGGCATTACTCCATTTTGAACAATGTTAGATGGGTTTACAGTGACCATACTATGTTTTCTACATCTGTAACTCTACTACTGGTTTATAGATAAGTTCTAAATGAAATGAGTCTTTTCCAGTGTTATTTTACATATTTTTTAAAGTTATTTCTTTTTTTGACATCTTTATTGCAGTATAATTGCTTTACAATCGTGTGTTAGTTTCTGCTTTATAACAAAGTGAATCAGCTATACATATACATATATCCCCATATCTCTTCCCTCTTGTGTCTCCCTCCCTCCCTCCCTATCCCACCCCTCTAGGTGGTCACAAAGCACAGAGCTGATCTCCCTGTGCTATGCGGCTGCTTCCCTTTAGCTTTCTAATTTACATTTGGTTTACAATGGTGTGTTAGTTTCTGCTTTAAAACAAAGTGAATCAGCTATACATATACATATATCCCCATATCTCTTCCCTCTTGTGTCTCCCTCCCTCTCCCACACCTCTAGATGGTCACAAACCACAGAGCTGATCTCCCTGTGCTATGCGGCTGCTTCCCATTAGCTTTCTAATTTACATTTGGTAGTGTATATATGTCAATGCCACTCTCTCACATTGTCTCAGCTTACCCTTCCACCTCCCCGTGTTTTCAAGGCCATTCTCTATGTCTGCATCTTTATACCAGTCCTGCCCCCTAGGTTCTTCATAACCATTTTTTTTTAAGATTCCATATATATGCACATGGTATTTGTTTTTCTCTTTCTGACTTACTTCACACTGTATGACAGACTCTAGGTAAATCCACCTCACTACAAATAACTCAGTTTTGTTTCTTTTTATGGCTGAGTAATATTCCATTGTATATATGTGCCACATCTTCCTTATCCATTCACCTGTCGATGGACACTTAGGTTGCTTCCATGTCCTGGCTATTGTAAACAGTGCTGCAATGAACATTGTGGTACATGACTCTTTTTGAACTATGGTTTTCTCAGGGTATATGCCCAGTAGTGGGATTGCTGGGTCATATGGTAGTTCCATTTTTAATTTTTTAAGGAACCTCCATACTGTTCTACATAGTGGCTGTATCAATTTACATTCCCACCAACAGTGCAAGAGGGTTCCCTTTACTCCACACCCTCTCCAGCATTTATTGTTTATAGATGTTTTGATGATGGCCATTCTGCCTGGTGTGAGATGATACCTCATTGGACTTTTTTTTTTAACATCTTTATTGGAGTATAATTGCTTTACAGTGGTGTGTTAGTTTCTGCTTTATAACAAAGTAAATCAGTTATACATATACATATGTTCCCATATCTCTTCCCTCTTGCATCTCCCTCCCTCCCACCCTCCCTATCCCACCCCTCTAGGTGGTCACAAAGCACCGAGCTGATCTCCCTGTGCTATGCGGCTGCTTCCCACCAGCTATCTATTTTACATTTGGTAGTGTATATATGTCCATGCCACTCTCTCACCCTGTCACATCTTACACTTCCCCCTCCCCATATCCCCAAGTCCATTCTCTAGTAGGTCTGTGTCTTTATTCCCCTCTTGCCACTAGGTTCTTCATGATCTTTTTTTTTTTCCCTTAGATTCCATATATATGTGTTACCATACGGTATCTGTTTTTCTCTTTCTGACTTACTTCACTCTGTATGACAGACTCTAACTCCATCCACCTCACTACAAATAACTCAATTTGGTTTCTTTTTATGGCTGAGTAATATTCCATTGTATATATGTGCCACATCTTCTTTATCCATTCATCCGATGATGGACACTTAGGTTGCTTCCATGTCCTGGCTATTGTAAATAGAGCTGCAATGAATATTTTGGTACATGACTCTTTTTTTTTTTTAAATAAATTTATTTATTTATTTTTGGCTGTGTTGGGTCTTCGTTTCTGTGCGAGGGCTTTCTCTAGTTGTGGCAAGTGGGGGCCACTCTTCATCGCGGTGCGTGGGCCTCTCTCTATCGCGGCCTCTCTTGTTGCGGAGCACAGGCTCCAGACGCGCAGGCTCAGTAGTTGTGGCTCACAGATCTAGTTGCTCCGCGGCATGTGGGATCTTCCCAGACCAGGGCTCAAACCCGTGTCCCCTGCATTGGCAGGCAGATTCTCAACCACTGCGCCACCAGGGAAGCCCCCATGACTCTTTTTGAACTATGGTTTTCTCAGGGTATATGCCCAGTAGTGGGATTGCTGGGTCGTATGGTAGTTCTATTTTTAGTTTTTTAAGGAACCTCCATACTGTTCTCCATAGTGGCTATATCAATTTACATTCCCACCAACAGTGCAAGAGGGTTCCCTTTTCTCCACACCGTCTCCAGCATTTATTGTTTATAGATGTTTTGATGATGGCCATTCTGCCTGGTGTGAGGTGATACCTCATTGTAGTTTCGATTTGCATTTCTCTAATGATTAATGATGTTGAGCATTCTTTCATATGTTTGTTGGCAATCTGTATATCTTCTTTGGCGAAATGTCTATTTAGGTCTTCTGCCCATTTTTGGATTGGGTTGTTTGTTTTTCTGATATTGAGCTGCATGAGATGCTTGTATATTTTGGAGATTAATCTTTTGTCAGTTGCTTCATGTGCAAATATTTTCTCCCATTCTGAGGGTTGTCTTTTCTATGATTTCCTTTGCTGTGCAAAAGCTTTTAAGTTTCATTTGTTTATTTTTGTTTTCATGTCCTTTTCTTGAGGAGATGGGTCAAAAATGATATTGCTGTGATTTATGTCATAGAGTGTTCTGCCTAGGTTTTCTTCTAAGAGTTTTTTAGTGTCTGACCTTACATTTAGGTGTTTAATCCATTTTGAGTTTATTTTTGTGTATGGTGTTAGGGAGTGTTCTAATTTCATTCTTTTACATGTAGCTGTCCAGTTTCCCCAGCACCACTTATTGAGGAGGTTGTCTTTTCTACATTGTATATTCTTGCCTCCTTTATCAAAGATAAGGTGACCATATGTGCGTGGGTCTATCTCTGGGCTTCTATCCTGTTGCATTGATCTATATTTCTGTTCTTGTGCCAGTACCATACTGTCTTGATGACTGTAGCTTTGTAGTATAGTCTGAAGTCAGGGGGCCTGGTTCCTCCAGCTCCATTTTTCCTTCTCAACATTGATTTGGCTCTTCAGGGTCGTTTCTGTTTCCATACAAACTGTGAAATTTTTTGTTCTGTTTCTGTGAAAAATGCCATTGTTAGTTTAATCGGGATTGCATTGAATCTGTAGATTGCTTTGGGTAGTAGAGTCATTTTCACAATGTTGATTCTTCCAATCCAAGAACATGGTATATCTCTCCATCTGTTTGTATCATCTTTAATTTCTTTCATCAGTGACTTATAGTTTTCTGCATACAGTTATTTTGTCTCCTTAGGTAGGTTTATAGCTAGGTATTCTTTTTGTTGCAATTGTAAATGGTAGTGTTTCCTTAATTTCTCTTTCAGATTTTTCATCATTGATGTATAGGAATGGAAGAGATTTCTGTGCATTAATTTTGTATCCTGCAACTTTACCAAATTCATTGATTAGCTCTATCAGTTTTCTGTTAGCATCCTTAGGATTCTCTATGTATAGTATCATGTCATCTGCAAACAGTGACAGGTTTACTTCTTTTCTGATTTGGATTCCTTTTATTTCTTTTTCTTCTCGGATTGCTGTTGCTACAACTTCCAAAACTATGTTGAATAATAGTGGTGAGAGTGGACAACCTCGTCTTCTTCCTGATCTTAAGGGAAATGGTTTCAATTTTTCACCTTTGAGAATGATGTTCCTGTGGGTTTGTCATATATGGCCTTTATTATGCTGAGGTAAGTTCCCTCTATGCCTACTTTCTGCAGGGTTTTTATCATAAATGAGTGTTGAATTTTGTTGGAAGCTTTCTCTGCATCTATTGAGATAATCATATGGTTTTTCTCCTTCAATTTGTTAATATGGTATATCACATTGATTTATTTGTGTATATTGCAGAATCCTTGCATTCCTGGCCTAAAACACCCTTGATCTTGGTGTATGATCCTTTTAATGTGCTGTTGGATTCTGTTTGCTAGTATTTTGTTGAGGATTTTTGTATCTATGTTCAGCAGTGATATTGGCCTGTAGTTTTATTTTTTTGGAACATCTTTGTCTGGTTTTGGTACCAGGGTGATGGTGGCTTTGTAGAATGAGTTTGCAAGTGTTCCTCCCTCTGCTATATTTTGGAAGAGCTTGAGAAGTATAGGTTTAACTCTTCTCTAAATATTTGATAGAATTCGCCTGTGAAGCCATCTGGTCCTCGGCTTTTATTTGTTGGAAGATTTTTGATCACAGTCTCAATTTCAGTGCTTGTGATTGGTCTGTTTATATTTTTTATTTCTTCCTGGTTCAGTCTCGGAAGGTTGTGCTTTCTAAGATTTTGTCCGTTTCTTCCATGTTGTCCATCTCATTAGCATATAGTTGCTTGTAGAAATCTGTCCTGATCCTTTGTATTTCTGCAGTGTGACTTGTTACTTCTCCTTTTTCATTTCTAATTATGTTGATTTGAGTCTTCTCCCTTTTTTTCTTGATGAGTCTGGCTATTGGTTTATCAATTTCGTTTATCTTTTCAAAGAACCAGCTTTTAGTTTTACTGATCTTTGCTATTGTTTCCTTCATTTATTATTCATTTTTTTCTGATGTGATCTCTATGATTTCTTTCCTTTTGCCTGCTTTGGGGTTTTTTTGATCTTCCTTGTCTAATTGCTTTAAGTGTAAGGTTAGGTTGTTTATTTGAGATTTTTCTTGTTTCATGAGATAAGATTGTATTGCTAAAAACTTCCCTGTTAGAACTGCTTTTGATGCATTCCATAGGTTTTGGGTCATCGTATTTTCATAGTCATTTGTTGCTAAGTATTTTTGATTTCCTCTGAGACTTCTTCAGTCATCACTTGGTTGTTTAGTAGTGTACTGTTTAGTCTGCATGTGTTTGTGTTTTTTACAGTTTTTTCCTCTAATTGATATGTAGTCTCATAGCATTGTGGTCAGAAATGATACTTGATATGAAATCAATTTTCTTAAATTTACCAAGGCTTGATGTGGCCCAATATATGATCTATCCTGGAGAATGTTCCATGAGCACTTGAGAAGAAAGTGTATTCTGTTGTTTTTGGATGAAATGCCCTAGAAATATCAATTAAGTCCTTCTTGTTCAATGTGTCATTTAAATCTTGTATTTCCTTATTTATTTTTATTTTGGATGATCTGTCCTTTGGTGAATGTGGGCTGTTAATGTCCCCTACAATGTTTGTGTTACTGTCGATTTCCCCTTTTATGGCTGTTAGCATTTGGCTTATGTATTGAGGTGCTCCTATGTTTGGTGCATAAATATTTAGAATTGTTATATCTTCTTCTTGGATTGATCCTTTGGTCATTGCGTAGTGTCCTTCTTTGTCTCTTGTAATAGTCTTTATTTTAAAGTCTATTTTTTCTGTTATGAGAATTACTACTCCAGCTTCCTTTTGATTTCCATTTGTATGGAATATCTTTTTCCATCCCCTCACTTTCAGTCTGTATGTGTCCCTAGGTCTGAAGTGGGTCTCTTGTAGACAGCATATATATAGGTCTTGTTTTTTTATCCATTCAGCCAGTCTCTGTCTTTTTGTTGGAGCATTTAATCCATTTACATTTAAGGTAACTATCGATATGTATGTTCCTATTACCATTTTCTTAATTGTTTTGGGTCTTCTTTGGTACGTCTTTTCCTTGTTCTGTGTTTCTTGCCTAGAGAAGTTCCTTTAGTATTTGTTGTAAAACTGGTTTGGTGGTGCTGAAATCTCTTAACTTTTGCTTGTCTGTAAAAGTTTTAATTTCTCCGTCAAATCTTAATGAGATCCTTGCTGGGTAAAGTAATCTTGGTTGTAGGTTTTTTCCTTTCATTACTTTAAATATGTCCTGCCACTCCCTTCTGGCTTACAGAGTTTCTGCTGAAAGATCAGTCTTTAACCTTATGGGGATTCCCTTGAATGTTATTTGTTGCTTTGCCCTTGCTGCTTTTAATATTTTTTCTTTCCATTTAATTTTTGCTAGTTTGCCTAATATCTGTCTTTGCATCTTTCTCCTTGGATTTATCCTGTATGGGACTCTGCACTTCCTGGACTTGATTGACTATTTCCTTTCCCATGTTAAGGACGTTTTCAACCATAATCTCTTCAAATATTTTCTCAGACCCTTTCTTTTTCTCTTCTTTTTCTGGGACCCCTATAATTTGAATGTTTGTGCACTTAATGTTGTCCCAGAGGTCTCTGAGACTGCCCTCAATTCTTTTAATTCTTTTTCTTTATTCTGCTCTGTGGTAGCTATTTTCACTGTTTTATCTTCCAGGTCACTTATCCGTTTTTCTGCTTCAGTTATTCTGCTATAGATTCCTTTTATGAGAATTTTTAGTTTCATTTAATTTGATTTTCATCATTGTTTGTTTGCTCTTTAGTTCTTCTAGGCCCTTGTTAAACATTTCTTGTATTTTCTGCATTCTGTTTCCAAGATTTTGGATCATCTTTACTATCACTACTCTGAATTCTTTTTCAGGTAGACTGCCTATTTCCTCATCAGTTATTTGGTCTTGTGGGTTTTTACCTTCATCCTTCATCTGCTGCATAGTTCTCTGTCTTCTCATTTTGTTCAACTTACTGTATTTTGGTCTCCTTTTTGCAGGCTGTATGTTCGTAGTTCCCATTGTTTTTGGTGTTTGCCCCAAATAGGTGATGTTGGTTAAGTGGCTGGTGTAGGCTTTCTGGTGGGGGGGACTGGTGCCTGTGTTCTGGTGGTGTGGCTAGATCTTGTGTTTCTGGTGGGCAGGGCTGCATCTGGTGGTGTGTTTTGTGTGTTTTTTGGTGTCTGTGAACTTAGTATGATTTTTGGCCGCCTCTCTGCTAATGGGTGGGGTTGTGTTTCTGTCTTACTATTGTTTGGTATGGCACGTCCAGCACCTGAGCTTGCTGGCCATTGGCTGGAGCCGGGTCTTTGCATTGAGACAGAGATCTCTGGGAGCACTCTTGGCGATTGATATTACGTGGGACCGGGAGGTCTCTGGTGGTCCAATGTCCTGAACTCGGCTCTCCCACCTCAGAGTCTCAGGCCTGACACCAGACTGGAGCACCAAGACCCTGTCATCCACACGGCTCGGAAGAAAAGGGAGAAAAAAAGAAAGAAGAAAAATAATAAACAAAAAAATAAAATAAAATAATTAAAATAAAAAAATTTTAAGAATTATTAAATTAAAAAAATAGAAAGAAGAGAACAACCAAACCAATAAACAAATCCACCAATGAAAACAAGCACTAAAAACTATACTAAGATAAACATAAAAATCAGAAACAAGTCAGTCGCAGACCGCAAACCCCAAGTCTACAGTTTCTCCCAAAGTCCACCACCTCAATATTTGGTTGATTTGTTGTCTATTCAGGTATTCAACAGATTCAAAGTACCTCAAGTTGATTGTGGGGATTTAATCCACTGCTCCTGTGGCTGCATGGAGAAATTTCCCTTTCTCTTCTTTCTTTGCATAGCTCCTGGGGTTCAGCTTTGGTTTTGGCCCCACCTCTGCATGTAGGTTGCCCTCAGGCATCTGTTCCCGCCCAGACCGGACAGGGTTAAAGCAGCAGCTGATTAGAGGGCTCTGTCTCACTTATGCCGGGGGGGGGGGAGAGGAGGGAGGGGTACGGCAGTTATAATTGGGATGTGGGTTGAGCTTGCAGCAGCAAAGACCAGCATGATGTTGCAACAGCCTGAGGCAAGCCATGTGTTCTCCCAGGGCAGTTGTCCCTGGATCATGGGATCCTAGCAGTGGCAGGCTGCACATGCTCCCAGGGTGGAGGGGTGGGGCATGTGGATAGTGACCTGTGGTTTCACACAGGATTCTTAGTGGCTGCAGCAGCAGTGTTAGCATTTCATGACCGTCTCTGGTGTTTGAGCTGATAGCCATGGCTCATGCCCATCTATGGAGCTGGTTCAGGTGGTGCTCTGAATCCCTTCTCCTCACGCACCATAAAACAATAGTCTCTTGCCTCTTAGGCAGGTCCAGACTTTTTCCCAGACTCCCTCCTGGTTAGCTGTGGCACACTAGCCCCCTTCAGGCTGTGTTCACACAGCCAACCCCAGTCCTCTCCCTGGGATCTGACCTCCAAAGCCCGAGCCTCAGCTCCCAGCCCCCATCTGCCCCAGTGGGTGAGCAGACAAGCCTCTCAGGCTGGTGAGTGCTGGTTGGCACTGATCCTCTGTGCGGGAATCTCTCCACTTTTCCCTCTGCCTCCCTATTGCTGCATTCTCCTCGGTGGCTCTGAAGCATCCGCCCCGCCCCACCCCACCACCGCCCCCATCTCCGCCAGTGAAGGGGCTTCCTAGTGTGTGGAAACTTTTACTCCTTCACAGCTCCCTCCCTGAGGTGCAGGTCCTGTCCCTATTCTTTTGTCTCTGTTTTTTTGTTTGTTTGTTTTTTCTTTTGCCCTACCCAGGTACGTGGGGAGTTTCTTGCCTTTTGGGAAGTCTGAGGTCTTCTGCCAGCGTTCAGTAGGTGTTCTGTAGGAGTTGTTCCACATGTAGATGTATTTCTGATGTATTCCTGGGGAGGAAGGTGATCTCCGTGTCTTACTCCTCCACCATCTTGAACGTCCCCTTGCCATAGCATCTTAACTTATCAGAATCTACTCCAGATTTATATTAATTCCAGTGAGCTGTTGAAATGTTACTTGTATGGCGCTCTATTCCCTTTTTACGTTTTTGTGATATTATTGTTATACATATTAAATACATACCTGTTACACACCCTACCATATTGTTATAATAATTAATCTATATATTTAATGTCTGACTTTATGTCTACTAAAGAAGTTGAGAAAAGAAAAGAGAGCAAGTACATATTTATAATTTGTTATATTTACTTTTGTTAAAAAACCATATATAGTTCTATGCATTTTTTTCCTATGGGTTTGAATTTATACCATCTTGTGTCATTTCCTTACTCAAGTACAACTCTGCTTCCACCCACTTCCTTTGTGCTATTATTGTCAAATATATTACATTTCTAATGTTAGAGACCCAACTAAACAATTGTAAATATATTGACATATAATTGCTTTTTAAAACAGAGAATACTAGAGAGTAAAGGTTATGCATTTATACTGTGTTTTATAATTATATAATTACATTTACCAGAGTTTTTTGTTTTTTCATGTGTATTTGAATTTACATCTAGGTTTGCTTGCTTTGAATCTGAATAAATTCCTTTACAAATTCTTGCAAGATAGGTCTGTCAGCAATTGATATCTCTCAGTTTTTGTTTGCCTTGGAGTTTTTATTTTGGTTTCTTTTTTTTTTAGCATCTTTACTGGAGTATAATTGCTTTACAATGGTGTGTTAGTTTCTGCTGTGTAACAAAGTGAATCAGCTATCATATACATACATCCCCATATCTCCTCCCTCTTGTGTCTCCCTCCCACCCTCCCTATCCCACCTCTCTAGGTGGACACAAAACACCAAGCTCATCTCCCTGTGCTATGTGGCTGCTTCCCACTAGCTATCTATTTTACATTTGGTAGTGTATATATGTCCATGCTACTCTCTCACTTCGTCCCATCTTACCCTTCCCCCTCCCCTATGTCCTCAAGTCCATTCTCTATGTCTTCGTATTTATTCCTGTCCTGCCCCTCGGATCTTCAGAACCATTTTTTTGGGGGGGTCCATATATATGTGTTAACATATGGTATTTGTTTTTCTCTTTCTGACTTACTTATTTTGGTTTCATTTTTGAAAGACAGTTTTGCAAGATAGAAGATTTTTATTTGACAGGTTTTTTTCCCTTCAGCACTTTGAATATTTTGTCCCACTGTTTTTGGCCTCCATTTTTCTTTTTTTCCTAATAAGACATCCCCTGTCAATCTTAATGGGTTTGCCTTGTAAGTGATGAGTTTCATTTCTCTTGCTGTTTTCAAGATTTTCTCTTTGGCTTTCAGTATTTTTACTATGAGGTGTCTGAGTGTGAATATCTTTGTTTTTAAACTTCTTGGAGTTTTTTTACCTTCCTGGGTGTGTAGATTAACATTTTCCAAAAAATTTTAGTCATTGTTTCTTCGAATATTTTTTTCTACTACTTTTCTGGCCTTTCCTTCTGGTAATGCCATTACATGTAGGTTGGAGCACTTAAAGGTGTCTCATGCTTTTCTGACACTGTGTTCATTTTACTTCATTCTCTTTCCTCTCTGTTCTTATGATTGCATAATCTGTATTTTCAAATTTATGTTCTTTTTTCTGGCAACTCCAATCTATTATTGAGCCCCTCTAGTGAACTTTTCATTCTGGTTATTGTAATTTTTAACTCCAAATTATCCATTTGGTACTTTTTATAATTTGCATCTCTTTATGGATAGTCTGTTTAATGAGAAATTGTCATCATAGCTTTAAAGCATGTTTTCCTTTAGTTCTTTGAGCATATTAATATTGGTTTATTTGAAGATTTTTTTCTGTTAAATCCAACATATTGGTTCTTTCAGAGGCAGTTTCTGTTGCTTGTTTTTGTTTCTGTGAGTGGGTCACACTTTCCTTCTTCTTTGCATACTATTTTTTTTTAAGTTGGGGCATTTAGGTAATATATTATAGCACTATGGATTCAGGTCCAACTTTCCCATCCCTGGGGATTGTTTTTGTTGTTATTTTCTTTTTTATTTGTTTAGTGACTTGGGTAGACTATTTTAGTCAAGTCTATTTCCCTCGAAGTATGAACCCTTAGTTGTCACTCCTCAGTCAGTGCAGACTTGGGTATACACATTACCACTCTGGGATGACAGGAGTTTTAACATAGTTCTCTTTGTCTCCTCTGCTGTCTCTGCTAAGCTGTCTACCTCACTGGTTATTTCACTCACCAGTTAGGCTTTATTAATTGCCAATTTACTTCTCAATTGTTTTCAACAATGCCCTGGTGCATTAATTGCACCACAATCTGATCTGATTGAATTCAGGTGGGAATAATTTTTAGAAACATCTTTGAGGTTTAGTCAAACCCCAAGAGGCTTTTCCTAGCTGTCTCTCTCTCTGGTTCTCTCTGGTGAAATAGCTGGCCTGTGATTTTGCTTGTTGCTCTTAATTTAGAAGAACTATTATTTTCAAGAGCTCTCTTAGGCGTGAACTTTCTCATATTCTGTTTTAAATAGTTTGTTCCTTTTGTGGAGAGGTTAGGAGCTCTCTTTTCTTATGGAATGTCTCTCCTACTTTGGAAAAAATTTCTGAGCCGCAGTTCTGGCCACTGGGTGGGCAGTAGCCTCTGGTCTTCTAGGCTTACTGTTTCTATTTGGAACCTCTGTCAGATGATCAAGCTGGAACAAGGGTGATCAGGACTGCAGTATTCTCAGCCTGCTGTGGCTAGGGTTAAGCCCTCAGACCCATGAGTGATGACTGGTTGGAGGAAAGGAGCCCCTGAGCTCTTGGCTTCACTCACCAGGAACTTACCTCTTCAATTCAGAATTGGAGGGTGAGAAATACTAGTGGCCTGCCATTATTGGTGAGATATAGGTAATCAATAATTGGGAGCTGAATGGGGAGGGAGCCCCATCTTCTTGGTCACACTTACCTGGAGTGGAGTTAATATCAAGCTGAGCTGGACAGGTAGGAGAGAGGGAGCAGGTCATGTTTCAAATGCCACAGACTCTCACTGTTCTTACTGAGTACAGTAGATTTTTTTGAGTAAATGTTTCTTCATTTGCTGTTTGCCCTTAGGACAATTTCCAGAGACATTTAATAGTTTTTAAAAAAATAGTTTTCACCAGTTTGCTTGTTTCTCTGGGGAGTATGTCTGTGGAGATCATTAAGCTGTCATTGCAGAGGTGTAACTGTTAGTTATCTTTTACGTTTGATCATGGCTTCTTTCATCATACAGATAGTCTAGCCTGAATATTTTTGTATGTCCCACATTTTGTATTCTTTAAAGAAGCTCTTTGCTCCCCAATATTATTAAAATAATCTGAAATTTTCTTCTAATGCTCTTAAGGTTTTCTTTTTTTATAGTAAGCACATTTAATCAACTGAGATGTTTTTGTATGTGTGTGAATGCTTTGTGATAAGAATCTTTATATTTTTCTAAAGGGATAGCCACAATTGTCTCAATTGCACCCCCTTTCCATTGACTTGAAATGGCAGCTTTATCATAAATTAAATTCTCATATATATGTGGAAGATTCTGTTACATTGACTTATTTGTCTATTTCTGCATCAATATCACACTGTTCCAATAACTATGGCATGCATTTTCTAAACTGAGGTTAATTCTTGCCAGGTTTTGGTATCAGGGTTATGCTAAACTAGAAAAGTAATTTGGGTAGCTTTCACATTTTTTAATAGAATGAAACAATTTATATAATGTGATAATTATCTGTATTATAATCATCTGTATTCTAATTATCTGTGTTATTATCTATTATTATAGTTTTTTTATAGGAGTCTTTTTTTCTTTACTAATTCTCAGTCTTTTTATTGATTATTACTGTATTCATGTTTCTTTTTCTTAAATTGTAGTAATTTAGATTATTACAATTTATTGGTATAAATTTGTATGAGCACTTAAAAACTTTTTAAAATATCCTCAAATTCTCCTAATTCCTAATATTATCCAATTACATCTCTGTTATTTTTTAAATCACACTTACCAAATGTGCTTCTATTTGATTGATTTTGCAAAGAACCAGATATTTGTTGAATGGATTGTTATTTTATTTTTGTTGATTATTTCATTAATTTCTGCTTTTATGTTTGTTAATAGTCTCCTCTTTGTAGTTATGTTGTTGGTGTCTTTCTAGCTTCCTAAGTTGAATCATTTTTTTCATGTATAGTCAGTCTTTCTTCTTTTTTGTAGTAAATGTGTTTAAGGCTGTAAAGTTTACTCTGAGTACTCAGTATTAATGCACAGGATTTGTTGGTAGTGTTTTACTGTGGTCTATTTTTAGTTGCTGCTTTGAACTTGTCTTAAGCTAAAAATCTTGGAAAAGCACTTAAATATATTCATGTAGATAGATTTAATTGGGAGAAGGACTATCTTTTCATTGTTAATTTTTTATTGTATTGTGATATATGTATGTCTGCTTTTTGACATTCATTAATGTTTCTTTTATGATCTAATACATATTCATTTCTTTATTGTTCCTTGTCTATTTGAATAACATGCTTATTACTTTCCTTTTTGAATTTTCTATATTAAAATTTTTTTCTTCCTGATCTGTCATTTTCTGAGAGACATGTATTGAAGGTTCCACTAAGATAGTGGATTGAATTCAGCTCTCAGATGATTAAATTTGATATGCAGATGCATATCAATTGATTGGTTTTATCTAGAATCAGTTGGACGTATTTATTGGCTTTGGGAAATGGGAGAAAAATATTCAGTGTTGGTGGAGAGAGGTAATTTTCTAAATAAATTTAATTTCTGATATGATTCCACTTCTCAAAATTTATATTACATATAATATGATACACATATACTTATATTAGCAGATTGCTACCTCTGATAAGCAGGGCTGGGGGAGGACCTTTGCTTTCTTTTATATAAAATCACTCTATTATTTACCTTCTTGAAAAAATGCATGGTAATAATAATAATAATAATAATAATAATAATAATAATAATGTAATGGAAAAGAGAAGCATTTCCTGAATGGTGATGTGAGGAGCACCATGGATCATTTCCCAGAGAAAAAAATCAAACTGGTGAAGATTATATACATAAAACAATCACTTAAAGTCTCTGGAGACTGTTCAAACGGTATATAGCAAAGGGAAAAACATTCATTAATGAAAATCTACTAAATCTCAGGAAGAACAGTGGCATTTGAGCCACAATCCACTCTACACTCCCTCACCCGCCCCAGCTCAGTATGATGGAAGCTCCACTCTGGTAGCTCTACTCTGGTAGCCAAGAAGATGAGGCTCCGTCTCCTGCCCTTCCACTCCTATTTTCCTATGGGAGGGGCAGGATACCAGAATTTCTCATCATTCCCAGGACCATATTCGAGAAGCCCTATTCAAGGCAAGTGTAAGTGAGAGATCTGGTGATCCCTTACCCTACTTGGGCCCTATTCATAGGACAAAGATCTGCCCCAGGTGTGACAGGCTGAAAACACTGGGCCCCAAACACCCTTGCCCCAGCCCACTTATAAGATATGGTTTCCACACCAGGAGAGTAAATCCGAGAAAATCAAGAGCTACAAGCCTTGCCTAGTACACTGCTAGTAGAGCAGGGGTATCACTCTGAGGGAAGAGGGCCACTGTCCCCACTACTAGTTCTGGAGCAGTGGTATAGGAGTGCTGCCCAAGGGGAGAGGCAGGTTATAAACACAGAGAACTCTGTAGCTCTCCCTAAGAGAGACTCTCCTTAAGGGGACTGAAATTATTTGAAACAGAGCATGGGAAAGTTCATGCCTAAGGATATTACTAAAAAGAATGGAGATCTTAGAAGTGAGCATTTAAAAGGGGGCTGGCAGCTTCTCTCTGTTAAACTTCCAAATGGTCTACTATTGGAAGACCATTTAACAGAGAGAAGCAGAGAAAGAAATGGCTGAGAAGTGTCTTCCTAGAATTGGAGCAAGTATTGACCTGAAAGACTGACCTGAAAGCATTGACCTGAAAGACTGACCTGAAAGACTACCACTGTAAAGGGGCCCAAAGTTAATAGGATCTGACTGTGGAGCCATTTATTCCCCAGGGTGTTATCAAATAAATAAATAAATAAAGCAATCAGCTGAGAATTAATGGAAGCTCACAGATAGGTGAGAAACCAATAGAGGCAGTCTATCCAAAGCTTAATGGAGATATCAGGAAGGAACAGTAAAGGGCATCCTGGCTAAAAGTTCAGTTACCCATGGGGGAGAAGGGGAGTCAGGGAGACTGTGTGCATGTCCAAGGTTGTGCCCTTTTAGTGACAACATCAGAAGCTGCACACTGCAGAGAAATAGACTTCACTGAACTAGTCCAGTCACAACACTAAACAAATATGCAAACAACAAGCCCAAGGGGATCAATACCAGAGTTGCTACAATATATTAACTAAATACCTCAGCTTTCAACAAACAAATTATAAGACATGGAAAGAAATAGGAAAGTGTGACCAATATACAGGGAAAAAAATCAGGCAACAAAATTGCCTGTGAGAGAGCCCAGAATTGGATATAGCAGAAAAAGACATCAAAGCACCTATTATAAACATGTTCAAAGAACTAAAGGGAACTATGCTTAAAGAAATAAAGGAAGGTATGATGACAGTGTCTTAAAATAGAGATTATCTATAAGGATAAATTATAAAAAGAAGCCAAATGGAACTTCTGGATTTGAAAATTACAATAACTGAAATGAAAAATTTGCTTCAAATGTAAACTTGTGTTAGCAGAAGTAAGAAATTAGACTTGAAGAGACATTGGTAGAGATTACACAATCCTAAAATCAGAGAGAAAAAAAGTATGAGGAAAAATTAATAGAGCTTTAGAGAAATGTGGGACACTATTAAACACGTGACCATATTATACATGCAATGGGATTTAGCAGAAGAGAGTAGGCAAAGAAAGGAGCATAAAAAATATACAAAGAACCAATGGCTGAAAATTTCCCAAATTTGATGAAAAATAATATGAGTATCTAAGAAGCTTAAATGTATCTAAGTAGGAAAAGTCCAAAGAGGTTCATACCCAGACACATCAGAGTAAAATTGTTGAAAACGAACAGAAAGAGAAACTCTTGAAGGCAGCATGACAAAAAATAACTTATACAAAGGAATTCCAATAAGATTAGCAAATATTTCTCATCAGAAATAGTTGCAGCCAGAAGGCATTGTGAAACATATTCAAAGTGCTGAAAGGAAAAATCAGTTTCAACAAAGAAGCATATATACAGAAAAGCTTTCAGGTTAAATATATTCCAGATAAATAAAAATTGAGAGAATTAGTTGCTAGCAGATCCACCTTATAAGAAATACTAAAGGAAGTTCTTTATCTGGGAAGTAAGTGACACTAGAGAGTAACTTGAATCTGCATGAAAAAAAAAGGAAGCCACTAAAAGTAATTATGTAGACAATAATAAAAACCGGTATAAATTACATATTTCTTCTACTTCCTTCTCTTAAAAGACTTCTAGAAACATTTGCATAAAAGAATACATATACGGTTTTATTTATGGGCCAATAACATACAGGTATATAATGTAATTGACAGTAAAACACAAACGATATGGGTAGGAGAAAAGCTATATGGGAGTAAGAAAATAACACCAGATGTTAACTTGAATCCACAGGAGCAAGTGAGGAGAACCAGAAATAGAAAATAAAACAAACTCTATAATAAATATAGACTGACTCTCTTTCTCTTAGCTTAAAATGTATATAATTGAAATATATTTGACTTATAGCATTGTGAAAATTTAAGGTGCAGAACATGTTAATTTGATACATTTATATAAAGCAATATGATTGCTATTGTAGTGTTAGCTAACACCTCTATCTTGTGATATAATCGCTCAGCTTTTTAAAAAGATACAAATTTATATAAATAATGATTCTAATAATGTACTGTAAAATATTTTACTGGGTTTGTAAAATATACAGACTAAATACATATAACAATAGCACAAGAAGGGGAAGCAGAAATAGAATTATATAAGAGTAATACTTTTATGTCTCACTGGAATTCAGTTAATGTAAACATGATAGATATACTAGGTTAAGATGTACATTGTAAGCCCAATAGTAACCACTAAGAAATTAACTACAAAATCTAGTATAGTGACATATGATTAAATAAATAAGAATGTTATATTAGAAAATATTCACTTAATGTAAAAGAAAGCAGAAAAGGAGACATGGACAAGAAAGACATGAATCATATAGAAAACAAGAAGTAAAATGGCAGACATAAATTCAACTATGTCAATAATAACATTAAATATGGATGGATTACATAATTCAAACAAAAGGCAAAGATTGACAGACTGATTAATAAACAAGATCCAATTAAATTATGTCTATGGCAGAAATACTTTAAATTCAAAGATACAAACAGATTGAAAGTAAAAGGCTAAGAAAAAAATGTACCATGAAAATACCAACCATAGAGATTAGAGTGGTGATACAAATGTCAGATGACTTTGGCTTTAAGACCAAAATATGTTACTAGATATAAGGAATATTTTATATGGATAAAAAGTCAATCTATCAAGAGTTTATAACAATTATAAATATGTATATTCACAAAATAATAAGACCCCAAAATACATGAAGCAAAAACTGGGAGAATTGAAAGGAAACCTAGACAATTTAACAATAATAGTTGGAGAGTTCCTCAGCCCATTTTCAATAATGGCTAGAATAATCAGGCAGAAGATAAACAAGGATGTAGAAGACGTCAGTGACACTATAAACCAAGTACACCTAGCAGACAACTATAAAGAAGTCCACTCAACAACAGCTGAACTCATCTTTTTAATTCAAGCACACATGAAATAGACAGGATAAACAATGCGATAGGTCATGAAACAAGCCTCAATAAATTTAGTATGTTTGAAATCACAGAAATCATGTTCTTAGCCCAAAACAGGATGAAATTAGAAATCAACAGCAGAAGGGAATTTGAGAAATTCACAAATATGTGGAAATTCTGTAACACACCATGAAATAACCAATGATTCAAAGAAGAAACGAAAATGGAAATTATAAAATACTTTGAGGGCGACATCACCAAGATGGTGGGAAAGGAAGCTCCTATATTTTCCTTTTCCCATGGACACAATAAATATAACTACACATGGATCAATTTCCTCCAAGAGAAATCCAGAAACTAGTTGAGTGACTCCCACACATTGGATGACTGAGAAAATACTCACATTGAAATAGGTAGGAAAGGCTGAGACACACTCTCACCATAAACCGCACCACAGCACAGCACCTTACAATTGGAAGAGAATCTCCAACTCCCAGTTTCTCCCTGAGAAGCAGAGGGGTTGGACCACACATACAGCACCTCAACAAAGGCTGTAATCTAAGGGATGGGCAAATCACCTTGCTCTGAGACACAACAGAGCTTGGCATTCATGAGTCCCACAGGACCATAGTAAACAAAGAGACAGTTTTTAAATGGATGCGTGAGCATTTCCCAGGGCTATCCCCGCAGTCCCAACTACATCAGGACTCAGTGCAGAGGGAGCAGGCAAAAACGCCCATTTCCCACTTTCTCCCTGGAAGGGATTTGATTGCATCCTTTCCCAACTAGTGCCTGAGGACCTGGCTTCTAATCAGCCTGCAGCTGAGAGCTGACTAGGATCCTCCTAAAAGAGCTGGTGGGCAGGTCCCCCACCTCCTCCCTCTGGCTCATTCACAGTAAAACCAAGTCTCTGGTATCTCTCAGGAAGGAACTTGTCCATACATCTAGCACCCCACCTGCTATGGATGCCACCTGAGGGACTGACTCCCAAATCGCTTAACTGGGGGAGCCGACAAGGATTGGCATTCAGGAGTTTACCAGGACCATGCAAAACAAAGAGGCAGTTCTACATGGGCACATAGGCACCCCCAGCGACTCTTCCCTCTGGCTCAGCAGAGAAGGCACAAACATCCAGCTCTCAGTTTTTCCCTGATAGGGGCAAGACTGCATATCTAATGTCCTGACTTTCCCAGCTGTACCCTGAAGATCAGCGTTTTAATTAGCTTGCATTAGGCATCTGAAGGCGAAAAACTGTTAAAACTAGTAACCAAATTCAATAAAGTTGTAAGACACAAAATTAACATATAAAAATCACTTGTGTTTCTATACACTAATGATGAACTGAGAAATTAAGAAAACAATCCCATTTACAATATCATCAAAAACAACAAAATACTTAGGAATAAATGTAACCAGGAGATGAAAAAATCTGTATACTAAAATGTATAAAACATTTATTATTTTTTAAATTGAAGTATAGTTGATTTACAATATTTCAGGTGTACAGCAAAGTGATTAAGTTTTACACACACACACATTCAGATTCTTTTCCATTGTAGGTTATTACAAGATATTGAATATAGTTCCCTGTGCTATACAGTAAGTCCTTGTTTTTTTATCTATTTTATACATAGTAGTTTGTATCTGTTAATCCCAGATTCCTAATTTATCCCTCCCTTCCCTTTCCCTCTTGGTAACCATAAGTGTTTATTTTTTTCATTTCTTTATGTTTCTTTTGTTTCCACTACTCTAGGAGATGGATCCAAAAAAAAATATTGCTGTAATTTATGTCAAAGAGTGTTCTGCTTATGTTTTCCTCTAGGAGTTTTGTAGTATCTAGTCTTACATTTAGGTCTTTAATCCATTTGGAGTTTCTTTTTGTATATGGTGTTAGAGATTATTCTAATTTAAAACTTTTATGTGTAGCTGTCCAGTATTCCCAGCACCACTGAAGAGACTGTCTTTTCTCCATTGTATATTCTTGTATCCTTTGTCATAGACTAATTGACTATAAGTGTGTGGGTTTATTTCTGGGCTTTCTATCCTGTTCCATTGATCTGTGTGTCTGTTTTATCCCAGTACCATACTGTTTTGATGACTGTAGCTTTGTAGTAGAGTCTAAAGTCAGAGAACATGATTCCTTCAGTGAAAAGTATAAAAAATTGATGAAAGAAATTGAGGAAGATAAAAATAAATAATAAATATCCCATGTTATATAAATACAAATAAATGGAAAAATATCCCGTGTTTGTGGATCAGAAGAATTAAAATTGTTAAAATGTCTACACTACCCAAAATGATCTAGAGAGTCACTGAAACCCTTATCAAAACTTCAGCAGCGGGCTTCCCTGGTGGCGCAGTGGTTAAGAATCCGCCTGCCAATGCAGGGGACACGGGTTCGAGCCCTGGTCCGGGAAGATCCCACATGCCGCAGAGCAACTAAGCTCGTGCGCCACAACTACTGAGCCTGCGCTCTAGAGCCTGTGAGCCACAACTACTGAGCCCAAGTGCCACAACTACTGAAGCCCATGCGCCTAGAGCCCGTGCTCCACAATAAGAGAAGCCACCGCAATGAGAAGCCTGCGCACCGCAATGAAGAGTAGCCCCCGCTCGCCGCAACTAGAGAAAGCCCGCACACAGCAACGAAGACCCAACACAGCCAAAAATAAATAAATAAAATAAATAAATTTATTAAAAAAAAAAAAAAAAAAAACTTCAGCAGCATTTTTAACAGAAATACAAAAAAATACCCTCCTAAAATTAAAAAAAAAACACAATAAGCCTCAAATAGCTAAAGTAATCTTGAGCAAAAGGAAGAAAGCTGAAGGCATAACACCTCCTGATTTCAAAATATATTACACGGGTATTGTAATTAAAACAGTATGGCATTGGCATTAAAAACAGATACATCGATCAATAAAACAGAACAGAGAGCCCCCAAATAAACCCACAGGTATATCGTCAATAAATTTTTAACAAAGGCATCAAGAATACACAACAGGTAAAGGATAGGCTCTTCAATAAATGGTGCTTGGAAAAATGGACAGCTACATGCAAAAGAATGAAAATGGAACCTTATCTTATACCATACACAAAAATCAACACAATATGCATTAAAGACTTGAGCATAAAACCTAAAACCATGAAACTTCTAGAAGAAAACATAGGGGATAAGCTCCTTGTTATTGGTCTTGACAATACATTTTCAGATTTGACACCAAAAGCAAAGACAACACAAGTAAAAATAAACGGGTTGAACTGCATCAGATTGAAACGCTTCTGCAATGAGAAGGAAACCATCAACAAATGAAAGGTAACTTGTGGAACAGGAGAAAATATTTGCATATCAAATATCTTATAAGGGATTAATATCCAAGATATATAATGAAATCATACAACTCAACAGCAAAAACAAACAAACATACAAACAAAAACAAACCAAAAAAAGGGAAGTAACTCAATTTAAAATTGGACAAAGGCATTTTGTCAAAGGAGATATACAAATGGCCAAAAAATACATTAAAAGATGTGCAACATCACTAATCATCAGGGAAATGCAAGTTAAAACCACACTGAGATCACCTCACAGCTGCTGGGATATCTGTTATCAAAAAGAGGAGAGAGAAAGAATGCTGGTGAAGATGTGGAGCAAAAGGAACCCTTCTGCATTGTTGCTGTAAAGTGGTACAGACATTATGGAATACAGTATGGAAGATCCTCAAGAAATTAGAAATAGAACTACCATATTATCCAGTAATCCTACCTCTGGTTATACATCCAAAGGAAACAAAATCACCATTTTGAAGTGATATCTGTACTCTCATGTTCATTGCAGCATTATTCATAATAGCCAAGATATGGAACCAATGTTAGTGTCTGTCAGGGGATGAATGGATAAAGAAAATGCGATAGACAGATAGATAGATAGATAGATGATAGATAGATAGATAGATAGATAATTGATAGGTATGATAAGTAGATATAGATAAAATTTATCCTTAAAAAGAAGGAAATCCTGCCATTAGCAGCAACATGAGTGAAACTGGAGGACATTATGCTAAGTGAAACAAGCCAGACAGAGAAAGACAAATATTGCCTGGATTTACTTATAGATGGAATGTAAAAAATAAAGTGGTACTTATAGTAATAGAGTAGAATGGTGGGTGCCAGGGCATGGAATGTATGGAAAAAGGGGAGAGACTGATAAAAGAGTATAAACTTTCAGTTATAAAATGAATAAGTTCTGAGGGTCTAATGTATAGCATAATGACTACACTTGATAATACTGTATTGTATATTTGAAATTTCTGACAGTAGATCTTAAATGTTGTCACTGAAAGGGGGGGGGGAGGGAGGAAGGGAGAGAAAGAGAGACAGAGAAGAAAATACTCTGAAAATGGAAACAATACATACTATAAACTTTTTTAACATCTTTATTGGAGTATAATTGCTTTACAATGGTGTGCCAGTTTCTGCTTTATAACAAAGTGAATCGGTTATAAATATACATATGTACGCATATCTCTTCCCTCTTGCATCTCCCTCCCTCCCACCCTCCATATCCCAGCCCTCTAGGTGATCACAAAGCACTGAGATGATTTCCCTGTGTTATGCAGCTGCTTACCACTAGCTATCTATTTTACGTTTGGAAGTGTATATATGTCCATGCCACTCTCTCCTTTGTCTCAGCTTACCCTTCCCCCTCCCCATATCCTCAAGTTCGTTCTCTAGTAGGTCTGCATCTTTATTCCCCTCTTGGCCCTAGGTTCTTCTGAAAATTTTCTTTCTTCTTTCTTTTTCTTTTTCTTTTTTTTTTAGATTCCATAAATATGTGTTAGCATACGGTACTTGTTTTTCTCTTTCTGACTTACTTCACTCTGTATGACAGTCTCTAGGTCCATCCACCTCACTACAAATAACTCAGTTTCATTCCTTTATATGGCTGAGTAATATTCCATTCTATATATGTGCCACATCTTCTTTATCCATTCATCAGTTGATGCACACTAGGTTGCTTGCATGTCCTGGCTATTGTAAATAGAGATGCATTGAACATTTTGGTACATGACTCTTTCTGAATTATGGTTTTCTCACGGTATATGCCCAGTAGTGGGATTGCTGGGTAAGATGGCAATTCTATTTTTAGTTTTTTAAGGAACCTCCATACTGTTCTCCACAGTGGCTGTATCATTTTACATTCCCACCAACAGTGCAAGAGGTTTCCCTTTTCTCCAAACCGCTCCAGCATTTATTGTTTGGAGATTTTTTGATGACAGCCATGCTGACCAGTGTGAGATGATATCTCATTGTAGTTTTGATTTGCATATCTCTAATGATTAATGATGTTGAGCATTCTTTCATGTGTTTGTTGGAAATCTGTATATATTCCTTGGGAAAAAGTCTATTTAGGTCTTCTGCCCATTTTTAGATTGAGTTGTTTGTTTTTTTATATTGAGCTGCATGAGCTGCTTGTAAATTTGGGAGATTAATCCTTTGTCACTTGCTTCATTTGCAAATATGTTCTCCCATTCTGAGGGTTGTCTTCTCATCTTGTTTCTGGTTTCCTTTGCTTTGCAAAAGCTTTTAAGTTTCATTAGGTCCCATTTGTTTATTTTTGTTTTCATTTTCATTTCTCTAGGAGGTGGGTCAAAAAGAATCTTCCTGTGATTTATGTTATAGAGTGTTCACCCTATGTTTTCCTCTAAGTGTTTGATGTTGTTTGGCCTTAAATTTAGGTCTTTAATCCATTTTGAGTTTATTCTCGTGTATGGTATTAGGGAGTGTTCTCATTTCATTCTTTTACATGTAGCTGTCCAGTTTTCCCAACACCACTTATTGAAGAGGCTGTCTTTTCTCTGCTGTATATTCTTGCCTCCCTTATCAAAGATAAGGTGACCATATGTGCGTGGGTTTATCTCTGGGCATTCTATCCTCTTCCATTGATCTACATTTCTGTTTTTGTGCCAGTACCATACTGTCTTGATTACTGTAGCTTTGTAGTATACTCTGAAGTCTGGGAGCCTGATTCCTCCAGCTCCGTTTTTCTTTCTCAAGATTGCTTTGGCTATTTGGGGTCTTTTGTGTTTCCATACAAATTGTGAAATTTTTTGTTGTAGTTCTGTGAAAATTGCCAGTGGTAGTCTGATACGGATTGCATTGAATCTGTAGATTGCTTTGGGTAGTAGAGTCATTTTCACAATGTTGATTCTTCCAATCCAAGAATATGGTATATCTCTCCATCTATTTGTATCATCTTTAATTTCTTTCATCAGTGTCTTATAATTTTCTGCATACAGGTCTTTTGTCACCTTAGGTAGGTTTATTCCTCGATATATTTTTTGTTGTTGTTGCAATGGTAAATGGGAGTGTTTTCTTATTTTCAATTTCAGATTTTTCATCATTAGTGTATAGGAATGCAAGAGATTTCTGTACATTAATTTTGCATCCTGCTACTTTACCAAATTCATTCAGTAGCTCCAGAACTTTTCTGGTAGCATGTTTAGGATGCTCTGTGTATAGTATCATGTCATGTGCAAACAGTGACAGCTTTACTTCGTTTTTTCCGATTTGGATTCCTTTTATTTCTTTTTCTTCTCTGATTGCTGTGGCTACAACTTCCAAAACTATGTTGAATAATAGTGCTGAGAGTGGGCAACCTTGTCTTGTTCCGGATCTTAGTGGAAATGGTTTCAGTTTTTCACCACTGAGGACGATGTTGGCTGTTTGTAATATATAGCCTTTATTATGTTGAGGAAAGTTCCCTCTATGCCTACTTTCTGCAGGGCTTTTATCATAAAGATAAAATAATATGTATGGAAATATGTTAATATAAATGTTTCAGACATTACATGAAATTTCTAAAAATCTTATATTTGTATTTGTATGGAAATATGTATGGAAATATGTTAATATAAATGTTTCAGACATTACATGAAATTTCTAAAAATCTTATATTTGTATTTGTATGGAAATATGTATGGAAATATGTTAATATAAATGTTTCAGACATTACATGAAATTTCTAAAAATCTTATATTTGTATTTGTATGGAAATATGTATGGAAATATGTTAATATAAATGTTTCAGACATTACATGAAATTTCTAAAAATCTTATATTTGTATTTGTATGGAAATATGTATGGAAATATGTTAATATAAATGTTTCAGACATTACAGGAAACGTCTAAAAATCTTATATGTTCTGGTATAATGTTATAAGTAATAATCCTAGTTATTACTTTAAAATGTATATCTCAGAAATAACTAATTTTCTTGTCAACTGCATTATTATGAACTTTCATCAAATCTTTAACCATGGTCATTTTTAAGTCTTTTGTCATTTACAGACAGTTCTGGGTGTACTCTGATGATTTTGCAAATATGTTCCTATAAAAGAGTTTCATCTTCAAGAAATTCATGGAAAAGACTCTGACAAGTACAGGTTTCTGGTAACTGACTGTACTGCTGAATTGAATGAATAAGCATTTTCAGAACTCTAATGAAAAACTGATGAACTCATAAAAGTGCTAACAAAAGATCAAGATGAAAAAAAAAGAAATTAATTACATGGGACTGAGTGAACTGATGAGGATGAGTATAATTTTTGTGACTTTCTGTCTGAATTAAAAAAAAAAAAATCCCACAAGGACTCAGAGGAAAAGAATATACAAATCAATTTTCACTGCAAAGTAAAGGAGCTGTCACAGTGGAGGATTACTGGACTGAATGTCAATGTTATGACATAGTATAAGTGTGTTTCATGTTTGGTAATTGCAATCATTGTTGCTTTTGTTGTGGTCATCCATGTACAATGTTTGTTGTCAGTCTATCTATCTCTTGTAAAAATAAAATACAGTGTGTGTGTGTGGGAAAAAAAAAAAAAAGATAAAATAGACTTTAAAATAAAGAATGTTACAAGAGACAAGGAAGGACACTACATAATGATCCAGGGATCAATCCAAGAAGAAGATATAACAATTATAAATATATATGCACCCAACATAGGAGCACCTCAATACATAAGGCAACTGCTAACAGCTATAAAAGAGGAAATCGACAGTAACACAATAATAGTGGGGGACTTTAACACCTCACTTACACCAATGGACAGATCATCCAAAATGAAAATAAATAAGGAAACAGAAGCTTTAAATGACACAATAGACCAGATAGATTTAATTGATATATATAGGACATTCCATCCAAAAACGGCAGATTACACGTTCTTCTCAAGTGCGCACGGAACATTCTCCAGGATAGATCACATCTTGGGTCACAAATCAAGCCTCAGTAAATTTAAGAAAATTGAAATCATATCAAGCATCTTTTCTGACCACAACGCTATGAGATTAGAAATGAATTACAGGGAAAAAAACGTAAAAAAGACAAACACATGGAGGCTAAACAATACGTTATTAAATAACCAAGAGATCACTGAAGAAATCAAACAGGAAATAAAAAAATACCTAGAGACAAATGACAATGAAAACACGACGACCCAAAACCTATGGGATGCAGCAAAAGCGGTTCTAAGAGGGAAGTTTATAGCTATACAAGCCTACCTAAAGAAACAAGAAAAATCTCAAGTAAACAATCTAACATTACACCTAAAGAAACTAGAGAAAGAAGAACAAACAAAATCCAAAGTTAGCAGAAGGAAAGAAATCATAAAGATCAGAGCAGAAATAAATGAAATAGAAACAAAGAAAACAATAGCAAAGATCAATAAAACTAAAAGTTGGTTCTTTGAGAAGATAAACAAAATTGATAAGCCATTAGCCAGACTCATCAAGAAAAAGAGGGAGAGGACTCAAATCAATAAAATCAGAAATGAAAAAGGAGAAGTTACAACAGACACCGCAGAAATACAAAACATCCTAAGAGACTACTACAAGCAACTTTATGCCAATAAATTGGACAACCTGGAAGAAATGGACAAATTCTTAGAAAGGTATAACCTTCCAAGACTAAATCAGGAAGAAACAGAAAATATCAACAGACCAATCACAAGTAATGAAATTGAAACTGTGATTAAAAATCTTCCAACAAACAAAAGTCCAGGACCAGATGGCTTCACAGGTGAATTCTATCAAACATTTAGAGAAGAGCTAACACCCATCCTTCTCAAACTCTTCCAAAAAATTGCAGAGGAAGGAACTCTCCCAAACTCATTCTATGAGGCCACCATCACCCTGATACCAAAACCAGACAAAGACACTACAAAAAAAGAAAATTACAGACCAATATCACTGATGAATATAGATGCAAAAATCCTCAACAAAATACTAGCAAACAGAATCCAACAACACATTAAAAGGATCATACACCACGATCAAGTGGGATTTATCCCAGGGATGCAAGGATTCTTCAATATACACAAATCAATCAATGTGATACACCATATTAACAAATTGAAGAAGAAAAACCATATGATCATCTCAATAGATGCAGAAAAAGCTTTTGACAAAATTCAACACCCATTTCTGATAAAAACTCTCCAGAAAGTGGGCATAGAGGGAACCTACCTCAACATAATAAAGGCCATATATGACAAACCCACAGCAAACATCATTCTCAATGGTGAAAAACTGAAAGCATTTCCTCTAAGATCAGGAACGAGACAAGGATGTCCACTCTCACCACTATTATTCAACATAGTTCTGGAAGTCCTAGCCACGGCAATCAGAGAAGAAAAAGAAATAAAAGGAATACAAATTGGAAAAGAAGAAGTAAAACTGTCACTGTTTGCGGATGACATGATACTATACATAGAGAATCCTAAAACTGCCACCAGAAAACTGCTAGAGCTAATTAATGAATATGGTAAAGTTGCAGGTTACAAAATTAATGCACAGAAATCTCTTGCATTCCTATACACTAATGATGAAAAATCTGAAAGAGAAATTATGGAAACACTCCCATTTACCATTGCAACAAAAAGAATAAAATACCTAGGAATAAACCTACCTAGGGAGACAAAAGACCTGTATGCAGAAAACTATAAGACACTGATGAAAGAAATTAAAGATGATACCAACAGATGGAGAGATATACCATGTTCTTGGATTGGAAGAATCAACATTGTGAAAATGAGTATACTACCCAAAGCAATCTACAGATTCAATGCAATCCCTATCAAATTACCAATGGCATTTTTTACGGAGCTAGAACAAATCATCTTAAAATTTGTATGGAGACACAAAAGACCCCGAATAGCCAAAGCAGTCTTGAGGCAAAAAAATGGAGCTGGAGGAATCAGACTCCCTGACTTCAGACTATACTACAAAGCTACAGTAATCAAGACAATATGGTACTGGCACAAAAACAGAAACATAGATCAATGGAACAAGATAGAAAGCCCAGAGATTAACCCACGCACCTATGGTCAACTAATCTATGACAAAGGAGGCAAAGATATACAATGGAGAAAAGACAGTCTCTTCAATAAGTGGTGCTGGGAAAACTGGACAGCCACATGTAAAAGAATGAAATTAGAACACTCCCTAACACCATACACAAAAATAAACTCAAAATGGATTTGAGACCTAAATATAAGACTGGCCACTATAAAACTCTTAGAGGAAAACATAGGAAGAACACTCTGACATAAATCACAGCAAGATCTTTTTCGATCCACCTCCTAGAGTAATGGAAATAAAAACAAAAATAAACAAGTGGGACCTAATGAAACTTCAAAGCTTTTGCACAGAAAAGGAAACCATAAACAAGACGAAAAGACAACCCTCAGAATGGGAGAAAATATTTGCAAATGAATCAACGGACAAAGGATTAATCTCCAAAATATATAAACAGCTCATTCAGCTCAATATCAAAGAAACAAACACCCCAATCCAAAAATGGGCAGAAGACCTAAATAGACATTTCTCCAAAGAAGACATACAGACAGCCACGAAGCACATGAAAAGATGCTCAACATCACTAATTATTAGAGAAATGCAAATCAAAACTACAATGAGGTATCACCTCACTCCTGTTAGAATGGGCATCATCAGAAAATCTACAAACAACAAATGCTGGAGAGCGTGTGGAGAAAAGGGAACCCTCTTGCACTGTTGGTGGGAATGTAAATTGATACAGCCACTATGGAGAACAATATGGAGGTTCCTTAAAAAACTAAAAATAGAATTACCATATGACCCAGCAATCCCACTACTGGGCATATACCCAGAGAAAACCGTAATTCAAAAAGACACGTGCACCCGAATGTTCATTGCAGCACTATTTACAATAGCCAGGTCATGGAAGCAACCTAAATGCCCATCAACAGACGAATGGATAAAGAAGTTGTGGTACATATATACAATGGAATATTACTCAGCCATAAAAAGGAACGAAATTGAGTCATTTGTTGAGAAGTGGATGGATCTAGAGACTGTCATACAGAGTGAAGTAAGTCAGAAAGAGAAACACAAATATCGTATATTAATGCATGTATGTGGAACCTAGAAAAATGGTACAGATGAGCCAGTTTGCAGGGCAGAAGTTGAGACACAGATGTAGAGAATGGACATATGGACACCAAGGGGGGAAAACTGCGATGAGGTGGGGATGGTGGTGTGCTGATTTGGGCGATTGGGATTGACATGTATACACTGATGTGTATAAAACTGATGACTAATAAGAACCTGCAGTATAAAAAAACAAACAAAACAACTAATACTAAACTTTCATTGGGTTATTTTTATGGAAATATGTTAATATAAATGTTTCAGACAGTACATGAAATTTCTAAAAATCTTATATGTGTATGGAAATATGTATGGAAATATGTTAATATAAATGTTTCAGACATTACATGAAATTTCTAAAAATCTTATATTTGTATTTGTATGGAAATATGTATGGAAATATGTTAATATAAATGTTTCAGACATTACATGAAATTTCTAAAAATCTTATATTTGTATTTGTATGGAAATATGTATGGAAATATGTTAATATAAATGTTTCAGACATTACAGGAAACGTCTAAAAATCTTATATGTTCTGGTATAATGTTATAAGTAATAATCCTAGTTATTACTTTAAAATGTATATCTCAGAAATAACTAATTTGCTTGTCAACTGCGTTATTATGAACTTTCATCAAATCTTTAACCATGGTCATTTTTAAGTCTTTTGTCATTTACAGACAGTTCTGGGTGTACTCTGATGATTTTGCAAATATGTTCCTATAAAAGGGTTTCATCTTCAAGAAATTCATGGAAAAGACTCTGACAAGTACAGGTTTCTGGTAACTGACTGTACTGCTGAACTGAATGAATAAGCATTTTCAGAACTCTAATGAAAAACTGATGAACTCATAAAAGTGCTAACAAAAGATCAAGATGAAAAAAAGAAATTAATTACATGGGACTGAGTGAACTGATGAGGATGAGTATAATTTTTGTGACTTTCTGTCTGAATTTAAAAAAAAAATCCCACAAGGACTCAGAGGAAAAGAATATACAAATCAATTTTCACTGCAAAGTAAAGGAGCTGTTACAGTGGAGGATTACTGGACTGAATGTCAATATTATGACATAGTATAAGTGTGTTTCATGTTTGGTAATTGCAATCATTGTTGCTTTTGTTGTGGTCATCCATGTACAATGCTTGGTGTCAGTCTATTTATCTCTTGTAAAAATAAAATACACTGTGTGTGTGTGGAAAAAAAAAAATTAAATACAAAGAACAAATATTAAAAGCATCAAGGGAAAAACAAGTAACACATAAGGAAATCCCCATAAGGTTAACAGCTGATCTTTCAGCAGAAACTCTGCAGGCCAGAAGGGAGTGGCAGGACATATTTGAAGTGATGAAAGAGAAAACCCTACAACCAAGATTTCTCTACCCAGCAAGGATCTCATTCAGATTTTATGGAGACATTAAAACCTTTACAGACAAACAAAAGCTAACAGAATTCAGCACCACCAAACCAGCTTTACAACAAATGCTAAAGGGACTTCTCTAGGCAGGAAACACAAGAGAAGGAAAAGACCTACAATAACAAACCAAAAACAATTAAGAAAATGGTAATAGGAACATACATATTGATAATTACCTTAAATGTAAATGGATTAAATGCTCCAACCAAAAGACATAGACTGGCTGAATGGATACAAAAACAAGACCTCTATGTATGCTGTCTACAAGAGACCCACTTCAGACCTAGGGACACATACTGACTGAAAGTGAGGGGATGGAAAAAGATATTCCATGCAAATGGAAATCAAAAGAACGCTGGACCTGCAACTCTCTTATCAGACAAAATAGACTTTAAAACAAAGACTATTACAAGAGACAAAGATGGACACTAAATAATGATCAAGGGATCGATGCAAGAAGAAGATATAACAATTGTAAATATTTATGCACCCAACATAGGAACACCTCAATACATAAGGCAAATACTAACAGCCATGAAAGGGGAAATAGACAGTAACACAATCATAGCAGGGGAATTTAACACCCCACTTTCACCAATGGACAGATGATCCAAAATGAAAATAAATAAGGAAACACAAGATTTAAATGAGACATTAAACAAGATGGACTGAATTGATATTTATAGGACATTCTGTCCAAAAACAACAGAATATACATTCTTCTCAAGTGCTCATGGAACACTCTCCAGGATAGACCATATCTTGGGTCACAAATCAAGCCTTGGTAAATTTAAGAGAATTGAAATCATATCAAGTATCTTTTCTGACCACAATGCGATGAGACTAGGTATCAATTATAGGAAAAAAATCTGTAAGAAATAAAAACACATGGAGGCTAAACAACACACTACTTAATAATGAAGAGATCACTGAAGAAATCAAAGTGGAAATTAAAAAGTACCTAGAAACAAATGACAATGAAAACATGATGACCCAAAACCTATGGGATGCAGTAAAAGCAGTTTTTTTTTAAACATATTGATTGGAGTATAATTGCTTTACAATAGTGTGTTAGTTTCTGCTTTATAACTAAGTGAATCAGTTATACATATACATATGTTCCCATATCTCTTCCCTCTTGCATCTCCCTCTCTCCCACCCTCCCTATCCCACCCATCTAGGTGATCACAAAGCACCAAGCTGATCTCCCTCTGCTATGCAGCTGCTTCCCAGTAGCTATCTATTTTACGTTTGGAATTGTATATAGGTCCATGACACTCTCTCACTTTGTCACAGCTTACTCTTCCCCCTCCCCATATCCTCAAGTCCATTCTCTAATAGGTCTGTGTCTTTATTCCCGTCTTACCACTAGATTCTTCATAACCTTTTCTTTTTTTCCCCTTAGATGCCATATATATGTGTTAGCATACTGTATTTGTTTTTCTCTTTCTGACTTACCTCACTCTGTATGACAGACTCTAACTCCATCCACCTCACTACAAATAACTCCATTTCGTTTGTTTTTATGGCTGAGTAATATTCTATTGTATATATGTGCCACATCTTCTTTATCCATTCATCCGATGATGGACACTTAGGTTGCTTCCATGTCTTGGCTATTGTAAATAGACCTGCAATGAACATTTTGGTACATGACTCTTTTTGAATTATGGTTTTCTCAGGGTATATGCCCAGTAGTGGGATTGCTGGGTCGTATGGTAGTTCTATTTGTAGTTTTTTAAGGAACCTCCATACGGTTCTCCATAGTGGCTGTATCAATTTACATTCCCACCAACAGGGCAAGAGGGTTCCCTTTTCTCCACACCCTCTCCAGCATTTATTGTTTCTACATTTTTTGAGTATGGCCATTCAGACCGGTGTGAGATGATATCTCATTGTAGTTTAGATTTGCATTTCTCTAATGATTAATGATGTCGAGCATTCTTTCATGTGTTTGTTGGCAATCTGTATATCTTCTTTGGAGAAATGTCTATTTAGGTCTTCTGCCCATTTTTGGAATGGGTTGTTTGTTTTTTTGTTATTGAGCTGCATGAGCTGCTTGTAAATTTGGGAGATTAATCCTTTGTCAGTTGCTTCATTTGCCAATATTTTCTCCCATTCAGAGGGTTGTCTTTTGGTCTTGTTTATGGTTTCCTTTGCTGTGCAAAAGCTTTTAAGTTTCATTAGGTCCCATTTGTTTATTTTTGTTTTTATTTTCATTTCTCTAGGAGCCCGGTCAAAAAGGATCTTGCTATGATTTATGTCATTGAGTGTTCTGCCTATGTTTTCCTCTAAGAGTTTGATAGTGTCTGGCCTTACATTTAGGTCTTTAATCCATTTTGAGTTTATTTTTGTGTATGATGTTAGGGAGTGTTCTAATTTCATACTTTTACATGTAGCTGTCCAGTTTTCCCAGCACCACTTATTGAAGAGGCTCTCTTTTCTCCACTGTATATGCTTGCCTCCTTTATCAAAGATAAGGTGACCATATGTGCATGGGTTTATCTCTGGGCTTTCTATCCTGTTCCATTGATCTATAATTCTGTTTTTGTGCCAGTACCATACTGTCTTGATTACTGTAGCTTTGTAGTATAGTCTGAAGTCAGGGAGCCTGATTCCTCCAGCTCCATTTTTCATTCTCAAGATTGCTTTGGCTATTCGGGGTCTTCTGTGTTTCCATACAAATTGTGAAATTTTTTGTTCTAGTTCTGTGAAAAATGCCAGTGGTAGTTTGATAGGGATTGCACTGAATCTGTAGATTGCTTTGGGTGGTAGAGTCGTTTTCACAATATTGATTCTTCCAATCCAAGAACATGTTATATCTCTCCATCTACTTGTTACATCTTTAATTTCTTTCATCAGTGTCAAAAGAAGTTTTAAGAGGGAAGTGTATAGCAATACAATCCTACCTTAAGAAACAAGAAACATGTCAAATAAACAATCTAACCTTACACCTAAAGCAATTAGAGAAAAAAGAACAAAAAAACCCCAAAGTTAGCAGAAGGAAAGAAATCATAAAGATCAAATCAGAAATAAATGAAAAAGAAATGAAGGGAACGGTAGCAAAGATCAATAAAACTAAAAGCTGGTTATTCAGGAAGATAAATAAAATTGATAAACCATTAGCCAGACTCATCAAGAAAAAAAGGGAGAAGACTCAAATCAATAGAATTAGAAATGAATAAGGAGAAGTAACCACTGACACTGCAGAAATACAAAGGATCATGAGAGATTACTACAAGTAACTCTATGCCAATAAAATGGACAACCTGGAAGAAATGGAAAAATCGTTAGAAATGTACAACCTGTCGAGACTGAACCAGGAAGAAATAGAAAATATGAACAGACCAATCACAAGCACTGAAATTGAAACTGTGATTAAAAATCTTCCAACAAACAAAAGCCCAGGACCAGGCGGCCTCACAGGCAAATTCTATGAAACATTTAGAGAAGAGCTAACACCTACCCTTCTCAAACTCTTCCAAAATATTGCAGAGGGAGGAACACTCTCCAACTCATTCTACGAGGCCACCATCACCCTGATACCAAAACCAGACAAAGATGTTACAAAGCAAGAAAACTACAGGCCAATATCATTGATGAACATAGATGCAAAAATCCTCAACAAAATACTAGCAAACAGAATCCAACAGCACATTAAAAGGATCATACACCATGATCAAGTGGGGTTTATTCCAGGAATGCAAGGATTCTTCAATATACTCAAATCAATCAATGTGATACACCATATTAACAAATTGAAGGAGAAAAACCATATGATCATCTCAATAGATGCAGAGAAAGCTTTTGACAAAATTCAACATCATATGAGTATAGCTACTCCAGCTTTCTTTTGATTTCCATTTGCATGGAATATCTTTTTCCATCCCCTCACTTTCAGTCTGTATGTGTCCCTAGGTCTGAAGTGGGTCTCTTGTAGACAGCATATATATGGGTCTTGTTTTTGTATCCATTCAGCCAGTCTATGTCTTTTGGTTGGGGCATTTAATCCATTCACGTTTAAGGTAATTATCGATATGTATGTTCCTATGACCATTTTCTTAATTGTCTTGGGTTTGTTTTTGTAGGTCCTTTTCTTCTCTTGTGTTTCCCACTTAGAGAAGTTCCTTTAGCATTTGTTGTAGAGCTGGTTTGGTGGTGCTGAATTCTCTTAGCTTTTGCTTGTCTGTAAAGCTTTTGATTTCTCCATCAAATCTAAATGAGATCCTTGCTGGGTAGAGTAATCTTGGTTGTAGGTTCTTCCCTTTCATCACTTTAAGTATTTCATGCCACTCCCTTCTGGCTTGCAGAGTTTCTGCTGAGAAATCAGCTGTTAACCTTATGGGAGTTCCCTTGTATGTTATTTGTCGTTTTTCCCTTGCTGCTTTCAGTAATTTTTCTTTGTCTTTAATTTTTGCCACTTTGATTACTATGTGTCTCGGCGTGTTTCTCCTTGGGTTTATTCTGTATGGGACTCTCTGCGCTTCCTGGACTTGGGTGGCTATTTCCTTTCCCATGTTAGGGAAGTTTTCAACTATAATCTCTTCAAATATTTTCTCTGGTCCTTTCTCTCTCTCTTCTCCTTCTGGGACCCCTATAATGCGAATGTTGTTGCGTTTAATGTTGTCCCAGAGGTCTCTTAGGCTGTCTTCATTTCTTTTTATTCTTTTTTCTTTAGTCTGTTCCGCAGCAGTGAATTCCACCATTCTGTCTTCCAGGTCACTTATCCGTTCTTCTGCCTCAGTTATTCTGCTATTGATTCCTTCTAGTGTAGTTTTCATTTCAGTTATTGTATTGGTCATCTCTGTTTGTTTGTTCTTTAATTCTTCTAGGTCTTTGTTAATCATTTCTTGCATCTTCTCAATCTTTGCCTCCATTCTTATTCCGAGGTCCTGGATCATCTTCACTATCATTATTCTGAATTCTTTTTCTGGAAGGTTGCCTATCTCCACTTCATTTAGTTGTTTTTCTGGGGTTTTTTCTTGTTCCTTCATCTGGTACATAGCCCTCTGCCTTTTCATCTTCTCTTTCTTTCTGTAACTGTGGTTTTTGGTCCACAGGCTGCAGGATTGTAGTTTTTCTTGCTTCTGTTGTCTGCCCTCTGGTGGTTGAGGCTATCTAAGAGGCTTGATGGGAGGCTCTGGTGGTGGGTAGAGCTGACTGTTGCTGTGGCGGTCAGAGCTCAGTAAAACCTTAATCCACTTGACTGTTGATGGGTGGGGCTGGGTTCCCTCCCTGTTGCTGTGGCGATCAGAGCTCAGTAAAACCTTAATCCACTTGACTGTTGATGGGTGGGGCTGGGTTCCCTCCCTGTTGGTTGTTTTGCCTGAGGCAACCCAACACTGGAGCCTACCGGTGCTCTTTGGTGGGGTTAATGGCAGACTCTGGGAGGGCTCACGCCAAGGAGAACTTCCCAGGACCTCTGCTGCCAGTGTCCTTATCCCCACGGTGAAACAGAGCCACCACTCGCCTCTGCAGGAGACCCCCCAACACCAGCAAGTACGTCTGGTTCAGTCTCCCCCAGGGTCACTGCTCCTTCCCCTGGGTCCCGATGCACACATTACTTTGTGTGTGCCCTCCAAGAGTGGGGTCTCTGTTTCCCCCAGTCCTGTCACAGTCCTGCAATCAATTCCCACTAGACTTCAAAGTCTGATTCTCTAGGAATTCCTCCTCCCTTTGCCGGACCCCCAGGTTGGGAAGCCTGACGTGGGGCTCAGAAACTTCACTCCAGTGGGTGGACTTCTGTGGTATAAGTGTTCGCCAGTCTGTGAGTCACCCACCCAGCAGTTATGGGATTTGATTTTACTCTGATTGCGCCCCTCCTACCGTCTCACTGTGGCTTCTCCTCTGTCCTTGGACGTGGGGTATCCTCCTTGGTGAAGTCCAGGGTCTTCCTGTCAATGATTGTCCAGCAGCCAGTTGTGATTCTGGTGCTCTCGCAAGAGGGAGTGAGAGCACGTCCTTCTACTCCGCCATCTTGGTTAATCTCTGTATTTAATTTTTGATAGTTTCATTAATATGTGTCTTGGCATGGTTCTCCTTGGATTTATCCTGTATGGGACTCTATGTGCTTCCTGGACTTGATTAATTATTTCCTTTCCCATATTAGGGAAGTTTTCGACTATAATCCTTCAAATATTTTCTCAGCCCCTTTCTTTTTCTCTTCTTCTTCTGGGGCCCCTATAATTCGAATGTTGGTGTGTTTAATATTGTTCCAGAGGGCTCTGAGACTGTCCTCTACTCTTTTCATTCTTTTTTCTTTATTCTGCTCTGCAGTAGTTATTTCCACTATTTTATCTTCCAGGTCACTTACCCGTTCTTCTGCCTCAGTCATTCTGCTATTGATCCCTTCTAGAACATTTTTACTTTCACTTATTGTATTGTTCATCTCTGTTTGTTTGCTCTTTAGTTCTTTTATGTCCTTGTTAAACGTTTCTTGTATTTTCTCCATTCTGTTTCCAAGATTTTGGATCATCTTTACTATCATTATTCTGAATTCTTTTTCAGGTAGACTGCCTATTTCCTCTTCATTTGTGTGGGCTGGTGGGGTTTTGCCTTGCTCCTTCATCTGCTGTGTGCTTCTCTGTCTTCTCATTTTGCTTAACTTACTTTGTTTGTGGTCTCCTTTTTGCAGGCTGCAGGTTCGTAGTTTCTGTTGTTTTGGTGTCTGTTCCCAGTGGCTAAAGGTGGTTCAGTGGGTTGTGTAGGCTTCCTGGTGGAAGGGACTAATGCCTGTGTTCTGGTGGAGGAGGCTGGATGTTGTCTTTCTGGTGGGCAGGTCCACATCTGGTGGTGTGTTTTGGGGTGTCTGTGGCTTATTATGATTTTAGGCAGCCTCTGTGCTAAAGGATGGTGTTGTGTTCCTGTCTTGCTAGTTGTTTGGCATAGGATGTCCTTCACTGTAGCTTGCTGGTCGTTGGGTGGAGCTGGGTCTTTGTGTTGAGATGGAGATCTCTGGGAGATTTTCGCCATTTGATATTATGTGGAGCTGGGAGGTCTCTTGTGGACCAGTGTCCTGAACATGGCTCTCCCATCTCACTGGCACAGCCTTGACGCCTGGCTGGAGCACCTAGAGCCTGTCCTCCACACGGCCAGGTATGTGGGGTGTTTCTTGCCTTTTGGGAGGTCTGAGGTCTTCTGCCAGCATAGAGTAGGTGTTCTGTTGGAGCTGTTCCACATGTAGATGTATTTCTGATGTATTTGTGGGGAGGAAGTTTATCTCCATGTCTTACTCTTCCACCATCTTGAAGCTCCTCCAATACTGTAAACTTTGAGATGCAGCTAAAGTAGTGCTGAGAGGGAAGTTTACAGCAATAGTCTCCTATACAAAAAAGGTAGAAAAATATATTAAATCAGTAACTTAACCATTCATATTAAGAAACTGCAAAACAAGAGTTAACTCACCCTAAATCAAGTGGAAGCAAGGAAATAAATATTTGATTAAAAATGGGTGAAATAGAGAATAAAAAATTAAAGAAAATCACTTCCAGCCAATGTTGATTTCTATGAAAATAGCAACAATATTGACAACGCTTTAGCTGCACTGAATAAGAGTAAACGACAGAAAAACTCAACTTACCAACTTCAAGAATGAAAGAGAGGATACCTCTACTAACCTTACAGAAGTAAAATGGATTATAAGATGCCTAGGAAAAAATGGATGCCAACAAATTATTTAGCCTCTGTAAAATTAACAAATTTCTAGAAAGGCACAAGCTACTGAAGTGGACACAAGAAGAAATCCAAAATGCTGAGACATTAGAGAATAATTAATACTAATTCTTCAAAGACTTTTCTGAAAGTTAGAAGATGAGGGAACACTTTCTTCTCATTCTATGAGACCATTTTTACCCTGATATTAAAACCAGAAAAAGTGATCACAAGAAAACTACAGGACAACATGTCTCATGAATTTCAATGCAAATATTCAGCAAAATATTAGCAAACTGAATTCAGCAGCACATAAACACTAATATGCACAATGACCAATTTTTCTCAAGAATATGTGGTTGGTTTAACATCTGAAAATCTACTAATGTAATATACCATATAAATAAATGGAGGACAAAAACCACATGATCATCTCACTAGACACACAAAAAAGCATTTGGCATTATCCAACACTTTCATCATAAAAACACTCAAAAAACAAGGAATAAAGGAGTAGCTTCAATATGGCGGAAGAGTAAGATGTGGAGATCACCTTCCTCTCCACAAATACATCAGAAATACATCTGCATGTGGAACAGCTCCTACAGAAGACCTACTGAACGCTGGCAGAAGACCTCAGACTTCCCAAAAGGCAAAAAACTCCCCACGTACCTGGGTAGGGCAAAAGAAAAAAGAAAAAACAGAGACAAAAGAATAGGAATGGGACCTACACCAGTGGGAGGGATCTGTGAAGGAGGAAAGGTTTCCACACACTAGGAAGCCCCTTCGCAGGCTGAGAGTGCAGGTGGTGGAGGGGGGAAGCTTCGGAACCACAGAGGACACCACAGCAAGAGAGGTGCAGAGGGCAAAGTGGAAAGATTCCCGCACAGACGATCGGTGCTGACCAGGATTCACCAGCCTGAAAGGCTTGTCTGCTCACCCCATGGAGCAGGTGGGGGCTGGGAGCTGAGGCACGGGCTTTGGTCAGATCCCAGGGAGAGGACTGGGGTTGGCTGCATGAACACAGCCTGAAGGGGGCTAGTGCACCACAGCTAGCCAGGAGGGAGCACGGGAAAAAGTCTGGACCTGCCTAAGAGGCAAGAGACTTTTTCTGGCCTCTTTGTTTCCTGGTGCGTGAGGAGAGGGGATTAAGAGAACTGCTTAAAGGAGCTCCAGAGACGGGCGCGAGCTGCGGCTATCAGCATGGACCCCAGAGACGGGCATGGGACACTAAGGCTGCTGCTGCCACTACCAAGAAGACTGTGTGCAAGCACAGCTCACTATCCACACCACCCCTCCTGGGAGCCTGTGCAGCCTGCCACTGCCAGGGTTCCGTGATCTAGGGACAACTTCCTCGGGACAACGCACCACATGCCTCAGGCTGGTGCAACATCACGATGGCCTCTGCCGCCGCAGGCTCGCCCTACGTGCCATACCCCTCCCTCCCCAACGGGCTGAGTGTACCAGAGCCCCCGGATCAGAGGCTCTTTTTACCCCATCCTATGTGAGTGAAGAACAGATGCCCTCAGGCGACCTACACGCAGAGGCGGGTCCAAATTCAAAGCTGAACCCTGGGAGCTGTGCGAAAAAGGCAAAGAAAGGGAAATTTCTCCCAGCAGCCTCAGGAGCACAGAATTAAATCTCCACAATCAACTTGATGTACGCTGCATCTGTGGAATACCTGAATAGACAAGGAATCATCCCAAATTGAGGAGGTGGACTTTGGGAGCAAAGATATACACATATTTTTCCCTTTTTCTCTTTTTGTGAGTGTGTATGTGTATGCTTCTGTGTGTGATTTTGTCCGTATAGTTTTGCTTTTACAATTTGTCCTAGGGTTCTGTCTGTTCGGGTTTTTTTTTCTTTTAAAATTTTTTTTCTTAATAATTATTTTTTAATTTTATTTTAATAACTTTATTTTATTTTATATTATCTTTTCTTTCTTTCTTTCTTTCTTTCTTCTTTCTTTCTATATTTTCTCCCTTTTATTCTGAGCTGTGTGGATGAAAGGTTCTTGGTGCTCCAGCCAGGCATCAGGGCTGTGCCTCTGACGTGGGAGAGCCAACTTCAGGACACTGGTCCACAAGAGACCTCCCAGCTCCACGTAATATCAAATGGTGAAAATCTCCCAGAGATCTCCACCTCAACGCCAAGACCCAGCTTCACTCAACGATGAGCAAGCTACAGTGCTGGACACTCTATGCCAAACAACTAGCAAGACAGGAACACAACCACATCCATTAGCACAGAGGCTGCCTAAAATCATAATAAGGCCACAAACACACCATCAAACGTGGACCTGCCCACCAGAAAGACAATATCCAGCCTCATCCACCAGAACACAGGCACTAGTCCCCTCCACCAGGAAGCCTACACAACCCACTGAACCAACCTTAGCCACTGGGGACAGACACCAAAAACAATGGGAAATACGAACCTGCAGCCTGCAAAAAGGAGACTCCAAACACAGTAAGATAAGCAAAATGAGAAGACAGAAAAACACACAGCAGATGAAGGAGCAAGGTAAAAACACACCAGAACTAACAAATGAAGAGGAAACAGGCAGTCTACCTGAAAAAGAATTCAGAATAATGATAGTAAAGATGATCCAAAACCTTGTAAATAGAATAGACAAAATGCAAGAAACATTTAACAAGGACCTAGAAGAACTAAAGAGCAAACAAAGAGAGATGAACAACACAATGAATGAAATTTAAAATTCTCTAGAACGGATCAATAGCAGAATAACTGAGGCAGAAGAACAGATAAGTGACCTGGAAGATGAAAGAGTGGAAATAACTACTGCAGAGCAGAATAAAGAAAAAGGAATGAAAAGAAATGAGGACAGTCTCAGACCCTTCTTGGACAGCATTAAATGCACCAACATTCGAATTATAGGGGTCCCAGAAGAAGAAGAGAAAAAGAAAGGGAATGAGAAAATATTTGAAGAGATTATAGTTGAAAACTTCCCTAATATGGGAAAGGAAATAGTTAATCAAATCCAGGAATAACAGAGAATCCCATACAGGATGAATCCAAGGAGAAACATGCCAAGACACATAATAATCAAACTATCAAAAATTAAATACAAAGAAAACATATTAAAACCATCAAGGGAAAAACAACAAATAACACACAAGGGAATCCCCATAAGGTTAATAGCATATGTTTCAGCAGAAACTCTGCAAGCCAGAAGGGAGTGGCAGGACATATTTAAAGTGATGATGGAGAAAATCCTACAACCAAGATTTCTCTACCCAGCAAGGATCTCATTCAGATTTGATGGAGACATTAAAACCTTTACAGACAAACAAAAGCTAACAGAATTCAGCACCACCAAACCAGCTTTACAACAAATGCTAAAGGAACTTCTCTAGGCAGGAAACACAAGAGAAGGAAAAAACCTACAATAACAAACCAAAAACAATTAAGAAAATGGTAATAGGAACATACATATCGATAATTACCTTAAATGTAAATGGATTAAATGCTCCAACCAAAAGACATAGACTGGCTGAATGGATACAAAAACAAGACCTGTATATATGCTGTCTACAAGAGATCCACCTCAGACGTAGGGACACATACAGAATGAAAGTGAGGGGATGGAAAAAGATATTCCATGCAAATGGAAATCAAAAGAAAGCTGAAGTTACAATTCTCATATCAGGCAAAATGGATGTTAAAATAAAGACTACTAAAGAGACAAAGAAGGACACTACATAATGCTCAAGGGAGCGATCCAGGAATAAGATATAACAATTGAAAATATTCATGCACCCAACATAGGAACACCTCAATACATAAGGCGAATACTAACAGCCATAAAAGGGGAAATAGACAGTAACACAATCATAGTAGGGGACTTTAACACCCCACTTTCACCAATGGACAGATCATCCTAAATGAAAATAAATAAGGAAACACAAGCTTTAAATGATACATTAAACAAGATGAACTTAATTGATATTTATAGGACATTCCATCCAAAAACAACAGAATAAACTTTCTTCTCAAGTGCTCATGGAACATTATCCAGGATAGACCATATCTTGGGTCACAAATCAAGCCTTGGTAAATTTAAGAGAATTGAAATCATATCAAGTATCTTTTCTGACCACAACGCTATGAGACTAGATTTCAGTTACAGGGAAAAATATGAAAAAATACAAACACATGGAGGATAAACAATTCAGTACTTAATAAACAAGAGATCACTGATGAAATCAAAGAGGAAATCAAAAAATACCTAGAAACTAATAACAATGAAACCACAATGACCCAAATCCTATGGGATGCAGCAAAAGCAGTTCTGAGAGGGAAGTGTATAGCAATACAATCCTACCTTAAGAAACAAGAAACATCTGAAATAAACGACCTAACCTTACACCTAAAACAATTAGAGAAAGAAGGACAAAAAAACCACAATGCTAGCAGAAGGAAAGAAATCATAAAGATCAGATGAGAAATAAATAAAAAAAAGATGAAGGAAACGATAACAAAGATCAATAACACTAAAAGCTGGTTCTTTGGGAAGATAAACAAAATTGATAAACCATTAGCCAGACTCATCAAGAAAAAAAGGGAGAAGACTCAAATCAATAGAATTAGAAATGAAAAAGGAGAAGTAACAACTGACACTGTAGAATATACAAAGGATCATGAGAGATTACTACAAGCAATTCTATGCCAATAAAATGGACAACCTGGAAGAAATGGAAAAATTCTTAGAAATGCACAACATTCTGAAACTGAACCAGGAAGAAATAGAAAATATGAACAGACCAATCACAAGCACTGAAATTGAAACTGGGATTAAAAATCTTCCAACAAACAAAAGCCCAGGGTCAGATGGCTTCACAGGCGAATTCCATCAAACATTTAGAGAAGAGTTAACACTTATCCTTCTCAAACTCTTCCAAAATGTAGCACAGGGAGGAACACTCCCCAACTCATTCTACGAGGCCACCATCACCCTGATACCAAAACCAGACAAAGATGTCACAAAGCAAGAAAACTACAGGCCAATGTCACTGATGAACATGGATGCAAAAACGTCAACAAAATACTAGCAAACAGAATCCAACAGCACATCAAAAGGATCATACACCATGAACAAGTGGGGTTTATCACAGGAATGCAAGGATTCTTCAATATACACAAATCAATCAATGTGATACACCATATTAACCGATTGAAGGAGAAAACCATATGATCATCTCAATAGATGCAGAGAAAGCTTTTGACAAAAGTCAACACCCATTTATGATAAAAACGCTCCAGAAAGTAGGCATAGAGGGAACACTCCTCAACATAATAAAGGCCATATATGACAAACCCATAGCCGACATCGTCCTCAATGGTGAAAAACTGAAACCATTTCCACAAAGATCAGGAAGAAGACAAGGTTGCCCACTCTCACCACTATTATTCAACATACATTTGGAAGTGTTAGCCACAGCAGTCAGAGAAGAAGAAGAAATAAAAAGAATCCAAATCAGAAAAGAAGAAGTAAAGCTGTCACTGTTTGCAGATGACATGATACTATTCATAGAGTATCCAAAAGATGCTACCAGAAAACTACTAGAGCTAATCAATGAATTTGGTAACGTAGCAGGATGCAAAATTAATGCACAGAAATCTCTTGCATTCCTATACACTAATAATGAAAAATCTGGAAGTGAAATTAAGACAACACTCCCATTTAACATTGCAACAATAAGAATAAAATATCTAGGAATAAACCTACCTAAGGAGACAAAAGACCTGTATGCAGAAAAGTATAAGACACTGATGAAAGAAATTAAAGATGATACAAATAGATGGAGAGATATACCATGTTCTTGGATTGGAAGAATCAACATTGTGAAAATGACTCTTCTACCCAAAACAATCTACAGATCCAATGCAACCCCTATCAAATTCCCACTGGCATTTTTCACAGAACTAGAACAAAAAATTTCACAATTTGTACGGAAACACAAAAGACCCTGAATAGCCAAAACAATCTTGAGAAAGAAAAACGGAGCTGGAGGAGTCAGGCTCCCTGACTTCAGACTATTCTACAAAGCTACAGTAATCAAGACAGTTTGCTACTGCCACAAAAACAGAAATATAGGTCAATGGAACAGGATAGAAAGCCCAGAGATAAACCCACGCACATATGGTCCCCTTATCTTTGATAAGGTAGGCAAGAATATACAGTGGAGAAAAGACAGCCTCTTCAATAAATGGTGCTGGGAAAACTGGACAGGTACATGTAAAAGTATAAAATTAGAACACTCCCTAATACCATACACAAAAATAAACTCAAAATGGATTAAAGACCTAAATGTAAGGCCAGACACTACCAAACTCTTAGAGGAAAACATAGGCAGAATACTCTATGACATAAATCACAGCAAGATCCTTTTTGACCCGCCTCCTAGAGAAATGGAAATAAAAACAAAAATAAACAAATGGGACCTAATGAATCTTAAAAGCTTTTGCACAGCAAAGGAAACCATAAACAAGATGAAAAGACAACCCTCAGAATGGGAGAAAATATTTGCAAATGAAGCAACTGACAAAGGATTAATCTCCAAAATTTACAAGAAGCTCATGGAGCTCAATATCAAAAAAAAACAAACAGCCCAATCCCAAAATGGACAGAAGACCTAAATAGACATTTCTCCAAAGAAGATATACAGATTTCCAACAAACACATGAAAGAATGCTCAACATCATTAATCATTAGAGAAATGCAAATCAAATCTACAATGAGATATTATCTCACACCAGTCAGAGTGGCCATCATCAAAAAGTCTACAAACAATAAATGCTGGAGAGGGTGTGGGGAAAAGTGAGCCCTCTTGCACTGTTGGTGGGAATGTAAATTGATACAGCCACTATGGAGAACAGTATGGAGTTCCTTAAAAAACTAAAAATAGAACTACCATACGACCCAGCAATCCCACTGCTGGGCATATACCCTGAGAGAACCATAATTCAAAAATAATCATGTACCAAAATATTCATTGCAGCTCTATTTACAATAGCCAGGACATGGAAGCAACCTAAGTGTCCATCAACAGATGAATGGATAAAGAAGATGTGGCACATATATACAATAGAATATTACTCAGCCATAAAAAGAAACGAAATTGAGTTATTTGTAGTGAGGTGGATAGGCCTAGAGTCTGTTATACAAAGTGAAGTCAATGAGGAAGAGAAAAACAAATACCATATGCTAACACATATACATGGAATATAGAAAAAAAGGTCATGAAAAACGTAGGGCAAGAGGGGAATAAAGACACAGACCTACTAGAGAATGGACTTGAGGATATGGGGAGGGGGAAGGGTAAGCTGTGATAAAGTCAGAGAGTGGCATGGACATATATACGCTACCAAACGTAAAATAGATAGCTAGTGGGAAGCAGCCGCATAGCACAGGGAGATCAGCTCGGTTCTTTGTGACCACCTAGCGGGGTGGGATACGGAGGGTGGGAGGGAGGGAGACACAAGAGGGAAGAGATATGGGAACATATGTATATGTATAACTGATTTATTTTGTTATAAAGCAGAAGCTAAGAAACCATTGTAAAGCAATTATACTCCAATAAAGATGTTAAAAAATATAAGGAATAAGTAAAAGAAATGAAAGTGTACACGTTGGAAAGGAAAACATAAAAGTATATTTGCACATGATATGATATATATGAAAAATGGAAGCAATCCAGTAAAACATATCAGAATTAATTAAAATGTGTTCAGCATCATGGCAGCATACAAGATCAATATGCAAAAAAATTGTTTTTCTGTACACTAGCAATGAACTGCTGAAAATGAAATGAAGAATACAACCTCATTTATAATAGCATCAAAATAATAAACTACTTAGGAATAAAGTTAACAAAAGTATAAGAATGTACACTGATATCTACAAAATATTCTTTAAAGAAATAAAATAGATCTTTCTTACGGGAAAAAAATCTTATGTTCATTCATCAGATTGATACAGAAGTGCCCCTGCCCCGACCAAATGAAACCCATTAATAACAGGGAATTGATTTTTTAATTGCTTAATCACAATTGTAGAAACAGGATTTTCTGATGTTAAAAAGGTATAGTTCTATTTAACTCTCTAACATATTCAACATTCAATTTTCTCTTTCCTGAACTGTTTCTTGTGTATGATTTTTGTTTACCCCTGTCCTGACTGATCTCCCTGCCTCTAGTCTGGGCCTGTCCATTCTGTCCTTTATACTGCTACCCATGTTTTCTTTTTCCAAAGTGCAAATCTCTCCATATTAATCTTCCACTTACAATCCTTCATCGATCACTTATTTTTTTTTAACCAGGCAAAGTCCACCGTCTTTAGCTTAACTTTCAAAGCCCTGTTAGGACTTCCACCTGTCATGGTCTCCAAGCCTTTGGTCACATTCTTCTCTCCACTTTATCCTGTGTGCAAGCATCTGCTCATCTTTCAGTAAACAACTGGAGGGTCCTCTTCTCTCTGAAGCCTTTTTACAACCAGTACTTCCCTTCCCTCTATTGCCCCCAGATCACTTGCCTCATGACTGTTACTGGATCCCAAATTGGCTGTGCCCCATATTTACCAGCAAACATCCAAAAATAAAGACTCCCAGTCCCCACTCTGGACTACGAAATAGAATTTCTACTGATGGGCCCAGAAAACTGTATTTAGAAGCTCCACATGGTTCCTAAATGCAGCCAATCCAAGGGCTAGTGCTCAAGAACGACTTTGTTCTCCTTTTTGTCACTTTGTATCTTGCCTCTGGCTCTTATTGTAGCACTTACAAGCCTCATTATTCTTGTTTACTGTTTTGTAGTTCCACTATGATTATAATAAGCTCCTTGCCTGGGGATACAGTAGGCACCTAAACATTCTCACATGGTATCTTTGTCTTTCCTTTGGTCTTTCTCTTTGAATATTTCCGCTTCTTCCCATGTTGCTTCTGCTCACCCATTTGCCGGGACTGATCTCTGGCAGTGCTTTGTTCCCAGCCTAACCAACCACATATTTTCCTTCTCCTTGATCAGGACTTCCCATTTCTAAACCTAAGCTATTCTGCCTGTAAGAATAAGGAGAGATGGCATGGGTTCCATATTTAAGGGAAATTCAGGATGAATAAGACCAAACCGCTTGGCCAAGGGAGTGAAGAAGCTATAAATACTACATTCTTTAAGGTAGGTTTTGGTGTGGATCCTTTTTTGTTTTGTTTTGTTTTGTTTTTTTAAACATCTTTATTGGAGTATAATAGCTTTACAATGATATGTTAGTTTCTGCTGTATAACAAAGTGAATCAGCTATACATATACATATAATCCCATATCCCCTCCCTCTTGCATCTCCCTCCCACCCTCCCTATCCCACCCCTCTAGGTGGTCTCAAAGAAACGAGCTGATCTCCCTGTGCTATGCAGCTGCTTCCCACTAGCTATCTATTTTACATTTGGTAGTATATGTAAGTCCATGCCACTCTCTCACTTCGTCCCAGCTTAACCTTCCCACTCCCCATGTCCTCAAGTCTATTCTCTACATCTGCGTCTTAATTCCTGTCTGGACCCTAGGTTTTTCATAACCAATTTTTTTTAAGATTCCATATATATGCATAATGTATTTGTTTTTCTCTTTCTGACTTACTTCACTCTGTATGACAGTCTCTAGGTCCATCCACCTCACTACAAATAATTTCGTTTCTTTTTATGGCTGAGTAATATTCCATTGTATATATGTGCCACATCTTCTTTATCCATTCATCTGTCGATGGACACTTAGATCGCTTCCTTGCCCTGGCTATTGTAAATAGTGTTGCAATGAACATTGTGGTACATGACTCTTTTTGAATTATGGTTTTCTCAGGGTATATGCCCAGTAGTGGGATTTCTGGGTCGTGTGGTAGTTCTATTTTTAGTTTTTTAAGGAACCTCCATACTGTTCTCCACAGTGACTGTATCCGTTTACATTCCCACCAACAGTGCAAGAGGGTTCCCTTTTCTCTGGTGTGGATCCTTTTTTATGAAGCCTGGTGCCTACCTGGTGGGCTCCTTTTATATAAAGGCTGAAGTATTTCTTCAGTTCTGGAAATACTGCTTATATCATAAATGTTTCATCTCCATTTTTTCTCTTCTATTCTTCTGAACCACCTTAAAACTTCTTGCTTTCTATATTTCTCATTGTAATTGCTTTCTCAGTTGCATGTGGTGAGAATCCTAAATGCAACATCCAAGTCTTCAGTTATTTTGACTGGTATTCATTTCATCTATTGAGGTTTCTGTTTCCTCCCTGGGGGAAAAAAGGAGGATGGATGACTGAATGGGAGGAGAGAGAGATAAACATAAGTTATGTGTGGAACACGAACTGATGTGTCAAATGCTATCAGCAAGGCTTGGAATGTTAAGGAAGGGCAGAGGAATGTGGCAGGTGCTGTGTCAATAAATAATTTGAAGCCTTAGGGAATATGGTATTTTAACTTGGTCTTAGGAGGTTAAGATTTCAGCAAGTGGAGATGGGAGAGGAAGGGCATTCCACGTCACAGCAACAGCGTGAGCTGTTGCCCTGTGACAAGACAGTGAGGCATGGGGGTGTGAGCTGTCTGGGCCGGGGGGATATCTGAAAAGTTAACTAGTTCTACAGCTGGGAAAGCTCCTCCAGGCCAAGTCATATGCCGGGCTAAGTAGGAATTTGGGGACTGATACTTCAAAGTTGCTGCCAAACTGGAGGAATTTCTGGGAACTTATTAGTTGCAATTTTCCAATCATCCTCCATTTTCTGTCTTATTCAAAGCCCTTTTGTGTTTGGACTTACTTCCCTGTGGGGCGTGAGATGCAAGCATACTCTGGGATGGAAGTGAGTGTCATGTCAGCGTGACAGACAACTCAGTACTTTTTTAAATCAACACGTTATTTTTTTAAAAAAACATGTTATCAAGATGTTATTTTTTAGAATACTTTCAGATTGACAGAAATACTGAGCAGATAACACAGAGAGTTCTCATAGCGCCTCCCCCAGTTTCCCTTATTATTAACATCTTGCCTTAATGTGATACATTCATTACAAGTAATACACCAATATTAACACATTACTATTAACTAAAGTCCACAGTTTGCATTGATGTTTGATCTTTGTGTTGTACAGTTTGATGGGCTTGAAAATGCATAAAGTCATGCATCCATCATGACGGCATCAAACAGAATAGTCTCATTATCCTAAAAATCTCTTGCGCTTTACCTATTCATCCCTCAGCCACCACCCACCACTGTGCTGAGAAGCTGTTATCCACTGATAGTTTTGCCTTTTCAGAATATCATATAGTTGAAATCATGCAGTTGTAGCCTTTTTAGGCTAGCTTCTTTCACATACCAAAATGCACTAATGGTCCCTTCATGTCTTTTCATGGCTTGATAGCTCATTTCTTTTTATCACTGAATAATGATTCATTGTATGGATGTACCCCTGTTTGTTTATCCCTTCACCTATTGAAAGGCATCTTGATTGCTTACCAGTTTGGGCAACTATAAATAAAGCTGCACAGTTGTATGCAGGGTTTTTACCTAAAAGTATAAAAGTGTGATTTCTAGATCATATGGTAAAACTGTGTTTAACTTGGTAGGGAACTGTCAAAATGTCTTCCAAAGTGGCTGTACCATTTTGCACTCCCTCCAGCAATGAATGAGAGCTCCTGTTGCTCTACATCTCTACCTATGACACCCCTACACGTCTATTACAGTGGCTAAAATTCAAAAAAAAATTAAAAAATAAAAACACAAATTCTGGTAGGGATGTGGAGCAACAGGAGCTCTCATTCACCACAATAAACCTTGTTACCTTCTGTCACCATACATAGTTGCAAAAATGTTTTTTCTTGTGATGAGAACTTTTAAGATTTATTCTCTTAGCAACTTTCAAATATAGAATACAGTATTATTAACTAAAGTCACCATGGTGTACATTATATCCCCATGACTTATTTATTTTATAACTGGAAGTTTGTACCTTTTGACCCCCTTCACCCATTTTGCCCACCCCAACGCCCCTCCCCTCTGGCAACCACCAATCTGTTGTCTGTATCTGTGGGTTTGGTTCTGTTTTGTTTTGATTTGTTTTTTTTGCTTGTTTTGTTTTCTTAGTTTCCACAGATAAGTGAAACTATATGTATTTGCCTTTCTCTGTTTGACTTGTTGCACTTAGCAAATGCCCTCAAGGTCCATCCATGTTGCCACACATGGCAAGATTCCATTCTTTTCTATGGCTGAGTACTATTCCAATATATATCTCACATCTTCTTTTTTTCTTTCATCCACTAACAGACACTCACGTTGTTTCCATATTTTGCTATTGTAAATAATGCTTCAGTGAACATGGGGGTGCATATATCTTTTCAAATTAGCATTTTCGTTTTCTTCAGATAAACACCCCAAGTAGTCAAAGCAATCTTGAGAAAGGAGAACAAAGCTGGAGGTATCACATGCCCTGGTTTCAAACTATATTACAAAACTATAGTAATCAAAATAGTGTGGTACTGGCATAAAAGCAGACACATTGATCAATGGAACAGAATAGAGAGCCCAGAAGTAAACCCACGAATGTATTGACCAATTAATTTATGACAAACGAGGGAAGAATATACAGTGGGGAAAGGATAGTCTCTTCAAGAAATGGTGTCAGAAAAACTGGACAGACACATGCAAAAGAATGAAAGTAGAACACTACCTTACACCATACCCAAAATTTAACTCAAAAAAGGATTAAATACTTGAATGTCAGACCTGGAAACATAAAACTCCTAGAGGAAAACACCATGGTAAGATCCTTGACATTGGTCTTGGTGATGATTTTTTGGATCTGACTCCATAAGCAAAGGTAATAAAAGCAAAAGAAAACAAGTGGGACTACGTTAAACTTTAAAGCTTTGCACAGCAAAAGAAAACATCAACAAAATGAAAAGGCAACCTACTGAATGGGAGAAAATATTTGCAAATCATACATCTGATAAGGGGTCAATATTCAAAAAATATAAAGAATTCATATGACTCAATAGCAAATAAACAAACAATCTTATTAAAAAGTGGGCAGAGGGCCTCAATCATTTTTCCAAAGGAAACATACAGATGGCCAACAGGCACATGAAAAGATGCTCAACATCACTAATCATCAGGGAAACGGAAATCAAAACCCCAGTGAGATATCATCTCACACCTGTTAGAATGGCTATTATTAAAAAGAGGAGAAATAACAAGTGCTGGTAAGGATGTAGAGAAAAGGGAACCCCTGTGCACTGTTGGTGGGAATGTAAATTGGTGCAGCCAGTATGGAAAACAGTATGGAGATTCCTCAAACATTTAAAAATAGAACTACCATATGATCAGCAATTCCACTACTGGGCATTTATCATACTTTTAATTTTCAAGGTTGCTGAACACTTCATTTTGAAATCATCCTATCATCATCTGTTTTAATTTTTTAAATTATTTATAATTTAAACATGTATAACAACATAAATTTCATTATATATACATGCCCCCCATTTTAGTTCAGTCTTCTATTATCCCCTTACCTTTTTGCTTGAATTTCTCACCTCCTTCCTCTCTAAAAACAGCTGCCTCAATAACCCATTTTAACAATCTACCATGTATTGTTTCATGTTTTTCAAAATTCTTATAGTCCTTTACAGATGGATATATACATGCATGTGTATATAAACATATACACAGTTTTCTGTCATTGCTAACAAAATGGTGTCATATTAATCACACTTTGCTGGATCTTGTATGTTACATGTAATGATAACCTTGTGTGAATGTCTCCATGTCAACTTGTATAGTTCTAACTCATTTCTTAATGGTTATATAATATTTGTGGTGTAGACATACTATACTTTATTCAGCCCTTCTTGTTTTGATTAGCTTTAATTTCGTTTCCAGTACTAAATAATATATTTGCACATATGACTTTGTATACCTATGCTTCTATTTCTATGGAATAGATACCCAGGAGTTAGACTACTGATTCAAGGGATTGTGTGTGTGTGTGTGTGTGTGTGTGTGTGTGTGTGTAGTTTTAATACATAATTTCACATACTTTGCCTTCTTAAGTCCCAAAAGTCTTAACGCTTCATGGTTTTACCACTAATGTAAATGAATAAAGGTTTCCTCACATCCTTGCCAATAACTGAAATTATAACTCTTAGTGCTTGCCAATCTCATGTATATAGACTAGTAATCTCATCATTTCTTTAATTTGCATTTATCTGACTACTACAAGAATTTTAGCTCCTTCCCCCCAATATTTATTGATTTATTTGTCATTTAGATTTGTGACTCTGTGAATTCCTGATTCTTATTCTTTTCCCAATTAAAAAAAATTTAGGTTTCTTGCCCTTTTTCTAGTCAAACTGTAAGAGTACTTTCTATATAGTTTGGATATTCAACCTTTGTGATCTTTATTAAATTATATTTCCTGATTTGTTTTTATATTAATGACATTGTTTGTCATTCAAAAGTTTAAAATTGCATGTGTCAGTTTTATTTATTTATTTATTTTTACCTTCAGAGTTTCCAGTGCAGATTTCTCTGGCTCCTATACTGTGCATATAGCTTCCTAGTTCTTCTTGCAACATTTATTTTATTCATTTTCTGTATTTAATACTTTAGCTCATCTGGATTCTGTGATGTACTCTATGGTACATGCTATAAGATGGCAATTCAGTTTTATTACTAGTTATACCATGAATTCAAGTACCACCTTTATTTTAAATTATATATATATATATATATATATATATATATATATATATATATATGTAATTATATTAGCATTATAATATAATGATATCCACTAAGGCAAGTCCTCTCACTATTCTTCTTGTTCATAGTGTCCCTGCTTATTCTTGGTCATTTAATTTTACAGATGAACTTTTGATTATTTTGTAAAATTCCCACGTAATAAATCCCGTGTATTCTAGTTACTATTGAACATTATATTTTAATTTTGGGAGACTTGATTCTTTGTGATATTAATTAAATCTTCTCATCAAAGAACGTGGTTTACATCAAAGAACGTGGTTTATCTTTTTTTTTTTTTTTTTAATTTATTTATTTTATTTATTTTTGGCTGTGTTGGGTCTTCGTTTCTGTGGGAGGGCTTTCTCTAGTTGTGGCAAGCGGGGGCCACTCTTCATCACGGCGCGCGGGCCTCTCACTATCGCGGCCTCTCTTGTTGCAGAGCACAGGCTCCAGACGCGCAGGCTCAGTAATTGTGGCTCACGGGCCCAGTTGCTCCGCGGCATGTGGGATCCTCCCAGACCAGGGCTCGAACCCGTGTCCCCTGCATTGGCAGGCAGATTCTCAACCACTGCGCCACCAGGGAAGCCCGGTTTATCTTTTTAATACCTCAGATTTTGTCTTCTGTCTTTCAATCAGATTTTATAGTTTTCTTCCTCTCGTTCTGCTTTTCTTGTTAAATTGATGTCTGAATATTTTATATTGTTTCACTGTAATAAATGGAATGGTTTTTCCCCTTCCTACGTCCTTTCTCCTTAACTTAACTGTTTGTATTTAAGCCTTGCTCTGAGATTCTTGTTTCAAATGTTGTCAAAGTTTCACAGAAGCAGATTATTGATCGCTTTTGGAGGTGGTTAAAAAGCTTGAATCACGGGGTCATATAGTTCAATCCCTACCCAGACAAAACTAGGTAAATTTATCCAAACGACCTAAACATCCTCTGCTGTATGTCTTTCATTTGCCGCTCCAGATCCATTCCCCACACTTTTGCACCCTGCTCTGTGCCCCAGGAGGGGACTTTGCCCTTTGGCTTGTGATGGAGCTCTTTCAGTGGGCAACCCTGGCAGGAGATCAAAGGGTCGGAGAGTGGTGTGATATTTACACCTCTCTGCAGGCCCATCACTGGCTGGCTACATCCCTCACATGAAGGTCTCAGCTTCTGTACATACAGCCCTCTACACACAGCCCTCTTGATCTTGGGAGATACAGTAAAGCTCTTTTGCCCCATCCCTTCAGGAGCAGAATTACCAAATGATCCTTCAGTTACTAGCCAGGGGATGTGATTGTCCTTCTGTTTTCCCTATACCCCTGGCCCACCTTTGTCATGAGTTCCTCTATTAAACTCTCCTCAAATTACTCAATTTGGGTGTCATCTGTTTCCTGGTGTGACCCTGACTAGTACATGCTCATAACGCTAATTATGATTTCCTCCTTCCTCCTAGTTCAGTCTAACTCTGGAGACTCAGTAACTTAGATGCACAAGATGGAAAAAGCTTTTGGGCTACCTTAAATTAACATAGTTTGGGATATCTAAGAGGGAACACAGGGTGCACAGGGTGAGACTTTGGCCTAAAGCTTCCTTCTAAAACAAGACTGTAAGGCTATAAGTCTACCCAGGATAATTCTATTGTCTAAACTGTACAGGACACTCTGCCCAGGCTCCATCACTTCCTTCACCCACAGTCCCAACTCCATCTTCTCTAACAGACTGGAATGCACTCGCAAGGCTGAGTAGGATCCAGCTTTGCTTCCTTATGCTTGCTACATTGCAAAAAGCAAACACTCCTTGCTTTATTGCCCCTCTCTCTCTCTTTAAAATTCCCCACAAGTTTCAAATTTCTATTGTAATTTTCCAAGTTTTATAGGTATAGGAGGAAATTTTCTTTTTCAAATTTGAATGCAAATTTAGTCTGTTGTGAAAAAAAAAATAACAGTTATCAGATATGGAGTCTACTCCAAGAATTGTCACTGCTAGTCATTGTGAGTATATAACATTTACCCTCTTTTAGTCTCTGTTTCCTGATTTATGAAACGGAATCTTTCTTCCATGCACACTTTACAACATATGATAGTATATGGGAAATTTTAAAGCAACATACAATGTGTGTGTGTGTGTGTGTGTGTGTGTGTGTGTGTGTGTGTAGGGTGGTGGCAGGGGCAGAATCCTGGTTTTTAGCTTGCTTATCCAGTCCTTTAACATGATGGCAAATGGGCATTTCTTTAAATTAGGCAAACCCTTTCCCATGATTTCAGACCAGCTGTTGATCTGTTCTCAGTATAGGAAACAGTTGATATTTTGAATTTTATTTTTATCATTTCAGTTGACAACCCTCCAATGGACACTATAGAATCTCTTTTTAACCAAAAAGTACTTGAACAGATTAAAGCAAACTGGATTTTGCTGAAAGGAATCCCACGAGCCCTTCTTCAGCACCCAGCCTTGATGAAAGCAGTTCAGAGATATCCCTGGGAAACTCAGCATGGGAAAGACTAAGACACATGCCTTGTAGAGATTGTAGAGATTGCCTACGGACTAAGTCCCACAAAGGAGCTCTGATGTGAGGGCAAACTGGTATCATCAGAGGAAGATCCTATGTGTGATCAAGTCCCAGATTACGATTCACATCATCCAAGTTTGAGCCCAATTCGGAGTATCTAAGATGCATAAGAGGCCTGAATATACAGAAACCTTAAGAATGCAATGAATGTGGTCAAACTTTCAGCAGACGTTCACATCTTACTAGGCATCACAGCATTCATACTAGGGAAACACCTCATAAATGTAATGACTGTGGGAAAGCTTTCAGTCAGAGGGCATCTCTTATTGGGCACCAGAAAATCTGTAGTCAGGGAAAGCCTTATAAGTGCAATGGAGGTGGAAAAGCATTTATTAGGAGCTCGCATCTTATTCAGCATCAGAAAAGTGGAGAAATAACACCTGCCTGTAATAAATGTGGAAAAGCTTTTGGTTGGAGTTCATCCTTTTCTGGACATCAGAGAATTCATAGTGGTGAGAAAACGTATTTGTGTAACCCATGCGGAAAAAAATTTCAGGTGGAGTTCTGCTCTTAATGACCATTAGCATATGCATAATGGGAAAAGACCCTACGAGTGCAACACGTGTGGTAAAGGCTTTGTGAGGGGATCTCCTCTTCTTTGCCATCATCAAATTCACAGTGGAGGAAACCCCTGTGAATGCAGAGTGTGAAAAGGTCTTCAGCTGGAAATCTCATCTTGTTTGACATCAGAAAATCCATAATGGAAAAAACTCTTTGACTATGACATGGAATAGGTTCCAATCAGAACCCAGGTTTTGTGGGTTAAGCAATTCTTCCCTACACCTGAAATGATCTTCACTGCTCTCACTTCTATTTCTCTTTCCAGACAGTTCAGATGCCATCTACTCAGGAAGCCTTCTCGAGCGTCCTGATGGGCTGGCAGGGTTACATGCTCCACAGCAGTGCTTTCCATGTTCTGTTGGAATAATCGATTTATTCAACCATCTCTTCCATTTTTCTGAGTTCCTTGAGGGGAACACATTTTGAAGGTTATGAAATTCACAGTGCCTAGAACATACTAGGTACTGAACAAATGCTTAGTCAGCATTTATTGTCAATACAAGTGAGACTGTTTTGTGAAGTGAAACCCTTTTAAAGAAACTTTTATCCTAAGAACACATAATGTGAGCTCTATCTTCTTAACCAATTGTAAGTGTACTTTACTGTTGGCTCAGGTAGAATGTTGTATAGCAGATCTCTACATAACTGAAATTTTATCCTTGTTGATTGATAACTTCCTATTTCCCCCTTCCCCAGCCCCTGGTAACCATCATTCCAATTCGACTCTATGAATGTGACTATTTTAGATACCTCATAAAAGTGGAATCATGCAGTGCTTGTCCTTTTTGCTCTGGCTTATTTCATCCAGCATAATGCCCTCAAGGTTCAGGCATGTCACATATTGTGGAATTGCCTTCTTTTTAAAGGCCAAATAGTAATCCAGTGTATGCATACACCACATGGCCTACCTTCATTCCTTTGCATGTGGATTTCCAGTTTCAACAAAAGCATTTGTTGAAGGGACTGTCCTTTCCCCGTTGAATATCCTTGGCACCCTTGTTCAAAAAAATCAATTGACTATATACATAAGGGCTTTTTTCTGAATCTTTTTTCTATTCCATTAGTCTACATTTCTGTCTTTAGGCCAGAACCACACTGTTCTGATGACTGTACCTTTGTAGTAAATTTTGAAATCAGGAAGTGTGAATCCTCCAAATTTTTTCGTCTTTTTCAGGACTCTTCTGGGTATTTGGGAGTCCTTGAAAGTCCATACGATTCTTACAATGTTTTTGACTATATCTGAAAAAAAAAATGTCACTGGGGTTTTGACAGGTATTTGTTAAATTTATAGAATGCTTTGGGCACTATTGACATCTTAACATGATTAAGTCTTCAAATCCATGAATATGGTATCTCTTTCCATTTATTTATGTCTTTTTAAATTCCTTTCAGCATTTTCTTTTGTAGGTTTCAATGTATAAAACTTTCACCTCCTGGGTTAAGTTTATTTTTAAATATTTTATTCTTTTCCATGTTATTTTTATTGTTGAGTATAGAGAGTTTTTTGTATATTCCACTACTAATCCTTTGTAAGATATGTGGTTTGAAAATATTTTCTCTAAGGATGTAGCTTGTCATTTTATCATTTTAACGTGGTGTTTCTTTCACTTCCAAGGTTACTTGTTCAACACTGTTTCCCTCACAACCTTCAGTGAATTTTTTCATACATTCGAAATATGGTTAGTTTCTTTTGTCACGTTCTGCATTCCATCCTGATATTCCCGACCTTGATGATGATCTCAAATTTTGGATACTTAAGTTTTACTCTGTAAGCTGTAAGTCTCCATGGATTTTGACAAATGCATAGAGTCATGTAACCACCATTAAAATGTCACACAGTCTTAATCTGCTCAGGCAGCTATAACAAAATACCATAGACTGGATGGCTTAAACAACAGACATTTATTCCTAACCATTCTGGAGGCTGGGAAGGCAAACATCAGGGTGCCACTGTGGTGGAGTTCTTGATGAATACCCTCTTTCTGGCGTGAAGGCAGCATCCTCCTAGCTATAATGTTCACTTGACAGAGTGAGAGAGAGGTCTGGACTCCTGTTCTTATATGGACACTAATCCCATCATGAGGGCCGCATATTCATCTGAAACTAATTGACTCCCAAGGGCCCCACCTCCAAATACCATCACACTGGAGGGTTAGAATTCAACATATGAATGGTGGGAGGACACAAACATTCAGTCCATAAGGCACACATAATAGTTTCAAAGGCTTAAAATATTACCTGTGTTTTTCAAGTCCTATTCAAGTCCCCATTCCCGAACTCCTGGAAGGCACTCATTTCTGTTTTTGTCCTTTTGCACAGCTTCTGATAATTGGATCACACAGTATACAGCCATTTTCGTCTGGCTACTTTCACTTTGCAATATGAATGTAAGATTTATCCATTTCTGTCTGTGGCTTGAAAAGCCATCCCTTTCTTTGCCAAATAATGTTCCACCGTATGGATGTACCAAGATCGTTTATTCATTCAGCTATTGATGCACATCTTGGTTGCTCCCCATTTTCACAATTGTGAATAAATGTGCTATAAGCATTGGTGTGCAGGATTTTGTGTGGACTGACAATGTTGGACTTTACCCAAGCACTGTGATTCTGGAAAACAGTGAAAGTTAAGACATCTGCCCCAACTTTGTGTTTCAGGAAACTGCTTACTGCAAGGAGCCTTCCTGCCTCACATGACTCAGATAACATTCACTGCCCCCCCCCATTTTGTACCTGTGATAGCACCAGACAGGGTCTCTCCAAGTTTCCATTCCTCAACTCACAAATAATTAGCTGTACTTTTTATGTCCAAGGGACAACAGGAGCAAAATACTTGTTAATCAGACTGTGCTTAAGGTCCCGTCCTTCCTCTAGGCTTCTGCACTTTGACCCACCCTCAGCCTGAGCCAGCACACAACCCCTCCTGAGGGATGAAACGCTCTTTGATTCATTATCGGTTCACACCACCCCTTCATTCCATTCCCCCACACTGGTTCTTTGTATCCTCCATGTAAAAGAAAGTGCCTTTTTTGCCTAACTCTTGAGATGCTTGCTGATCCTGTCGTCTCAGTGTTCTCCCTGTTACATAGTCCCTTCTCCCCACCCTTTACCTTAAAATAGTCTTTGGAATAAAGTTTCTCCTTACCAATTCTGAATTCGTATTTTATTTGACAGGGTACAAGTTTTTTAATCCGTTAGGCAAATACTTAATATCACAATTACTGTACCATATTACTGTAAATCTCTGTGTAAAGTTGGTAAGAACCTGTCAGACTGTCTTCCGAAGTCTGTGTGCGATTTAGAATTCCAGCCTTAAATGAATGGCTGTTGGTGTTGCTCTGCATGCTCTCCAGCAGTTGGTTTTGTCAGCTTTTCAGATATTAGCCATTCTAATAATGTGTAGTGTTATCTCATTATGACTTTAATTTGCAATTCCCAAATGCCAAATTATATTGAGCATCCCGTCGTATGCTCATTTGCCATTAGTATATCTTAATTGGTGAGGTGTCTGTTCAGACCTTTTGCCCATTTGTAATTGAGTTATCTATTAATTGTTGAGTTGTATCAGTTCTTCGTATATTTAGATACAATCCTATTATCAGACATGGGTTTTGCAAAAATTTTCTTCCAGTCTCTGGTTTGTCTTTCAGTTCTTAACATTCTCTTTTGTAGAACACACATTTTATTTTTAATAAAGTCCAACTAATCCTTTTTTTCTGATATGGATTCCTCTTTTGCTGTTCTGTCTAAAAGCTCATCAAAAAACACAAAGACATGTTGATTTTCTCCTATGTTTTCTTCCAGACGTTTTATATTTTGAATTTTACATATAGGACTTTGGTCCGTTTTGAGTTAATTTTTTGTAAACGTGTAAGGTCTGTGTGTAGGTTAATTTTTTTTTAATTGAACTATGGTTGATTTACAAGATTGTGTTAGTTCCAGGTGTACAGCCAAGGGATTCGGTTATACATATACATATGTATATATACATATAGGTTAACATTTTTTTTTAGGTTAAATTTTTTTGACCTTGGGCTTTGAATTGTTCCAGCACCATTCATTGAAAAGAATGTTCTTTCTCCATCAAATTGTGCTTGTGCCTTTCTCAAGTCCAATTGAGTAATATCTGTGCAATCTATGACTAAGGCTGTTATTCTGTTGCACGGAACTCTGGGTCTCTTCTTTGCCAACACCACCCTGTCTTGATTACTATATCTTTATAGTAAGTCTTGAAATCGGATAATAAGAGTCCTGTAACTTTGCTTTTCTTTCTCGGAATTGCTTTGTCTATTCTAAAGTCTTTGGTCTTCAATATAAATTTGAGAGTCAGTATGTCTGTATCTACAAAGAGCTTGATGCAATTTTGATTGGTATTCTGTTGTTTCTATAGATAAGTCTGGGAAGAATGGAAATCTTAACAACTACGAACCTTCCAGTCCATGTATACAAAAAAGAAATATCTCTCTTTTTAGTAAGATCTTCTTTGATTTCTTCCATCACTCTTTGTGGTTTTCCACAAACAATTCCTGGACACGTTTGTTATATTTATACTTAAGTGCTTCGTATGTAGATTGCTCTTTTAAAAGGTAATTTGAAAAAATATCAAATTCTAGTTGTTCACTGCTCATATATAGGTAAGCAATCTTTGTGTGTATGTTGACCTTGGATCCTGTGGGCCTGCTAAACTCCCTTGTTAATTCAACAGTAATTTTGTAAGTTTTTTGGAGTTTTCTACACAACTAATCATGTCCTTGGCAAACAAAGATCTTTTTATTACAATATTTCCAATCTCTACTTCTTTAATTTCTTTTTTTTTTTCTTATTAATCAAAGTGAGATTCCATTACGTGTTGAATAGGAGTGATGACAGCAGACATATTGTAGGGGGAAAGCGTCCAGTCTCTCACCCTTAAGTATTATGTTACCTGTAGGTTTTTCATAGATCTTCTTTATCAGGTTGAAGAAGTTCCCCTCTCTTGCTAGTTTACTGAGAGTTTTTAACCTGAATGCTGTTGAATGATATCAAATGCTCTTTGCATCAGTTGACATGATCATATGATTTTTCTACTTTAGCCTGCTGACGTGGCAAACTACACTGATTAATTTTCTAATGTTGAAGGGGTCTTGTATGCCTGAAAGATTTCACATTTTATGGTTTTTGATAATTCTTTTTATACATTGTCAGATTCAATTTGCTAATATGTTGCTGAGGAATTTTGTGTCAATGTTCATGAGAGATACTGGTCTGTAGTTTTCCTTCCTTGCAATGTCTTTGTCTGTCTTGCTAGTAGAGGAATGCAGACCTCAGAGAATGAGTTAGGAAGCATTCTTCTACTTCTATTTTCTTGAAGAGAAGGTGGCAAATTGGTAATATTTCTTCTTTAAATGTTTGTTTAGAATTTGCCAGGGAAAAAATTCTGGGCCTGGTGCATAAATATATAACTATTCAGGTTATCTATTTTTCCCTGTGAGTTTTGGTAGTTCGTGTCTTCCAAGGAATCTGGCCATTTCATCTAATGTATCAAATTTGCAGGCATAGAGTTGTTAGTGGTATTCCTTTATTATATTTTTAGTGCCCATGAGATCAGTAGTGATATCCCTTCTTTCAATTCAGATATTGGTTAGTTGTGTCTTCTCCCTTTTTTTTCTCTTTGCTAGATAGAGGTTTACCTTTCTTAATTGATCTTTTCAAAGAACCAACTTTTGGTGTCATTACTTTTTGCTATGGTTTTCCAGATTACACTTTCCTTGATTTTTGCTCTAATTTTTTATTATTTATTTTCTCCTGTTTACTTTAGGTCTAAATTGGTCTCCTTTCCTGCTTTCCTATGGTGAACGCTCAAGTTATTGATTTTAGTTGTTTCTTCTCCAATACATGAATTTATGCTCTGTGTTTCATTTTCCTCTAACAATGCTATTGCTGCATCAAAAATTTTTTGATAAGTTTTGTTTTCATTTTAATGTAGTTCAAAAGGTCTCTAAGTTTCTCTGGCGCCTTCTGATTTCATCCATGTGTTAATTAGAAGTGCTTTGTTTAATTTCCAAACATACATGGATTATCCATCTATTTTTCTGTTGTGGATTTCCAGCTCAATGCCACTGTGGTGTGAGAACATACTTTGCGTGACTCTTTTTCCTTTATATTGGTAAAGGTGTGTTTTCTGTCCACAAATACGGTCTATGTTTGTGAATGTCCCCTGTGAGTTTGAGAGGCTATGGATTCTGCTGTTGTTGGATGGAGTATCCTATAAAAAAATAAAAAAGTCAAGTAGATCGATGATTGTGCCTTTCACACACACAGGCCTAATGATTGAAAGAATGCCTTTAGGATTGCCTTTCGTTCCCTCTAAATTAGTTTTTTCTTTAAATTTAACCTTCAGTTTTGAGTCACTTAGTTGGCTGTTGCATCAAATGATTATTCTTTGGTTTTACAGGTTATCTCCCAGTGATGCCAGATGGGATTAGCACAGCCCCAGGTGCTCGTTGCTAACGCCTATAAATTAATCTCCCCAAAGGAGAATCATTTAAGAGTTCTTTGGACTTCATCTTCAAAAGTAGCCAAAGAATTCAAGTGACAGTTTATCCCAGAAAATCTCTGGCAGTTAGTGAAATTAGGGTATGACATTCAGAACACCACAGTTTAGGTGATCTTGATATAACTCGTAGTGGTGGGAAAGCAGTGATTGTAAAATGAAAGTAATTAACATGTACATGTTCTGTTGGGGGAGACTAAGGCAAAACAGGTGTTCAGCCTAGAAAAACGTTTCTCAGTGGATTTCCTATGAAGTCAATGTGTCTTGGATTTAACTTTGAAACAGGAATAAAAAATTTTTTTAATTGCAAAAGCAAGTCATGTAGATTGAATTAATGGAGAACGCTGTTCAAGTTATCCAGTATTTTTTCTGATTGCCTGCCTGCTTGATTTACCAATTACTGAGAGAAGGGTGTTGAAATCTCCCACTACAATCGGGGATTTATGTATTTCTTCTTGAACTTCTAGCAGGGTTTGCCTGATATATTTTGATGCTGTGCTGTTAGGAGCTGACATATTTAGGATCGTTACGTCCTCTTGGAGAATTGACCCCTTAATTATTATGTAGCGCCCCTCTTTACCCCTGGAAAGTTTCTGATGTGTGCTTTGTCTAAAATTTATCCACCTACTGCATCTTTCCTTGGGTTGGTGTTAGCATGGTAAACCTTTCTCCAAGTCTTTACTTCTAAGCTGAGTCTTTATGTTGAATGTGAGGTTCTTGTACATAGCATATAGTTGGATTTTCCTTTTGTCCACACTGAAAATTGGTGTCTTTCATGGGTATGCTTAGATCAGTTTCTTTAAAGTGATTATTAATATAATTGGATTACTATCAACCATATTTGCAACTTTTATTTTCTGTTCACTCCATTTGTTCTTTGTCTCCTTTTGGCCCCTCTTTTTCTGCTTTCTCTGGATTTAATTGTGCTTTTTGCATGATTCTATTATCCCCTTTCTTAGCATATTGCTTATACTGCTTCTTAAGCTGTTTTTATGCTTGCCCTAGTGTTCCAGTATGCACTTTTACTGATCTAAGCCCACCTTCAAATAACACCGTAGGGCTTCATGTGTATGTGTATTTCAGGTACCTTGTAACAGAGTATTCCCAATTCCTCCCAAACATTCTGTCCATCATTCTGTCCATCATTTCACTTACCCATATGCTATAATCCCCCAATACATTGTTACAATCATGTTTTAGAAAACAGTGATCTTTTAGATGACACAAGAATAAGAAACATAAAAGGTCTTATTTTAATACCTCCATTTTACTTCACTGAATCTCTTCCTTTCTTTAGGTAGATCCAAGTTTCTGACCTATATTATTTCCCTTCTGCCTGAAGAACATCTCTCAACATTTTTGCAAGGCAGGTTTCCTGGAGATTAATTTGCTCAACGTTTTTTTGTTTGTTTGTTTGTTTTGTCTGAGAAAGTCTTTATTTCTTGTTCACTTTTGAATGATAACTTTGCTGGAAATAGAATTCTGGGTAGGTGGTTTTCCTTTTCAATCAACACTTGAAATAATTCACTCTGCTCTTCTTTGCATGGGTTCTGATGAGAAGCTGGCTGTTGTTCTCATCCAGATTCCTCCATGGGTATGGTGTTGTTATCCTTTAGTTTATTCTTTCAATATTTTGCTTAGTCTTTAGTTTGATACAGTTTGAATGTAACATGTCTAGGAGTGTGTGTGTGTGTGTGTGTGTGTGTGTGTGTGTGTGTGTGTGTGTCTTTAGTATACCTACTGCTCGGTGTTCACTGAGAGTCTTCAATCTGTGGTTTGGTGTCTGTCATTTATTTTGGCATTTCTTGGCCCTTACTGCTTCCAATATTCCTTCTTCTCTGTTATCTCTATCTTCTTTCTCTTTCTGGTATTCGAATTAATGTGTCAAACTTGTTCTAATTTCACATGGCAGTATGTTCAGTTACCTTTTTTCTTTTTTCTGTTTTTCTCCTCTTTGCAATTCCATTTGGAAAGTTTTATTGACATATGACCCATTTTCAAGCTCATGGATTCTTTCCTTGGTTGTGCTGAGTCTACTGATGAGCCCCTCATTACTGTTAGTATGTTTTTACTTTCTAGTATTTCCTCTTATTTCGATCTTAGAGTTTCCATCTCTCTGCTTACATTACCCATCTGCTTTTGCATGTTGTCTATTTTTCCATCAGAGCCCTTAATATATTAATCATACTTATTTTAAATCCCCTGTTTGACAATTCCAACATGTGTGTCATATCAGAGTTTGGTTCTACTGTGTCCTTTGTCTCTTAATTCTCTTGATTTTTGGCATGCTTTGTAATTTTTTGGTTGAAAGCCAGACAGTTTCTTTTGGGTAATAGGACCTGATGTAAATAGGCATTTGGAGTGAACATTTCTGTTATTCTGGCTCGGGGCTGGATTGTGTTTTATGCTTGCTCTAATATAAGTGCCGGAGGCTTCCAGTTCCTGTAGTGTCCTTATTTCGGTCCCCCTCTTGAATTTGGGCTTCCCAAAACAGTCCTGCTCAGAGAGAATCAGTGTTTTTGCAGTGGTTTCATCTAAAATCCACAGTTATTTCTCTGCAGCCCCAACAGTGTGGTGGCAAGGGGTGGAGGAGGGAGGCAATTCTATAGCTTCATCATTAAATGTCAGTCTTTTAGAGGGACTGTGTCTTTGGGCTGCAACCTTCACAGGTGTTTCTCCAGTGGCATTACCTTCTCCCCATGCCTTCTATCCTTTTCCTGGCTGCATGCAGTATTCCCAAATAATTTCCTGGAAGCCTTGACCTCTATTGACTGCTCTATTTCCCTTAGGTGAGACAAGAATGCTAGAGGGTACTAGAGTGGAAGGAATACCCTTCCTCCACTTAGGATCAGTCTCTAGCAAAATCTTTTCCATGGAAAGTAGGCCTTGTCAAGGAAAAGGCTCTGGGGGGTATTTTGACAGTGATTACTCTTTCTCTCACCCAGCCACAGAAACCAGGGCATCTTTCTCACATCCTCACCATGAAAACCTGTTTCCTGGAGCAAAAGACCATGAACATATGGATGCTCCCTAAGACTGCAGCAAGTGGAGGTGAGTAGGGGAAGCAAAGTCTCACTTTCCTGCTAGTCCACACTCAACCTCACGCAGTTCATCTTATTTACCATTTAAATGTTCTTACCAGTTTATGACTGCAGAGGAGTCTGATTCAGGAAAGTAGATCTCAGTTTTGTGAGTCTGGATTCAACTGTCTCTCAGGATATTACATGGTGGTTTGCCCTGCCACTTCAGTCCTCTGATGAGTCTAGAAAATAGGTTGATTGCGTTTTTCCAGCATTTTCTTGTTTTAAGAAAGGATTGGTCTTTCCCCCCTCTTTACATGTTGGAGCTGAAACCAGACGTCTCATTTGTGGCCATTCTTTAAATATGCCACAATAAGTGTAAGCCTATGATTTTCAAATAGCATGGTAAATGCCAAGAGAAGCAGATAAAAGTTGAACGTAGTTGTCTCAGGGAGCCAGTAGGAGGGGTGTGTGTGTGTGTATATGTGGTAGGGAGGGTGACAGGGTGTAAGGTGGGGGTGGGGGGTGGATGGATTTAGAATCAAGCGATTTATATATATATATATATATATATATATATATATATATATATATATATATATATGATATATGATGTCAGAAAAATAATAGGTGATGCATTTGATGATAGTCTACCGAAATTTTACATAGAAAAATACGTGGAAGTTGTAAGCATGATTTCGAGAAGATTGAATAAATGCTCTCAAATACGTACAATTCTTAAAGCATATATTATCTCTTGCTTGTTGATATCAATTGTCACTATTTGTTAATTAACATGTATGTATCACTCACGATCACAGCAGGTTTGCACACTAATTAGCTGAGGTAACAATGTGAAATTTGCCCTCTTGCCCTCTGCTAAGTGTTGGGGAAACAATGAAAGAGAGGGGCTATGTTCTCATTTTGTGAACGAAGAAACACGCTAAAAGAGATTAAGTAACTTGCTGAAAGTCGTGCACTAATTAATGGTGGCTCTGGGACAATCTCTCAAGTCTGTCTGATTGTCAGCATCCACGTTCTTGCCTGTATACTTCTCTGCCTGCACTCCCCTGCATGCACATTCTTGAAGAGTCACATCTTCATCAGAAAATGGTGGGTTTTTTCCCCAACTAGGTTTGTGAACCAAATTTACTGAGGAAAGTACAAGGAGAGATGAATACAATCATCCAATTCTTTTCAGAAATCACAAATTCCTAAGCCTTGTTGAGTTGCTTTAGACGCTAGAAACAAAGACAGAAATCTTCCAAATTTATTTAATGAAGATAGGCTAAACTGATGAAATAAAATTCATATTTTAAGGAAGGACAAAAGTTTAAACATAAAGTTCTCTATGTCCCTTTGGGCCTCCTCCCTCTCTCCCTAATGTGCAGTGTGCACTCTGATGTAACTTCTTAAAAGAATAGAGTTCCTTCCCAACTCTGTAGGGAGTCATTGTGACTTGCTGCTCCCTTCATCCGTGTCTATGGGACTGTGAATCTTTGGTGAACTTTCTGTAAAAGTCTTTCTGTATCAGTATGTCATTTTCATGTACGATCCTTTGTCTCGAAAATGTGTATGACTGTGCCTTCGACTTCTAATGGGCAGAACAGTTCTGAGAGTTTTTGGAGCATCTGTCTGCCATGTTATGTTCCTCAGTTTGGCTCAGAGAAACATCCCCTTTTCTTCTTAACTTGATTGCTAATTGAATTTTCATTCACATTTTCTTGGCATATTCGGCAGGATATGAGAGACACCCAGCAGAGGACACCTGTAGTCGACCCTGAACTGGCACTTGGTACCAGCTTGGGCCCTTTGAGCCCCACCAGTTTCTCAGGATTCCTCAGGTGTTTTGGTGAGTTCTCCTGAAATCTGAACATCATTGCTTTTAAAATGACATCCTGAAGTATACTCAAGCTGTTTTTCATGGGACTTGGAGTCCTGAGGGGGTACCAGTACATTTCCTAGGCAAGCATCTAGGGGGAAGGTCCTAGGCAGGGAGCTAAGGGGAACTTTGGAGTGACTTGGGTTAGCTGGCCTTTTTTAAAAAATTGTCTTAAACTAGAAAGGTTATGTGTATATGGTCTGAACAAACTGTTTGCTAGTGAAATGGGAGACTTAGCCTGCTCAGCTCTGAAGAAAAGGGGCATTTGCTCCTTCTGGCCACATGGTATTCTCAGGTGACTGAGAACCTAGCAGAAGTGTCTGAGGATCAATCCTTGTGAAGTGCCACAGTCCCACAGGGGATCCCACTACAACCATTAAGTAAATTCTGCTGGCCAGGGGTGCACAATGGGCTGATCACCTAGAGCCTCAGCACCCAGGGTTGTTTTAAACTATTAGGTGGAGAAACCTAGACACATACGAGAGTCAAACCAACCCAAGGGCAGGTAACTCCTTAGGGAGCTAGACTCAGAAGCAGCACACATTTGATCCATAACAGTGCCCTCAGACAATTGTGCAGATCATATCTGAATTAGGCTACCAAATTAGTAATGGGAAATCGTGCCTCAAAGGCCAAACAGCTCCCTGATGGACAGCCACCCACTGGAACTTGGCTGGCTTTGTGTACAATTGGAATGAAGCCAATACTTACAAGTACTTATCTTAACTCTTAAATGGCCAGGATGGAGCTCTTTTGACACTCCCAAACTGTAGAGAAAGCCGACTTGAGAAAACATCCTTTCAAAATTCTGCCACTGAGAGAACCAAAAGTATTTCTAGGGAAACTTTGAAGCTATAAAGCACAACTCACATTGCCCGACACTACAGCCTTGGCTTAATTAGTAGAACCTAAAACTGAAAAAGAAAAAAAGAGAGGGAAAAGGCCTTTTTAAACTCAAGCAGGAAAACTATGAGATCTCTGTCTTTGCCTACCTAGATCTATGTATGTCTGTTGTGTATGTTATAAATATGATGTGTCTCTAATTCCAGATGCTATTATCAAAATTAATTTGTAAAAGAGCTCTATTTATTTGACTTAGAAGTAAGCACTTACAAATCAAATATTTCTAGATGGAACTTAAAGTAGCCTCAATTTTAAAAGATCACGTGATCTAGGATTAATTTTTAACAAATGAAACAAGTTCAACTTGATGGTTTGATTAATACAAACATGTCTTTAGAATCATCAGCATTAAGTATGATACTTTTATTGTACCTAGGTTTACTGCAAGTCAAGAAAGTTATGTTCTCTCTGTTATAAAATGTGACAAAAAGAAAATTAACTTGGCACTGTTGGTGGGAATGTAAATTGATACAGCCACTATGGAGAACAGTATGGCAGTTCCTTAAAAAACTAAAAATAGAACTACCATATGACCCAGCAGTCCCACTCCTGGGCATATACCCAGAGAAAACCATAATTCAAAAAGACACATACACCCCAGTGTTCACTGTAGCACTATTTACAATAGCCAGGACATGGAAGCAACCTAAATGTCCACGAATGGAAGAAGGTATAAAGAAGATGTGGTACATATATGCAATGGAATATTCCTCAGCCATAAAAAGGAACGAAATTGGGTTATTTGTAGAGTCGTGGATGGACCTAGAGACTGTCATACAGAGTGAAGTTAAGCCAGAAAGAGAAAAACAAATATCGTATATTAACGCATACATGTGGAATCTAGAAAAATGGTATAGATGATCTTATTTGCAAAACAGAAATAGAGACACAGATGTAGAGAACAGCCATATGGACACCAAGGGGGGAAAGGGGGTGGTGGGATGAATTGGGAGATTGGGATTGACATATATACAGTACTGATACTATGTACAAAATAGACGCCTAATGAGAACCTACTGTATAGCTCAGGGAACTCTACTCAGTGCTCTGTGGTGACCTAAATGGGAAGGAAATCCAGAAAAGAGGGGATATGTGTATACGTATAGCTGATTCATTTTGCTGTACAGCAGACACTAACACAACATTGTAAGGCAACTATACTCCAATAAAAATTAATTATCAAAAAAAAAAAAGAAAATTAACTTGGTCTGATGATATTTTCATAAGTAATGAAAAAGAGATAAATGGGATAAAAGTTTTGGGGTGAACTCTTTAAGAATAATTAGTTTTATGGTATGACTACCTAAAAACAGTTTCTCCAGTTTTTTGGTAACTTGAAGCTTCAGAGTTCTGCTACATTAAGTTAAATGATGGAAATTCATTGAATGTCTATGTCATTCTTAATAAGATAAATTCTGAAACGTTAATTGCTAAAGAAGTCTATGTTTACCTGTTTTGACCGCTTATTACAGAGCGACTAAATACATTTGAGACTATTAATAAATATACTTGGTGCTTATTGGAAGATTGAACTATGAAGTGGTGTATATTTTTAGAAATTAGTGTTTAAAAAGGAACCCTGAGTAAAGAGCTCTATGAATGGCCAAGACTGACTAAGATTAGATTTAACTTAATTAAATGAATGAATTCTAATAGTGTCCCTCATTGGATGAATGGATAAAGAAGATGTGGCACATATATACAATGGAATATTACTCAGCCATAAAAAGAAACGAAATGGAGTTATTAGTAGTGAGGTGGATGGAGTTAGAGTCTGTCATACAGAGTGAAGTAAGTCAGAAAGAGAAAAATAAATACAGTATGCTAACACATATATATGGAATCTAAGGGGAAAAAAAAAGGTCATGAAGAACCTAGTGGTAAGACGGGAATAAAGACACAGACCTACTAGAGAATGGACTTGAGGATATGGGGAGGGGGAAGGGTAAGCTGTGACGAAGTGAGAGAGTGGCATGGACATATATACACTACCAGACGTAAAATAGATAGCTAGTGGGAAGCAACCGCATAGCACAGGGAGATCAGCTCAGTGCTTTGTGACCACCTAGAGGGGTGGGATAGGGAGGGTGGGAGGGAGGGAGACGCAAGAGGGAAGAGATATGGGAACATATGTATATGTATAACTGATTCACTTCGTTATAAAGCAGAAACGAACACACCATTGTAAAGCAATTATACTCCAATAAAGATGTTACAATATATATATATGAAAGGTCAAATGGTGCAAAACTAGAATTTGGCTTTTTCTCTGTTGAGGGGACAAAGTTTTCTTGAAATATTGATCTGTTTTTGACAACAGCTTGTAAAGGTTCTTTATCTCTTAAGTAAGCTGTTGTAACTTTCTGTAATTGCCTTGGAAATCTTTTGTTGTCACTTTGGTTAAATGAATAAGTATTGTTTCATGGTAACTTATGATCCTACTTGGCCAGATGTTTAAAACCTTCTGCTATCTTTGACAAACTTGCTCAAATCAAATGCCAAATGAAGTTCTTTTGACCTCTAGCTAACTTTGTGATGCTTCAGAGGTCCCCTGAACACGTCAAAGGCAGATATTAAATTAATTAGGCTAATTTGGTATGTTAAATTCTGAACATGGGAAACATTGTCAAATGAGTAATGATAAGCATTCTTAGGTTATATTGCATGGGTAAGTATTCTTAATATAAATGTTTGAGAAAGTACATGAAGTTCTTAGAATTTGAAATGTCCTTGTGTGTTGTCAGTCATAATTCTAGTCGTTATTTTAAGATGTTGCATATCACAGAAATAGTCAAATTTCCTTGACAGTTGCATTGTAATCAGGTCTTTAACCATGATTTTAAGTCTTTCGTTATTTATAGACAGTTATTGTCTTACTCTGACGCTTTTGCAGAAATGCTTGTAGATGACTTGCCTTTGTGCTCCAAAACTAAATTAGACTCGGTAGCAAATGGACTTCCACCTTGTATGAGGTCTATTTCAGCAACAGCTCTCTTATGTAAGGCTACTGAAGAGGGTCTCCTTTTTAAAAAAAAAAAATATTTTTTCTCTTTGGGCTGCACCGGGTCTTAGTTGCGGCACATGGGGTCTTCGTTGCCGCGTGCAGGATCTTTTAGTTGCAGCACGACGGGATCTAGTTTCCTGACCAGGGTTCGAACCTGGGCCCCCTGCATTGGGAACAAGGAGTCTTAACCACTGGACCACCAGGGAAGTCCCTACTTTAACTAATTATGTCCCACACTCAGCTGAGTCTCTTCTAAACTCTCACCACACTCGGCACTATTCTGTAAGCCAACTAACTTCTTCTGAAGTATTTTTGCTTTCTGCACCTAATAGTAAGTTGGTTTGATATAATAACCTGAACCCTGCAACTTTGCTTCCAGCACCACAGGAAGAAAACAACCGGGACTGCACTTTGTTAACTGATTATCTTCTTGCACCCAGGAATGATTTCCAAGAAGCTCCTATGGATAATGTTGATCTAATTTAATTTACAGATGGGTCCTAAGTAAAGAATGAGCAGGGACATTACCGAGGTGGATATGCAATAATGCCCACAGTGGACATAATTGAAAGCTCTTATTTACCAGAAACAACCTCAGCACAACAAGCCCAATTAATTGCCTTAACCTGAGCTTAGCAACTAGCTAAAGCAGAGGTAACACATATTTTTACTGACAATCGCTATGCTTTTGGAGTGGCACACAACTTTGGAATGCTCTGGGGAAAAACATGAGGTTTTTAACCTCTTCAGGACAACCTATTTTAAAAAATGGAAAACAGGTTGAAGAGTTATTCATTGTTATACAGCTGCCAAAACATTCAGCAATTATTAAAACACCAAGGCATTCCAAATCTGACACTATGGAAGCTAAAGGAAATCAGCTGGCTGATGCTGCAACCAAACAGGCAGCTTTAAATACTCACCCTGTCCAGCCTCGAGGATGTCCACTGCTCTCCATAAACCCTGCTAACCCAGTGAAAGATGTCCTTCTACAGTCTCAAGAAATTGCCACTAAAGAAGAGAAACTGATATGGCAACAAAAAGGGAGAATTTTAACCCCACCACACAAATATGGTTTGGACGTGATTTAAAGAAAAAAATCCTACAGTGTCTGTTGGAGCATAATTGTGGTTGCTCCAACATGTATATTCTTTAACTCATTGGGAACTTGAGGAAATGGTCTTACGGGGAGAATGATATTTTTGGAAACTTTCACCCATGATGGTTCAAGGGAAATTGTATTACATTATTATCAGGGTCTTATTGAGGCACTTCTTAAAAATTGGCAGTTAATTCCTTTTATATCGAGCTCTCAGGAGATGCAAACCCTAAGGCTCATGGATTACAATCTAGAAATTTTCTGTATTGGATAGGACATCAAATCAAAGGTTCTTTGCAACCATCATGCAAAGGACCTTATCAGGCATTATTAACAAATCCATGCACAGCCAAACTGAAAGACATAAATTCATGGATTCACATCTCTCATTTTATTTTATTTTATTTTTTCCAACAGCTCTCATTTTAAAAAGGCCCCTCCACCTGAATGGACTTTGATCCCTGCTTTTCACACCTGGCTTCAACTAACTAAAACAAGCATCATCAAGATGGGTCAAGAAGAAGACAGCAACAGTAGCAGATAGCTAACCCAAAAGTCCAGACCAGGCCTGTAAGACCCATCCTACAAGTTCAATTGTACTGTTTACCAAATGTCTGTCTCTCTATCAAAATTGAAAGTCATTGTTTTACTTCTAGCTGTACTTTTGCCTCAGTGTTTGAGATGGAAGGAAAATTCTTTAGCAAAATGTTCCCAAAGTATAGCTACTAGCCTCAATTTAACCTGTTGTTGGATCTGTCATCAAATTCCTCCACCAATACAAAACCGATAAGGCCCCTCATAATTCCTGTACTCAGATCGACCTGCCTCTGGCTTAAGGTTTCAGATTCAAATTCTTCAACATATTAATGTGTCGATTCCTTGTCTGGCACTATCCTCGGTCCTTAGAGCCCAGACACAATTTACCCTAGGACTCCCCATCTGCTCCAACCCTTCCTTAATCAACAAATGTCTTGCAGAAAAAAACACGAGTAACTTGTGCCAGTAACTCCCCTATGTCAAGTACCATAGAGCTGGCTTTTGGAAAGCCTGCAAGAGGAAAGATCCAGGGTTTAATACATTGTTAACAAAACTTCCAAATGATGAGGCTATCAGTGAGATCACTCTGGGAGGCAGCACTTGCACTCCCCCAGGTTTTTTCTTCATCGATGGTGTTGAAATTGACCCGTCTATGCAAGGATCGACACGTAAATATCTTAAGAGCTGGCAGGTAGAAGGTTTATGTTTGTTGGGACATTATGTTACCTCATTGTCTATACAAAGAGACAGATGAAGCTCCTTTCTCTCTCCATTTCAGAGTCAAGAGATCCATGTTAGCATGATACCAAGATACCTGGTGGCAAAGTCTTTGGGGGGGGGGTCTTGATTCCTAATGCAAGAGTATGTATAAACAGGATATGCTCAGAAAACTATCAGCCATCACTGGTCAAATAGCCAAAGAGAGTGCAAAAAACATTGCAGCACAACAGACACCCTTAAATTTATTAGCCCAAGTAGTATTCAATAACAGTGCTGCCTTAGAGGATGCATAATCTATAAAATGTTTCCCCATCAGCATATACCTCCATGTTTGTTTACTGCATTTGATTAATTTACTCAGTTCCAAAGTTTATAGGATGGGAAAGAGGTGTTGCAAAACTGAATGGCTCTTGATTTTTAAATCCACTTTGCAAGGGGAAACTGGTGGTATAATCCGGACTGAATGCTCTGCTTTCATACCAGACGAGTCCTCTAATATAACTCATCTAATGACTCACATATAAGATCAAATTTCTGCATTGAAGGATCCCCTTCCTAATCTAGGTGAAATCTTGGGTAAATGGTTCAGCTCTGGGGATTCATGGCTTAAATGTCTGCTTATGACTGTGTTATTGTTCTTGGCCTCTGTATCATTTATAGAGTAACAATCTCTTGTGCCTCTCAATGTATATTCAGAAATACAACTAAAATAATGTCTAAATGACTTGAAACTATTGATCATATCTGTAGTTCTACATAGGATAATGGGCATGCACAAGGCACATATAGGGTAAAACTGTCATAAGTCCTATTGGACAACCTAGAATTGACTATCAGTCCTTGGCAAGCATTCTACTAGTATAACCCCCTAAAAAGGAAGGAAAGAACTTGACTATTAAGACCTGGCATTGAAGGACATGATAGATCCAAGGGCAGGTAAGCAACTGCCCTAGCATGGGAAACCAAATATTTGATCATCTAATGCTTTCTATCAAAAGATTAATGCTCCAAACTGGGAAATCGATGAAACAAACTTTATATTGTAAGGCAGGACAAGAAAATGTAAGCATAAAATTCTCTCTGTGTCCTTTTGGTCATTCTCCCTTCTTCCCTAATGTGCGGCGTGCATCTGCATTACACATTACCCAGACCTCCTCAAAGATGGGAATGCCTGCTCGACCATAGTGATCAGTATTTTCCCCTTTCTTCTAACGTTAGCAATGTAACATTAAAGAATTTCTTTCTTTCCCAACTTGTAGGGGGTCAAGGTGACTTGCTGCTCACTTTGTACATGCTTACCTGGACTATGTATCTTTGGTGAATGTTCTGCGAAATATCAGTATGTCATTTTGATGTGTGATCCTTTGTCTCAAAAATGTATATGACTGTGCCTTTGACTTCTAACGGACGGAAAAGTTCCCAGAGCTTTATGAAAGTCTGTCACCCGCGTTATAATCCTGAATTTGCCTCAAACAAAATTCCCCTTTTCTTCTTAACTTGATTGTTAATTGACTTTTCATTTATAAAACACTCATTCCAAAACCTGGAAAAGGTAGTACATTCACACAAGCCCAGAAATACAGGTACACACACAAACACGTGCTCATATACTCGGTCGTGTGCACATACACACAGAAATATGGATTTAGCTTACTTAGATGCACAGATTTAATTTTTTATCCATAAAGATTGAGTTTAAAGTTCAATATAGAAAATCCCACATCCTGGGAGCTTTTCTAGTCACAAGAGGATGGTGTAATAATGAGACGTATTTTAGTGTTTTAATAATAGGTCAAAGGAGAAATACCGGAAAAATCAGAAATGATGAAAAACAAAAGACCTCAAGAAATTCTGTCCATCTCTGATAAACTCGCTGTGGTCTTTCTTAGTTCTTTTTTTTTTTTTTTTTTTTTGCGGGATCATTTTATTTTATTGTATTGTATTATTTTTTTAACATCTTTCTTGGAGTATAATTGCTTTACAATGGTGTGTTAGTTTCTGCTTTATAACAAAGTGAATCAGTTATACATATACATATGTTCCCATATCTCTTCCCTCTTGCGTCTCCCTCCCTCCCACCCTCCCTATCCCACCCCTCTATGTGGTCACAAACCACCGAGCTGACCTCCCTGTGCTATGCGGCTGCTTCCCACTAGCTATCTATTTTACATTTGGTAGTGTATATATGCCCATGCCACTCTCTCACTTTGTCACAGCTTACCCTTCCCCCTCCCCATATCCTCAAGTCCATTCTCTAGTAGGTCTGTGTCTTTATTCCCGTCTTACCCCTAGGTTCTTCATGACCTTTTTTTTTTTCTTCTTAGATTCCATATATATGTGTTAGCATACGGTATTTGTTTTTCTCTTTCTGACTTACTTCACTCTGTATGACAGACTCTAGGTCCATCCACCTCACTACAGATAACTCAATTTCGTTTCTTTTTATGGCTGAGTAATATTCCATTGTATATATGTGCCATATCTTCTTTATCCATTCATCTGTTGATGGACACCTAGGTTGCTTCCATATCCTGGCCTTTGTAAATAGAGCTGCAATGAACATTTTGGTACATGACTCTTTTTGAATTATGGTTTTCTCTGGGCATATGCCGAGTAGTGGGATTGCTGGGTCCTATGGTAATTCTATTTTTATTTTTTTAAGGAACCTCCATACTGTTCTCCATAGTGGCTGTATCAATTTACATTCCCACCAACAGTGCAAGAGTGTTCCCTTTCTCCACACCCTCTCCAGCATTTATTGTTTCTAGATTTTTTGATGATGGCCATTCCAACCGGTGTGAGATGATATCTCATTGTAGTTTTGATTTGCATTTCTCTAATGATTAATGATGTTGAGCATTCTTTCATGTGTTTGTTGGCCATCTGTATATCATCTTTGGAGAAATGTCTATTTAGGTCTTCTGCCCATTTTTGGATTGGGTTTTTTGTTTTTTTGACACTGAGCTGCATGAGCTGCTCGTATATTTTGGAGATTAATCCTTTGTCAGTTGCTTCGTTTGCAAATATTTTCTCCCATTCTGAGGGTTGTGTGTTCGTTTTGTTTATGGATTCCTTTGCTGTGCAAAAGCTTTTAAGTTTCGTTAGGTCACATTTGTTTACTTTTGTTTTTATTTCCATTTCTCTAGGAGCTGGGTCAAAAAGGATCTTGCTGTGATTTATGTCATACAGTGTTCTGCCTATGTTTTCCTCTAAGAGTTTGATAGTGTCTGGCCTTACATTTAGGTCTTTAATCCATTTTCAGTTTATTTTTGTGTATGGTGTTAGCAAGTGTTCTAATTTCCTTCTTTAACATGTAGCTGTCCAGTTTTCCCAGCACCACTTATTGAAGAGGCTGTCTTTTCTCCATTGTATATTCTTGCCTCTGTTATCAAAACTAAGGTGACCATATGTGCGTGGGTTTATCTCTGGGCTTTCTATCCTGTTCCATTGATCTATATTGCTGTTTTTGTGCCAGTACCATATTGTCTTGATTACTGTGGCTTTGTAGTATAGTCTGAAGTGTGGGAGCCTGATTCCTCCAGCTCCAATTTTCTTTCTCAAGATTGCTTTTTCTATTCGGGGTCTTCTGTGTTTCCATACAAATTGTGAAATTGTTTGTTCTAGTTCTGTGAAAAATGCCATTGGTAGTTTGATAGATATTGCACTGGATCTGTAGATTGCTTTGGGTAGCAGAGTCATTTTCACAATGTTGGTTCTCCCAATCTAAAAACATGGTACATCTCTCCATCTGTTTGTGTCATCTTTAATTTCTTTCATCAGTGTCTTGTAGTTTTGTGCATACAGGTCTTTTGTCTCCTTAGGTAGGTTTATTCCTAGGTATTTTATTCTTTTTGTTGCAATGGTAAATGGGACTGAAGGTGTCCTCATCAAATGAGTTTAAGAGTGTTCCTCGCTCTGCTATATTTTGGAAGAATTTGAGAAGGATAAGTGTTAGCGCTTCTCTAAGTGTTTGACAGAATTCGCCTATGAAGATGTTTACTACTGGTGTTTTGTTTGTTGGAAGATTTTTATCAGATATTTTATCAAACATTCAAACATAAATATTTGAATTTTATCAAACATTTAGAGAGGAGCTAACACCTATCATTCTGAAAAATCTGAAAAAGAAATTAAATAAACACTCCCATTTACCATGGAAGCAACCTAGGTGTCCATGAACAGATGAATGGATAAAGAAGATGTGGCTCATATATACAATGGAATATTACTCAGCCATAAAAAGAAATGAAATTGAGTTATCTGTAGTGAGGTGGATGGACCTAGAGTCTGTCATACAGAGTGAAGTAAGTCAGAAAGAGAAAAACAAATACCGTATGCTAACACATATATATGGAATCTAAGAAGAAAAAAAAAAAAGGTCATGAAGAACCTAGGGGTAAGACGGGAATAAAGACACAGACCTACTAGAGAATGGACTTGAGGATATGGGGAGGGGGAAGGGTAAGCTGTGACAAAGTGAGAGAGTGGCATGGGCATATATACACTACCAAATGTAAAATAGATAGCTAGTGGGAAGCAGCCGCATAGCACAGGGAGGTCAGCTCGGTGGTTTGTGACCACATAGAGGGGTGGGATAGGGAGGGTGGGAGGGAGGGAGACGCAAGAGGGAAGAGATATGGGAACATATGTATATGTATAACTGATTCACTTTGTTATAAAGCAGAAACTAACACACCATTGTAAAGCAATTATACTCCAAGAAAGATGTTAAAAAAATAATACAATACAATAAAATAAAATGATCCCGCAAAAAAAAAAAAAAAAAAGAACTAAGAAAGACCACAGCGAGTTTATCAGAGATGGACAGAATTTCTTGAGGTCTTTTGTTTTTCATCATTTCTGATTTTTCCGGTATTTCTCCTTTGACCTATTATTAAAACACTAAAATATGTCTCATTATTACACCATCCTCTTGTGACTAGAAAAGCTCCCAGGATGTGGGATTTTCTATATTGAACTTTAAACTCAATCTTTATGGATAAAAAATTAAATCTGTGCATCTAAGTAAGCTAAATCCATATTTCTGTGTGTATGTGCACACGACCGAGTATATGAGCACGTGTTTGTGTGTGTACCTGTATTTCTGGGCTTGTGTGAATGTACTACCTTTTCCAGGTTTTGGAATGAGTGTTTTATAAATGAAAAGTCAATTAACAATCAAGTTAAGAAGAAAAGGGGAATTTTGTTTGAGGCAAATTCAGGATTATAACGCGGGTGACAGACTTTCATAAAGCTCTGGGAACTTTTCCGTCCGTTAGAAGTCAAAGGCACAGTCATATACATTTTTGAGACAAAGGATCACACATCAAAATGACATACTGATATTTCGCAGAACATTCACCAAAGATACATAGTCCAGGTAAGCATGTACAAAGTGAGCAGCAAGTCACCTTGACCCCCTACAAGTTGGGAAAGAAAGAAATTCTTTAATGTTACATTGCTAACGTTAGAAGAAAGGGGAAAATACTGATCACTATGGTCGAGCAGGCATTCCCATCTTTGAGGAGGTCTGGGTAATGTGTAATGCAGATGCACGCCGCACATTAGGGAAGAAGGGAGAATGACCAAAAGGACACAGAGAGAATTTTATGCTTACATTTTCTTGTCCTGCCTTACAATATAAAGTTTGTTTCATCGATTTCCCAGTTTGGAGCATTAATCTTTTGATAGAAAGCATTAGATGATCAAATATTTGGTTTCCCATGCTAGGGCAGTTGCTTACCTGCCCTTGGATCTATCATGTCCTTCAATGCCAGGTCTTAATAGTCAAGTTCTTTCCTTCCTTTTTAGGGGGTTATACTAGTAGAATGCTTGCCAAGGACTGATAGTCAATTCTAGGTTGTCCAATAGGACTTATGACAGTTTTACCCTATATGTGCCTTGTGCATGCCCATTATCCTATGTAGAACTACAGATATGATCAATAGTTTCAAGTCATTTAGACATTATTTTAGTTGTATTTCTGAATATACATTGAGAGGCACAAGAGATTGTTACTCTATAAATGATACAGAGGCCAAGAACAATAACACAGTCATAAGCAGACATTTAAGCCATGAATCCCCAGAGCTGAACCATTTACCCAAGATTTCACCTAGATTAGGAAGGGGATCCTTCAATGCAGAAATTTGATCTTATATGTGAGTCATTAGATGAGTTATATTAGAGGACTCGTCTGGTATGAAAGCAGAGCATTCAGTCCGGATTATACCACCAGTTTCCCCTTGCAAAGTGGATTTAAAAATCAAGAGCCATTCAGTTTTGCAACACCTCTTTCCCATCCTATAAACTTTGGAACTGAGTAAATTAATCAAATGCAGTAAACAAACATGGAGGTATATGCTGATGGGGAAACATTTTATAGATTATGCATCCTCTAAGGCAGCACTGTTATTGAATACTACTTGGGCTAATAAATTTAAGGGTGTCTGTTGTGCTGCAATGTTTTTTGCACTCTCTTTGGCTATTTGACCAGTGATGGCTGATAGTTTTCTGAGCATATCCTGTTTATACATACTCTTGCATTAGGAATCAAGACCCCCCCCCCAAAGACTTTGCCACCAGGTATCTTGGTATCATGCTAACATGGATCTCTTGACTCTGAAATGGAGAGAGAAAGGAGCTTCATCTGTCTCTTTGTATAGACAATGAGGTAACATAATGTCCCAACAAACATAAACCTTCTACCTGCCAGCTCTTAAGATATTTACGTGTCGATCCTTGCATAGACGGGTCAATTTCAACACCATCGATGAAGAAAAAACCTGGGGGAGTGCAAGTGCTGCCTCCCAGAGTGATCTCACTGATAGCCTCATCATTTGGAAGTTTTGTTAACAATGTATTAAACCCTGGATCTTTCCTCTTGCAGGCTTTCCAAAAGCCAGCTCTATGGTACTTGACATAGGGGAGTTACTGGCACAAGTTACTCGTGTTTTTTTCTGCAAGACATTTGTTGATTAAGGAAGGGTTGGAGCAGATGGGGAGTCCTAGGGTAAATTGTGTCTGGGCTCTAAGGACCGAGGATAGTGCCAGACAAGGAATCGACACATTAATATGTTGAAGAATTTGAATCTGAAACCTTAAGCCAGAGGCAGGTCGATCTGAGTACAGGAATTATGAGGGGCCTTATCGGTTTTGTATTGGTGGAGGAATTTGATGACAGATCCAACAACAGGTTAAATTGAGGCTAGTAGCTATACTTTGGGAACATTTTGCTAAAGAATTTTCCTTCCATCTCAAACACTGAGGCAAAAGTACAGCTAGAAGTAAAACAATGACTTTCAATTTTGATAGAGAGACAGACATTTGGTAAACAGTACAATTGAACTTGTAGGATGGGTCTTACAGGCCTGGTCTGGACTTTTGGGTTAGCTATCTGCTACTGTTGCTGTCTTCTTCTTGACCCATCTTGATGATGCTTGTTTTAGTTAGTTGAAGCCAGGTGTGAAAAGCAGGGATCAAAGTCCATTCAGGTGGAGGGGCCTTTTTAAAATGAGAGCTGTTGGAAAAAATAAAATAAAATAAAATGAGAGATGTGAATCCATGAATTTATGTCTTTCAGTTTGGCTGTGCATGGATTTGTTAATAATGCCTGATAAGGTCCTTTGCATGATGGTTGCAAAGAACCTTTGATTTGATGTCCTATCCAATACAGAAAATTTCTAGATTGTAATCCATGAGCCTTAGGGTTTGCATCTCCTGAGAGCTCGATATAAAAGGAATTAACTGCCAATTTTTAAGAAGTGCCTCAATAAGACCCTGATAATAATGTAATACAATTTCCCTTGAACCATCATGGGTGAAAGTTTCCAAAAATATCATTCTCCCCGTAAGACCATTTCCTCAAGTTCCCAATGAGTTAAAGAATATACATGTTGGAGCAACCACAATTATGCTCCAACAGACACTGTAGGATTTTTTTCTTTAAATCACGTCCAAACCATATTTGTGTGGTGGGGTTAAAATTCTCCCTTTTTGTTGCCATATCAGTTTCTCTTCTTTAGTGGCAATTTCTTGAGACTGTAGAAGGACATCTTTCACTGGGTTAGCAGGGTTTATGGAGAGCAGTGGACATCCTCGAGGCTGGACAGGGTGAGTATTTAAAGCTGCCTGTTTGGTTGCAGCATCAGCCAGCTGATTTCCTTTAGCTTCCATAGTGTCAGATTTGGAATGCCTTGGTGTTTTAATAATTGCTGAATGTTTTGGCAGCTGTATAACAATGAATAACTCTTCAACCTGTTTTCCATTTTTTAAAATAGGTTGTCCTGAAGAGGTTAAAAACCTCATGTTTTTCCCCAGAGCATTCCAAAGTTGTGTGCCACTCCAAAAGCATAGCGATTGTCAGTAAAAATATGTGTTACCTCTGCTTTAGCTAGTTGCTAAGCTCAGGTTAAGGCAATTAATTGGGCTTGTTGTGCTGAGGTTGTTTCTGGTAAATAAGAGCTTTCAATTATGTCCACTGTGGGCATTATTGCATATCCACCTCGGTAATGTCCCTGCTCATTCTTTACTTAGGACCCATCTGTAAATTAAATTAGATCAACATTATCCATAGGAGCTTCTTGGAAATCATTCCTGGGTGCAAGAAGATAATCAGTTAACAAAGTGCAGTCCCGGTTGTTTTCTTCCTGTGGTGCTGGAAGCAAAGTTGCAGGGTTCAGGTTATTATATCAAACCAACTTACTATTAGGTGCAGAAAGCAAAAATACTTCAGAAGAAGTTAGTTGGCTTACAGAATAGTGCCGAGTGTGGTGAGAGTTTAGAAGAGACTCAGCTGAGTGTGGGACATAATTAGTTAAAGTAGGGACTTCCCTGGTGGTCCAGTGGTTAAGACTCCTTGTTCCCAATGCAGGGGGCCCAGGTTCGAACCCTGGTCAGGAAACTAGATCCCGTCGTGCTGCAACTAAAAGATCCTGCACGCGGCAACGAAGACCCCATGTGCCGCAACTAAGACCCGGTGCAGCCCAAAGAGAAAAAATATTTTTTTTTTTTAAAAAGGAGACCCTCTTCAGTAGCCTTACATAAGAGAGCTGTTGCTGAAATAGACCTCATACAAGGTGGAAGTCCATTTGCTACCGAGTCTAATTTAGTTTTGGAGCACAAAGGCAAGTCATCTACAAGCATTTCTGCAAAAGCGTCAGAGTAAGACAATAACTGTCTATAAATAACGAAAGACTTAAAATCATGGTTAAAGACCTGATTACAATGCAACTGTCAAGGAAATTTGACTATTTCTGTGATATGCAACATCTTAAAATAACGACTAGAATTATGACTGACAACACACAAGGACATTTCAAATTCTAAGAACTTCATGTACTTTCTCAAACATTTATATTAAGAATACTTACCCATGCAATATAACCTAAGAATGCTTATCATTACTCATTTGACAATGTTTCCCATGTTCAGAATTTAACATACCAAATTAGCCTAATTAATTTAATATCTGCCTTTGACGTGTTCAGGGGACCTCTGAAGCATCACAAAGTTAGCTAGAGGTCAAAAGAACTTCATTTGGCATTTGATTTGAGCAAGTTTGTCAAAGATAGCAGAAGGTTTTAAACATCTGGCCAAGTAGGATCATAAGTTACCATGAAACAATACTTATTCATTTAACCAAAGTGACAACAAAAGATTTCCAAGGCAATTACAGAAAGTTACAACAGCTTACTTAAGAGATAAAGAACCTTTACAAGCTGTTGTCAAAAACAGATCAATATTTCAAGAAAACTTTGTCCCCTCAACAGAGAAAAAGCCAAATTCTAGTTTTGCACCATTTGACCTTTCATATATATATATTGTAACATCTTTATTGGAGTATAATTGCTTTACAATGGTGTGTTCGTTTCTGCTTTATAACGAAGTGAATCAGTTATACATATACATATGTTCCCATATCTCTTCCCTCTTGCGTCTCCCTCCCTCCCACCCTCCCTATCCCACCCCTCTAGGTGGTCACAAAGCACTGAGCTGATCTCCCTGTGCTATGCGGTTGCTTCCCACTAGCTATCTATTTTACGTCTGGTAGTGTATATATGTCCATGCCACTCTCTCACTTCGTCACAGCTTACCCTTCCCCCTCCCCATATCCTCAAGTCCATTCTCTAGTAGGTCTGTGTCTTTATTCCCGTCTTACCACTAGGTTCTTCATGACCTTTTTTTTTCCCCTTAGATTCCATATATATGTGTTAGCATACTGTATTTATTTTTCTCTTTCTGACTTACTTCACTCTGTATGACAGACTCTAACTCCATCCACCTCACTACTAATAACTCCATTTCGTTTCTTTTTATGGCTGAGTAATATTCCATTGTATATATGTGCCACATCTTCTTTATCCATTCATCCAATGAGGGACACTATTAGAATTCATTCATTTAATTAAGTTAAATCTAATCTTAGTCAGTCTTGGCCATTCATAGAGCTCTTTACTCAGGGTTCCTTTTTAAACACTAATTTCTAAAAATATACACCACTTCATAGTTCAATCTTCCAATAAGCACCAAGTATATTTATTAATAGTCTCAAATGTATTTAGTCGCTCTGTAATAAGCGGTCAAAACAGGTAAACATAGACTTCTTTAGCAATTAACGTTTCAGAATTTATCTTATTAAGAATGACATAGACATTCAATGAATTTCCATCATTTAACTTAATGTAGCAGAACTCTGAAGCTTCAAGTTACCAAAAAACTGGAGAAACTGTTTTTAGGTAGTCATACCATAAAACTAATTATTCTTAAAGAGTTCACCCCAAAACTTTTATCCCATTTATCTCTTTTTCATTACTTATGAAAATATCATCAGACCAAGTTAATTTTCTTTTTTTTTTTTGATAATTAATTTTTATTGGAGTATAGTTGCCTTACAATGTTGTGTTAGTGTCTGCTGTACAGCAAAATGAATCAGCTATACGTATACACATATCCCCTCTTTTCTGGATTTCCTTCCCATTTAGGTCACCACAGAGCACTGAGTAGAGTTCCCTGAGCTATACAGTAGGTTCTCATTAGGCGTCTATTTTGTACATAGTATCAGTACTGTATATATGTCAATCCCAATCTCCCAATTCATCCCACCACCCCCTTTCCCCCCTTGGTGTCCATATGGCTGTTCTCTACATCTGTGTCTCTATTTCTGTTTTGCAAATAAGATCATCTATACCATTTTTCTAGATTCCACATGTATGCGTTAATATACGATATTTGTTTTTCTCTTTCTGGCTTAACTTCACTCTGTATGACAGTCTCTAGGTCCATCCACGACTCTACAAATAACCCAATTTCGTTCCTTTTTATGGCTGAGGAATATTCCATTGCATATATGTACCACATCTTCTTTATACCTTCTTCCATTCGTGGACATTTAGGTTGCTTCCATGTCCTGGCTATTGTAAATAGTGCTACAGTGAACACTGGGGTGTATGTGTCTTTTTGAATTATGGTTTTCTCTGGGTATATGCCCAGGAGTGGGACTGCTGGGTCATATGGTAGTTCTATTTTTAGTTTTTTAAGGAACTGCCATACTGTTCTCCATAGTGGCTGTATCAATTTACATTCCCACCAACAGTGCCAAGTTAATTTTCTTTTTGTCACATTTTATAACAGAGAGAACATAACTTTCTTGACTTGCAGTAAACCTAGGTACAATAAAAGTATCATACTTAATGCTGATGATTCTAAAGACATGTTTGTATTAATCAAACCATCAAGTTGAACTTGTTTCATTTGTTAAAAATTAATCCTAGATCACGTGATCTTTTAAAATTGAGGCTACTTTAAGTTCCATCTAGAAATATTTGATTTGTAAGTGCTTACTTCTAAGTCAAATAAATAGAGCTCTTTTACAAATTAATTTTGATAATAGCATCTGGAATTAGAGACACATCATATTTATAACATACACAACAGACATACATAGATCTAGGTAGGCAAAGACAGAGATCTCATAGTTTTCCTGCTTGAGTTTAAAAAGGCCTTTTCCCTCTCTTTTTTTCTTTTTCAGTTTTAGGTTCTACTAATTAAGCCAAGGCTGTAGTGTCGGGCAATGTGAGTTGTGCTTTATAGCTTCAAAGTTTCCCTAGAAATACTTTTGGTTCTCTCAGTGGCAGAATTTTGAAAGGATGTTTTCTCAAGTCGGCTTTCTCTACAGTTTGGGAGTGTCAAAAGAGCTCCATCCTGGCCATTTAAGAGTTAAGATAAGTACTTGTAAGTATTGGCTTCATTCCAATTGTACACAAAGCCAGCCAAGTTCCAGTGGGTGGCTGTCCATCAGGGAGCTGTTTGGCCTTTGAGGCACGATTTCCCATTACTAATTTGGTAGCCTAATTCAGATATGATCTGCACAATTGTCTGAGGGCACTGTTATGGATCAAATGTGTGCTGCTTCTGAGTCTAGCTCCCTAAGGAGTTACCTGCCCTTGGGTTGGTTTGACTCTCGTATGTGTCTAGGTTTCTCCACCTAATAGTTTAAAACAACCCTGGGTGCTGAGGCTCTAGGTGATCAGCCCATTGTGCACCCCTGGCCAGCAGAATTTACTTAATGGTTGTAGTGGGATCCCCTGTGGGACTGTGGCACTTCACAAGGATTGATCCTCAGACACTTCTGCTAGGTTCTCAGTCACCTGAGAATACCATGTGGCCAGAAGGAGCAAATGCCCCTTTTCTTCAGAGCTGAGCAGGCTAAGTCTCCCATTTCACTAGCAAACAGTTTGTTCAGACCATATACACATAACCTTTCTAGTTTAAGACAATTTTTTAAAAAAGGCCAGCTAACCCAAGTCACTCCAAAGTTCCCCTTAGCTCCCTGCCTAGGACCTTCCCCCTAGATGCTTGCCTAGGAAATGTACTGGTACCCCCTCAGGACTCCAAGTCCCATGAAAAACAGCTTGAGTATACTTCAGGATGTCATTTTAAAAGCAATGATGTTCAGATTTCAGGAGAACTCACCAAAACACCTGAGGAATCCTGAGAAACTGGTGGGGCTCAAAGGGCCCAAGCTGGTACCAAGTGCCAGTTCAGGGTCGACTACAGGTGTCCTCTGCTGGGTGTCTCTCATATCCTGCCGAATATGCCAAGAAAATGTGAATGAAAATTCAATTAGCAATCAAGTTAAGAAGAAAAGGGGATGTTTCTCTGAGCCAAACTGAGGAACATAACATGGCAGACAGATGCTCCAAAAACTCTCAGAACTGTTCTGCCCATTAGAAGTCGAAGGCACAGTCATACACATTTTCGAGACAAAGGATCGTACATGAAAATGACATACTGATACAGAAAGACTTTTACAGAAAGTTCACCAAAGATTCACAGTCCCATAGACACGGATGAAGGGAGCAGCAAGTCACAATGACTCCCTACAGAGTTGGGAAGGAACTCTATTCTTTTAAGAAGTTACATCAGAGTGCACACTGCACATTAGGGAGAGAGGGAGGAGGCCCAAAGGGACATAGAGAACTTTATGTTTAAACTTTTGTCCTTCCTTAAAATATGAATTTTATTTCATCAGTTTAGCCTATCTTCATTAAATAAATTTGGAAGATTTCTGTCTTTGTTTCTAGCGTCTAAAGCAACTCAACAAGGCTTAGGAATTTGTGATTTCTGAAAAGAATTGGATGATTGTATTCATCTCTCCTTGTACTTTCCTCAGTAAATTTGGTTCACAAACCTAGTTGGGGAAAAAACCCACCATTTTCTGATGAAGATGTGACTCTTCAAGAATGTGCATGCAGGGGAGTGCAGGCAGAGAAGTATACAGGCAAGAACGTGGATGCTGACAATCAGACAGACTTGAGAGATTGTCCCAGAGCCACCATTAATTAGTGCACGACTTTCAGCAAGTTACTTAATCTCTTTTAGCGTGTTTCTTCGTTCACAAAATGAGAACATAGCCCCTCTCTTTCATTGTTTCCCCAACACTTAGCAGAGGGCAAGAGGGCAAATTTCACATTGTTACCTCAGCTAATTAGTGTGCAAACCTGCTGTGATCGTGAGTGATACATACATGTTAATTAACAAATAGTGACAATTGATATCAACAAGCAAGAGATAATATATGCTTTAAGAATTGTACGTATTTGAGAGCATTTATTCAATCTTCTCGAAATCATGCTTACAACTTCCACGTATTTTTCTATGTAAAATTTCGGTAGACTATCATCAAATGCATCACCTATTATTTTTCTGACATCATATATCATATATATATATATATATATATATATATATATATATATATATATATATATATAAATCGCTTGATTCTAAATCCATCCACCCCCCACCCCCACCTTACACCCTGTCACCCTCCCTACCACATATACACACACACACACCCCTCCTACTGGCTCCCTGAGACAACTACGTTCAACTTTTATCTGCTTCTCTTGGCATTTACCATGCTATTTGAAAATCATAGGCTTACACTTATTGTGGCATATTTAAAGAATGGCCACAAATGAGACGTCTGGTTTCAGCTCCAACATGTAAAGAGGGGGGAAAGACCAATCCTTTCTTAAAACAAGAAAATGCTGGAAAAACGCAATCAACCTATTTTCTAGACTCATCAGAGGACTGAAGTGGCAGGGCAAACCACCATGTAATATCCTGAGAGACAGTTGAATCCAGACTCACAAAACTGAGATCTACTTTCCTGAATCAGACTCCTCTGCAGTCATAAACTGGTAAGAACATTTAAATGGTAAATAAGATGAACTGCGTGAGGTTGAGTGTGGACTAGCAGGAAAGTGAGACTTTGCTTCCCCTACTCACCTCCACTTGCTGCAGTCTTAGGGAGCATCCATATGTTCATGGTCTTTTGCTCCAGGAAACAGGTTTTCATGGTGAGGATGTGAGAAAGATGCCCTGGTTTCTGTGGCTGGGTGAGAGAAAGAGTAATCACTGTCAAAATACCCCCCAGAGCCTTTTCCTTGACAAGGCCTACTTTCCATGGAAAAGATTTTGCTAGAGACTGATCCTAAGTGGAGGAAGGGTATTCCTTCCACTCTAGTACCCTCTAGCATTCTTGTCTCACCTAAGGGAAATAGAGCAGTCAATAGAGGTCAAGGCTTCCAGGAAATTATTTGGGAATACTGCATGCAGCCAGGAAAAGGATAGAAGGCATGGGGAGAAGGTAATGCCACTGGAGAAACACCTGTGAAGGTTGCAGCCCAAAGACACAGTCCCTCTAAAAGACTGACATTTAATGATGAAGCTATAGAATTGCCTCCCTCCTCCACCCCTTGCCACCACACTGTTGGGGCTGCAGAGAAATAACTGTGGATTTTAGATGAAACCACTGCAAAAACACTGATTCTCTCTGAGCAGGACTGTTTTGGGAAGCCCAAATTCAAGAGGGGGACCGAAATAAGGACACTACAGGAACTGGAAGCCTCCGGCACTTATATTAGAGCAAGCATAAAACACAATCCAGCCCCGAGCCAGAATAACAGAAATGTTCACTCCAAATGCCTATTTACATCAGGTCCTATTACCCAAAAGAAACTGTCTGGCTTTCAACCAAAAAATTACAAAGCATGCCAAAAATCAAGAGAATTAAGAGACAAAGGACACAGTAGAACCAAACTCTGATATGACACACATGTTGGAATTGTCAAACAGGGGATTTAAAATAAGTATGATTAATATATTAAGGGCTCTGATGGAAAAATAGACAACATGCAAAAGCAGATGGGTAATGTAAGCAGAGAGATGGAAACTCTAAGATCGAAATAAGAGGAAATACTAGAAAGTAAAAACATACTAACAGTAATGAGGGGCTCATCAGTAGACTCAGCACAACCAAGGAAAGAATCCATGAGCTTGAAAATGGGTCATATGTCAATAAAACTTTCCAAATGGAATTGCAAAGAGGAGAAAAACAGAAAAAAGAAAAAAGGTAACTGAACATACTGCCATGTGAAATTAGAACAAGTTTGACACATTAATTCGAATACCAGAAAGAGAAAGAAGATAGAGATAACAGAGAAGAAGGAATATTGGAAGCAGTAAGGGCCAAGAAATGCCAAAATAAATGACAGACACCAAACCACAGATTGAAGACTCTCAGTGAACACCGAGCAGTAGGTATACTAAAGACACACACACACACACACACACACACACACACACACACACTCCTAGACATGTTACATTCAAACTGTATCAAACTAAAGACTAAGCAAAATATTGAAAGAATAAACTAAAGGATAACAACACCATACCCATGGAGGAATCTGGATGAGAACAACAGCCAGCTTCTCATCAGAACCCATGCAAAGAAGAGCAGAGTGAATTATTTCAAGTGTTGATTGAAAAGGAAAACCACCTACCCAGAATTCTATTTCCAGCAAAGTTATCATTCAAAAGTGAACAAGAAATAAAGACTTTCTCAGACAAAACAAACAAACAAACAAAAAAACGTTGAGCAAATTAATCTCCAGGAAACCTGCCTTGCAAAAATGTTGAGAGATGTTCTTCAGGCAGAAGGGAAATAATATAGGTCAGAAACTTGGATCTACCTAAAGAAAGGAAGAGATTCAGTGAAGTAAAATGGAGGTATTAAAATAAGACCTTTTATGTTTCTTATTCTTGTGTCATCTAAAAGATCACTGTTTTCTAAAACATGATTGTAACAATGTATTGGGGGATTATAGCATATGGGTAAGTGAAATGATGGACAGAATGATGGACAGAATGTTTGGGAGGAATTGGGAATACTCTGTTACAAGGTACCTGAAATACACATACACATGAAGCCCTACGGTGTTATTTGAAGGTGGGCTTAGATCAGTAAAAGTGCATACTGGAACACTAGGGCAAGCATAAAAACAGCTTAAGAAGCAGTATAAGCAATATGCTAAGAAAGGGGATAATAGAATCATGCAAAAAGCACAATTAAATCCAGAGAAAGCAGAAAAAGAGGGGCCAAAAGGAGACAAAGAACAAATGGAGTGAACAGAAAATAAAAGTTGCAAATATGGTTGATAGTAATCCAATTATATTAATAATCACTTTAAAGAAACTGATCTAAGCATACCCATGAAAGACACCAATTTTCAGTGTGGACAAAAGGAAAATCCAACTATATGCTATGTACAAGAACCTCACATTCAACATAAAGACTCAGCTTAGAAGTAAAGACTTGGAGAAAGGTTTACCATGCTAACACCAACCCAAGGAAAGATGCAGTAGGTGGATAAATTTTAGACAAAGCACACATCAGAAACTTTCCAGGGGTAAAGAGGGGCGCTACATAATAATTAAGGGGTCAATTCTCCAAGAGGACGTAACGATCCTAAATATGTCAGCTCCTAACAGCACAGCATCAAAATATATCAGGCAAACCCTGCTAGAAGTTCAAGAAGAAATACATAAATCCCCGATTGTAGTGGGAGATTTCAACACCCTTCTCTCAGTAATTGGTAAATCAAGCAGGCAGGCAATCAGAAAAAATACTGGATAACTTGAACAGCGTTCTCCATTAATTCAATCTACATGACTTGCTTTTGCAATTAAAAAAATTTTTTATTCCTGTTTCAAAGTTAAATCCAAGACACATTGACTTCATAGGAAATCCACTGAGAAACGTTTTTCTAGGCTGAACACCTGTTTTGCCTTAGTCTCCCCCAACAGAACATGTACATGTTAATTACTTTCATTTTACAATCACTGCTTTCCCACCACTACGAGTTATATCAAGATCACCTAAACTGTGGTGTTCTGAATGTCATACCCTAATTTCACTAACTGCCAGAGATTTTCTGGGATAAACTGTCACTTGAATTCTTTGGCTACTTTTGAAGATGAAGTCCAAAGAACTCTTAAATGATTCTCCTTTGGGGAGATTAATTTATAGGCGTTAGCAACGAGCACCTGGGGCTGTGCTAATCCCATCTGGCATCACTGGGAGATAACCTGTAAAACCAAAGAATAATCATTTGATGCAACAGCCAACTAAGTGACTCAAAACTGAAGGTTAAATTTAAAGAAAAAACTAATTTAGAGGGAACGAAAGGCAATCCTAAAGGCATTCTTTCAATCATTAGGCCTGTGTGTGTGAAAGGCACAATCATCGATCTACTTGACTTTTTTATTTTTTTATAGGATACTCCATCCAACAACAGCAGAATCCATAGCCTCTCAAACTCACAGGGGACATTCACAAACATAGACCGTATTTGTGGACAGAAAACACACCTTTACCAATATAAAGGAAAAAGAGTCACGCAAAGTATGTTCTCACACCACAGTGGCATTAAGCTGGAAATCCACAACAGAAAAATAGATGGATAATCCATGTATGTTTGGAAATTAAACAAAGCACTTCTAATTAACACATGGATGAAATCAGAAGGCGCCAGAGAAACTTAGAGACCTTTTGAACTACATTAAAATGAAAACAAAACTTATCAAAAAATTTTTGATGCAGCAATAGCATTGTTAGAGGAAAATGAAACACAGAGCATAAATTCATGTATTGGAGAAGAAACAACTAAAATCAATAACTTGAGCGTTCACCATAGGAAAGCAGGAAAGGAGACCAATTTAGACCTAAAGTAAACAGGAGAAAATAAATAATAAAAAATTAGAGCAAAAATCAAGGAAAGTGTAATCTGGAAAACCATAGCAAAAAGTAATGACACCAAAAGTTGGTTCTTTGAAAAGATCAATTAAGAAAGGTAAACCTCTATCTAGCAAAGAGAAAAAAAAGGGAGAAGACACAACTAACCAATATCTGAATTGAAAGAAGGGATATCACTACTGATCTCATGGGCACTAAAAATATAATAAAGGAATACCACTAACAACTCTATGCCTGCAAATTTGATACATTAGATGAAATGGCCAGATTCCTTGGAAGACACGAACTACCAAAACTCACAGGGAAAAATAGATAACCTGAATAGTTATATATTTATGCACCAGGCCCAGAATTTTTTCCCTGGCAAATTCTAAACAAACATTTAAAGAAGAAATATTACCAATTTGCCACCTTCTCTTCAAGAAAATAGAAGTAGAAGAATGCTTCCTAACTCATTCTCTGAGGTCTGCATTCCTCTACTAGCAAGACAGACAAAGACATTGCAAGGAAGGAAAACTACAGACCAGTATCTCTCATGAACATTGACACAAAATTCCTCAGCAACATATTAGCAAATTGAATCTGACAATGTATAAAAAGAATTATCAAAAACCATAAAATGTGAAATCTTTCAGGCATACAAGACCCCTTCAACATTAGAAAATTAATCAGTGTAGTTTGCCACGTCAGCAGGCTAAAGTAGAAAAATCATATGATCATGTCAACTGATGCAAAGAGCATTTGATATCATTCAACAGCATTCAGGTTAAAAACTCTCAGTAAACTAGCAAGAGAGGGGAACTTCTTCAACCTGATAAAGAAGATCTATGAAAAACCTACAGGTAACATAATACTTAAGGGTGAGAGACTGGACGCTTTCCCCCTACAATATGTCTGCTGTCATCACTCCTATTCAACACGTAATGGAATCTCACTTTGATTAATAAGAAAAAAAAAAAGAAATTAAAGAAGTAGAGATTGGAAATATTGTAATAAAAAGATCTTTGTTTGCCAAGGACATGATTAGTTGTGTAGAAAACTCCAAAAAACTTACAAAATTACTGTTGAATTAACAAGGGAGTTTAGCAGGCCCACAGGATCCAAGGTCAACATACACACAAAGATTGCTTACCTATATATGAGCAGTGAACAACTAGAATTTGATATTTTTTCAAATTACCTTTTAAAAGAGCAATCTACATACGAAGCACTTAAGTATAAATATAACAAACGTGTCCAGGAATTGTTTGTGGAAAACCACAAAGAGTGATGGAAGAAATCAAAGAAGATCTTACTAAAAAGAGAGATATTTCTTTTTTGTATACATGGACTGGAAGGTTCGTAGTTGTTAAGATTTCCATTCTTCCCAGACTTATCTATAGAAACAACAGAATACCAATCAAAATTGCATCAAGCTCTTTGTAGATACAGACATACTGACTCTCAAATTTATATTGAAGACCAAAGACTTTAGAATAGACAAAGCAATTCCGAGAAAGAAAAGCAAAGTTACAGGACTCTTATTATCCGATTTCAAGACTTACTATAAAGATATAGTAATCAAGACAGGGTGGTGTTGGCAAAGAAGAGACCCAGAGTTCCGTGCAACAGAATAACAGCCTTAGTCATAGATTGCACAGATATTACTCAATTGGACTTGAGAAAGGCACAAGCACAATTTGATGGAGAAAGAACATTCTTTTCAATGAATGGTGCTGGAACAATTCAAAGCCCAAGGTCAAAAAAATTTAACCTAAAAAAAAATGTTAACCTATATGTATATATACATATGTATATGTATAACCGAATCCCTTGGCTGTACACCTGGAACTAACACAATCTTGTAAATCAACCATAGTTCAATTAAAAAAAAATTAACCTACACACAGACCTTACACGTTTACAAAAAATTAACTCAAAACGGACCAAAGTCCTATATGTAAAATTCAAAATATAAAACGTCTGGAAGAAAACATAGGAGAAAATCAACATGTCTTTGTGTTTTTTGATGAGCTTTTAGACAGAACAGCAAAAGAGGAATCCATATCAGAAAAAAAGGATTAGTTGGACTTTATTAAAAATAAAATGTGTGTTCTACAAAAGAGAATGTTAAGAACTGAAAGACAAACCAGAGACTGGAAGAAAATTTTTGCAAAACCCATGTCTGATAATAGGATTGTATCTAAATATACGAAGAACTGATACAACTCAACAATTAATAGATAACTCAATTACAAATGGGCAAAAGGTCTGAACAGACACCTCACCAATTAAGATATACTAATGGCAAATGAGCATACGACGGGATGCTCAATATAATTTGGCATTTGGGAATTGCAAATTAAAGTCATAATGAGATAACACTACACATTATTAGAATGGCTAATATCTGAAAAGCTGACAAAACCAACTGCTGGAGAGCATGCAGAGCAACACCAACAGCCATTCATTTAAGGCTGGAATTCTAAATCGCACACAGACTTCGGAAGACAGTCTGACAGGTTCTTACCAACTTTACACAGAGATTTACAGTAATATGGTACAGTAATTGTGATATTAAGTATTTGCCTAACGGATTAAAAAACTTGTACCCTGTCAAATAAAATACGAATTCAGAATTGGTAAGGAGAAACTTTATTCCAAAGACTATTTTAAGGTAAAGGGTGGGGAGAAGGGACTATGTAACAGGGAGAACACTGAGACGACAGGATCAGCAAGCATCTCAAGAGTTAGGCAAAAAAGGCACTTTCTTTTACATGGAGGATACAAAGAACCAGTGTGGGGGAATGGAATGAAGGGGTGGTGTGAACCGATAATGAATCAAAGAGCGTTTCATCCCTCAGGAGGGGTTGTGTGCTGGCTCAGGCTGAGGGTGGGTCAAAGTGCAGAAGCCTAGAGGAAGGACGGGACCTTAAGCACAGTCTGATTAACAAGTATTTTGCTCCTGTTGTCCCTTGGACATAAAAAGTACAGCTAATTATTTGTGAGTTGAGGAATGGAAACTTGGAGAGACCCTGTCTGGTGCTATCACAGGTACAAAATGGGGGGGGGCAGTGAATGTTATCTGAGTCATGTGAGGCAGGAAGGCTCCTTGCAGTAAGCAGTTTCCTGAAACACAAAGTTGGGGCAGATGTCTTAACTTTCACTGTTTTCCAGAATCACAGTGCTTGGGTAAAGTCCAACATTGTCAGTCCACACAAAATCCTGCACACCAATGCTTATAGCACATTTATTCACAATTGTGAAAATGGGGAGCAACCAAGATGTGCATCAATAGCTGAATGAATAAACGATCTTGGTACATCCATACGGTGGAACATTATTTGGCAAAGAAAGGGATGGCTTTTCAAGCCACAGACAGAAATGGATAAATCTTACATTCATATTGCAAAGTGAAAGTAGCCAGACGAAAATGGCTGTATACTGTGTGATCCAATTATCAGAAGCTGTGCAAAAGGACAAAAACAGAAATGAGTGCCTTCCAGGAGTTCGGGAATGGGGACTTGAATAGGACTTGAAAAACACAGGTAATATTTTAAGCCTTTGAAACTATTATGTGTGCCTTATGGACTGAATGTTTGTGTCCTCCCACCATTCATATGTTGAATTCTAACCCTCCAGTGTGATGGTATTTGGAGGTGGGGCCCTTGGGAGTCAATTAGTTTCAGATGAATATGCGGCCCTCATGATGGGATTAGTGTCCATATAAGAACAGGAGTCCAGACCTCTCTCTCACTCTGTCAAGTGAACATTATAGCTAGGAGGATGCTGCCTTCACGCCAGAAAGAGGGTATTCATCAAGAACTCCACCACAGTGGCACCCTGATGTTTGCCTTCCCAGCCTCCAGAATGGTTAGGAATAAATGTCTGTTGTTTAAGCCATCCAGTCTATGGTATTTTGTTATAGCTGCCTGAGCAGATTAAGACTGTGTGACATTTTAATGGTGGTTACATGACTCTATGCATTTGTCAAAATCCATGGAGACTTACAGCTTACAGAGTAAAACTTAAGTATCCAAAATTTGAGATCATCATCAAGGTCGGGAATATCAGGATGGAATGCAGAACGTGACAAAAGAAACTAACCATATTTCGAATGTATGAAAAAATTCACTGAAGGTTGTGAGGGAAACAGTGTTGAACAAGTAACCTTGGAAGTGAAAGAAACACCACGTTAAAATGATAAAATGACAAGCTACATCCTTAGAGAAAATATTTTCAAACCACATATCTTACAAAGGATTAGTAGTGGAATATACAAAAAACTCTCTATACTCAACAATAAAAATAACATGGAAAAGAATAAAATATTTAAAAATAAACTTAACCCAGGAGGTGAAAGTTTTATACATTGAAACCTACAAAAGAAAATGCTGAAAGGAATTTAAAAAGACATAAATAAATGGAAAGAGATACCATATTCATGGATTTGAAGACTTAATCATGTTAAGATGTCAATAGTGCCCAAAGCATTCTATAAATTTAACAAATACCTGTCAAAACCCCAGTGACATTTTTTTTTTCAGATATAGTCAAAAACATTGTAAGAATCGTATGGACTTTCAAGGACTCCCAAATACCCAGAAGAGTCCTGAAAAAGACGAAAAAATTTGGAGGATTCACACTTCCTGATTTCAAAATTTACTACAAAGGTACAGTCATCAGAACAGTGTGGTTCTGGCCTAAAGACAGAAATGTAGACTAATGGAATAGAAAAAAGATTCAGAAAAAAGCCCTTATGTATATAGTCAATTGATTTTTTTGAACAAGGGTGCCAAGGATATTCAACGGGGAAAGGACAGTCCCTTCAACAAATGCTTTTGTTGAAACTGGAAATCCACATGCAAAGGAATGAAGGTAGGCCATGTGGTGTATGCATACACTGGATTACTATTTGGCCTTTAAAAAGAAGGCAATTCCACAATATGTGACATGCCTGAACCTTGAGGGCATTATGCTGGATGAAATAAGCCAGAGCAAAAAGGACAAGCACTGCATGATTCCACTTTTATGAGGTATCTAAAATAGTCACATTCATAGAGTCGAATTGGAATGATGGTTACCAGGGGCTGGGGAAGGGGGAAATAGGAAGTTATCAATCAACAAGGATAAAATTTCAGTTATGTAGAGATCTGCTATACAACATTCTACCTGAGCCAACAGTAAAGTACACTTACAATTGGTTAAGAAGATAGAGCTCACATTATGTGTTCTTAGGATAAAAGTTTCTTTAAAAGGGTTTCACTTCACAAAACAGTCTCACTTGTATTGACAATAAATGCTGACTAAGCATTTGTTCAGTACCTAGTATGTTCTAGGCACTGTGAATTTCATAACCTTCAAAATGTGTTCCCCTCAAGGAACTCAGAAAAATGGAAGAGATGGTTGAATAAATCGATTATTCCAACAGAACATGGAAAGCACTGCTGTGGAGCATGTAACCCTGCCAGCCCATCAGGACGCTCGAGAAGGCTTCCTGAGTAGATGGCATCTGAACTGTCTGGAAAGAGAAATAGAAGTGAGAGCAGTGAAGATCATTTCAGGTGTAGGGAAGAATTGCTTAACCCACAAAACCTGGGTTCTGATTGGAACCTATTCCATGTCATAGTCAAAGAGTTTTTTCCATTATGGATTTTCTGATGTCAAACAAGATGAGATTTCCAGCTGAAGACCTTTTCACACTCTGCATTCACAGGGGTTTCCTCCACTGTGAATTTGATGATGGCAAAGAAGAGGAGATCCCCTCACAAAGCCTTTACCACACGTGTTGCACTCGTAGGGTCTTTTCCCATTATGCATATGCTAATGGTCATTAAGAGCAGAACTCCACCTGAAATTTTTTTCCGCATGGGTTACACAAATACGTTTTCTCACCACTATGAATTCTCTGATGTCCAGAAAAGGATGAACTCCAACCAAAAGCTTTTCCACATTTATTACAGGCAGGTGTTATTTCTCCACTTTTCTGATGCTGAATAAGATGCGAGCTCCTAATAAATGCTTTTCCACCTCCATTGCACTTATAAGGCTTTCCCTGACTACAGATTTTCTGGTGCCCAATAAGAGATGCCCTCTGACTGAAAGCTTTCCCACAGTCATTACATTTATGAGGTGTTTCCCTAGTATGAATGCTGTGATGCCTAGTAAGATGTGAACGTCTGCTGAAAGTTTGACCACATTCATTGCATTCTTAAGGTTTCTGTATATTCAGGCCTCTTATGCATCTTAGATACTCCGAATTGGGCTCAAACTTGGATGATGTGAATCGTAATCTGGGACTTGATCACACATAGGATCTTCCTCTGATGATACCAGTTTGCCCTCACATCAGAGCTCCTTTGTGGGACTTAGTCCGTAGGCAATCTCTACAATCTCTACAAGGCATGTGTCTTAGTCTTTCCCATGCTGAGTTTCCCAGGGATATCTCTGAACTGCTTTCATCAAGGCTGGGTGCTGAAGAAGGGCTCGTGGGATTCCTTTCAGCAAAATCCAGTTTGCTTTAATCTGTTCAAGTACTTTTTGGTTAAAAAGAGATTCTATAGTGTCCATTGGAGGGTTGTCAACTGAAATGATAAAAATAAAATTCAAAATATCAACTGTTTCCTATACTGAGAACAGATCAACAGCTGGTCTGAAATCATGGGAAAGGGTTTGCCTAATTTAAAGAAATGCCCATTTGCCATCATGTTAAAGGACTGGATAAGCAAGCTAAAAACCAGGATTCTGCCCCTGCCACCACCCTACACACACACACACACACACACACACACACACACACACATTGTATGTTGCTTTAAAATTTCCCATATACTATCATATGTTGTAAAGTGTGCATGGAAGAAAGATTCCGTTTCATAAATCAGGAAACAGAGACTAAAAGAGGGTAAATGTTATATACTCACAATGACTAGCAGTGACAATTCTTGGAGTAGACTCCATATCTGATAACTGTTATTTTTTTTTTCACAACAGACTAAATTTGCATTCAAATTTGAAAAAGAAAATTTCCTCCTATACCTATAAAACTTGGAAAATTACAATAGAAATTTGAAACTTGTGGGGAATTTTAAAGAGAGAGAGAGGGGCAATAAAGCAAGGAGTGTTTGCTTTTTGCAATGTAGCAAGCATAAGGAAGCAAAGCTGGATCCTACTCAGCCTTGCGAGTGCATTCCAGTCTGTTAGAGAAGATGGAGTTGGGACTGTGGGTGAAGGAAGTGATGGAGCCTGGGCAGAGTGTCCTGTACAGTTTAGACAATAGAATTATCCTGGGTAGACTTATAGCCTTACAGTCTTGTTTTAGAAGGAAGCTTTAGGCCAAAGTCTCACCCTGTGCACCCTGTGTTCCCTCTTAGATATCCCAAACTATGTTAATTTAAGGTAGCCCAAAAGCTTTTTCCATCTTGTGCATCTAAGTTACTGAGTCTCCAGAGTTAGACTGAACTAGGAGGAAGGAGGAAATCATAATTAGCGTTATGAGCATGTACTAGTCAGGGTCACACCAGGAAACAGATGACACCCAAATTGAGTAATTTGAGGAGAGTTTAATAGAGGAACTCATGACAAAGGTGGGCCAGGGGTATAGGGAAAACAGAAGGACAATCACATCCCCTGGCTAGTAACTGAAGGATCATTTGGTAATTCTGCTCCTGAAGGGATGGGGCAAAAGAGCTTTACTGTATCTCCCAAGATCAAGAGGGCTGTGTGTAGAGGGCTGTATGTACAGAAGCTGAGACCTTCATGTGAGGGATGTAGCCAGCCAGTGATGGGCCTGCAGAGAGGTGTAAATATCACACCACTCTCCGACCCTTTGATCTCCTGCCAGGGTTGCCCACTGAAAGAGCTCCATCACAAGCCAAAGGGCAAAGTCCCCTCCTGGGGCACAGAGCAGGGTGCAAAAGTGTGGGGAATGGATCTGGAGCGGCAAATGAAAGACATACAGCAGAGGATGTTTAGGTCGTTTGGATAAATTTACCTAGTTTTGTCTGGGTAGGGATTGAACTATATGACCCCGTGATTCAAGCTTTTTAACCACCTCCAAAAGCGATCAATAATCTGCTTCTGTGAAACTTTGACAACATTTGAAACAAGAATCTCAGAGCAAGGCTTAAATACAAACAGTTAAGTTAAGGAGAAAGGACGTAGGAAGGGGAAAAACCATTCCATTTATTACAGTGAAACAATATAAAATATTCAGACATCAATTTAACAAGAAAAGCAGAACGAGAGGAAGAAAACTATAAAATCTGATTGAAAGACAGAAGACAAAATCTGAGGTATTAAAAAGATAAACCGGGCTTCCCTGGTGGCGCAGTGGTTGAGAATCTGCCTGCCAATGCAGGGGACACGGGTTCGAGCCCTGGTCTGGGAGGATCCCACATGCCGCGGAGCAACTGGGCCCGTGAGCCACAATTACTGAGCCTGCGCGTCTGGAGCCTGTGCTCTGCAACAAGAGAGGCCGCGATAGTGAGAGGCCCGCGCGCCGTGATGAAGAGTGGCCCCCGCTTGCCACAACTAGAGAAAGCCCTCCCACAGAAACGAAGACCCAACACAGCCAAAAATAAATAAAATAAATAAATTAAAAAAAAAAAAAAAAAGATAAACCACGTTCTTTGATGTAAACCACGTTCTTTGATGAGAAGATTTAATTAATATCACAAAGAATCAAGTCTCCCAAAATTAAAATATAATGTTCAATAGTAACTAGAATACACGGGATTTATTACGTGGGAATTTTACAAAATAATCAAAAGTTCATCTGTAAAATTAAATGACCAAGAATAAGCAGGGACACTATGAACAAGAAGAATAGTGAGAGGACTTGCCTTAGTGGATATCATTATATTATAATGCTAATATAATTACATATATATATATATATATATATATATATATATATATATAATTTAAAATAAAGGTGGTACTTGAATTCATGGTATAACTAGTAATAAAACTGAATTGCCATCTTATAGCATGTACCATAGAGTACATCACAGAATCCAGATGAGCTAAAGTATTAAATACAGAAAATGAATAAAATAAATGTTGCAAGAAGAACTAGGAAGCTATATGCACAGTATAGGAGCCAGAGAAATCTGCACTGGAAACTCTGAAGGTAAAAATAAATAAATAAATAAAACTGACACATGCAATTTTAAACTTTTGAATGACAAACAATGTCATTAATATAAAAACAAATCAGGAAATATAATTTAATAAAGATCACAAAGGTTGAATATCCAAACTATATAGAAAGTACTCTTACAGTTTGACTAGAAAAAGGGCAAGAAACCTAAATTTTTTTTAATTGGGAAAAGAATAAGAATCAGGAATTCACAGAGTCACAAATCTAAATGACAAATAAATCAATAAATATTGGGGGGAAGGAGCTAAAATTCTTGTAGTAGTCAGATAAATGCAAATTAAAGAAATGATGAGATTACTAGTCTATATACATGAGATTGGCAAGCACTAAGAGTTATAATTTCAGTTATTGGCAAGGATGTGAGGAAACCTTTATTCATTTACATTAGTGGTAAAACCATGAAGCGTTAAGACTTTTGGGACTTAAGAAGGCAAAGTATGTGAAATTATGTATTAAAACTACACACACACACACACACACACACACACACACACACAATCCCTTGAATCAGTAGTCTAACTCCTGGGTATCTATTCCATAGAAATAGAAGCATAGGTATACAAAGTCATATGTGCAAATATATTATTTAGTACTGGAAACGAAATTAAAGCTAATCAAAACAAGAAGGGCTGAATAAAGTATAGTATGTCTACACCACAAATATTATATAACCATTAAGAAATGAGTTAGAACTATACAAGTTGACATGGAGACATTCACACAAGGTTATCATTACATGTAACATACAAGATCCAGCAAAGTGTGATTAATATGACACCATTTTGTTAGCAATGACAGAAAACTGTGTATATGTTTATATACACATGCATGTATATATCCATCTGTAAAGGACTATAAGAATTTTGAAAAACATGAAACAATACATGGTAGATTGTTAAAATGGGTTATTGAGGCAGCTGTTTTTAGAGAGGAAGGAGGTGAGAAATTCAAGCAAAAAGGTAAGGGGATAATAGAAGACTGAACTAAAATAGGGGGCATGTATATATAATGAAATTTATGTTGTTATACATGTTTAAATTATAAATAATTTAAAAAATTAAAACAGATGATGATAGGATGATTTCAAAATGAAGTGTTCAGCAACCTTGAAAATTAAAAGTATGATAAATGCCCAGTAGTGGAATTGCTGATCATATGGTAGTTCTATTTTTAAATGTTTGAGGAATCTCCATACTGTTTTCCATACTGGCTGCACCAATTTACATTCCCACCAACAGTGCACAGGGGTTCCCTTTTCTCTACATCCTTACCAGCACTTGTTATTTCTCCTCTTTTTAATAATAGCCATTCTAACAGGTGTGAGATGATATCTCACTGGGGTTTTGATTTCCGTTTCCCTGATGATTAGTGATGTTGAGCATCTTTTCATGTGCCTGTTGGCCATCTGTATGTTTCCTTTGGAAAAATGATTGAGGCCCTCTGCCCACTTTTTAATAAGATTGTTTGTTTATTTGCTATTGAGTCATATGAATTCTTTATATTTTTTGAATATTGACCCCTTATCAGATGTATGATTTGCAAATATTTTCTCCCATTCAGTAGGTTGCCTTTTCATTTTGTTGATGTTTTCTTTTGCTGTGCAAAGCTTTAAAGTTTAACGTAGTCCCACTTGTTTTCTTTTGCTTTTATTACCTTTGCTTATGGAGTCAGATCCAAAAAATCATCACCAAGACCAATGTCAAGGATCTTACCATGGTGTTTTCCTCTAGGAGTTTTATGTTTCCAGGTCTGACATTCAAGTATTTAATCCTTTTTTGAGTTAAATTTTGGGTATGGTGTAAGGTAGTGTTCTACTTTCATTCTTTTGCATGTGTCTGTCCAGTTTTTCTGACACCATTTCTTGAAGAGACTATCCTTTCCCCACTGTATATTCTTCCCTCGTTTGTCATAAATTAATTGGTCAATACATTCGTGGGTTTACGTCTGGGCTCTCTATTCTGTTCCATTGATCAATGTGTCTGCTTTTATGCCAGTACCACACTATTTTGATTACTATAGTTTTGTAATATAGTTTGAAACCAGGGCATGTGATACCTCCAGCTTTGTTCTCCTTTCTCAAGATTGCTTTGACTACTTGGGGTGTTTATCTGAAGAAAACGAAAATGCTAATTTGAAAAGATATATGCACCCCCATGTTCACTGAAGCATTATTTACAATAGCAAAATATGGAAACAACGTGAGTGTCTGTTAGTGGATGAAAGAAAAAAAGAAGATGTGAGATATATATTGGAATAGTACTCAGCCATAGAAAAGAATGGAATCTTGCCATGTGTGGCAACATGGATGGACCTTGAGGGCATTTGCTAAGTGCAACAAGTCAAACAGAGAAAGGCAAATACATATAGTTTCACTTATCTGTGGAAACTAAGAAAACAAAACAAGCAAAAAAAACAAATCAAAACAAAACAGAACCAAACCCACAGATACAGACAACAGATTGGTGGTTGCCAGAGGGGAGGGGCGTTGGGGTGGGCAAAATGGGTGAAGGGGGTCAAAAGGTACAAACTTCCAGTTATAAAATAAATAAGTCATGGGGATATAATGTACACCATGGTGACTTTAGTTAATAATACTGTATTCTATATTTGAAAGTTGCTAAGAGAATAAATCTTAAAAGTTCTCATCACAAGAAAAAACATTTTTGCAACTATGTATGGTGACAGAAGGTAACAAGGTTTATTGTGGTGAATGAGAGCTCCTGTTGCTCCACATCCCTACCAGAATTTGTGTTTTTATTTTTTAATTTTTTTTTGAATTTTAGCCACTGTAATAGACGTGTAGGGGTGTCATAGGTAGAGATGTAGAGCAACAGGAGCTCTCATTCATTGCTGGAGGGAGTGCAAAATGGTACAGCCACTTTGGAAGACATTTTGACAGTTCCCTACCAAGTTAAACACAGTTTTACCATATGATCTAGAAATCACACTTTTATACTTTTAGGTAAAAACCCTGCATACAACTGTGCAGCTTTATTTATAGTTGCCCAAACTGGTAAGCAATCAAGATGCCTTTCAATAGGTGAAGGGATAAACAAACAGGGGTACATCCATACAATGAATCATTATTCAGTGATAAAAAGAAATGAGCTATCAAGCCATGAAAAGACATGAAGGGACCATTAGTGCATTTTGGTATGTGAAAGAAGCTAGCCTAAAAAGGCTACAACTGCATGATTTCAACTATATGATATTCTGAAAAGGCAAAACTATCAGTGGATAACAGCTTCTCAGCACAGTGGTGGGTGGTGGCTGAGGGATGAATAGGTAAAGCGCAAGAGATTTTTAGGATAATGAGACTATTCTGTTTGATGCCGTCATGATGGATGCATGACTTTATGCATTTTCAAGCCCATCAAACTGTACAACACAAAGATCAAACATCAATGCAAACTGTGGACTTTAGTTAATAGTAATGTGTTAATATTGGTGTATTACTTGTAATGAATGTATCACATTAAGGCAAGATGTTAATAATAAGGGAAACTGGGGGAGGCGCTATGAGAACTCTCTGTGTTATCTGCTCAGTATTTCTGTCAATCTGAAAGTATTCTAAAAAATAACATCTTGATAACATGTTTTTTTAAAAAAATAACGTGTTGATTTAAAAAAGTACTGAGTTGTCTGTCACGCTGACATGACACTCACTTCCATCCCAGAGTATGCTTGCATCTCACGCCCCACAGGGAAGTAAGTCCAAACACAAAAGGGCTTTGAATAAGACAGAAAATGGAGGATGATTGGAAAATTGCAACTAATAAGTTCCCAGAAATTCCTCCAGTTTGGCAGCAACTTTGAAGTATCAGTCCCCAAATTCCTACTTAGCCCGGCATATGACTTGGCCTGGAGGAGCTTTCCCAGCTGTAGAACTAGTTAACTTTTCAGATATCCCCCCGGCCCAGACAGCTCACACCCCCATGCCTCACTGTCTTGTCACAGGGCAACAGCTCACGCTGTTGCTGTGACGTGGAATGCCCTTCCTCTCCCATCTCCACTTGCTGAAATCTTAACCTCCTAAGACCAAGTTAAAATACCATATTCCCTAAGGCTTCAAATTATTTATTGACACAGCACCTGCCACATTCCTCTGCCCTTCCTTAACATTCCAAGCCTTGCTGATAGCATTTGACACATCAGTTCGTGTTCCACACATAACTTATGTTTATCTCTCTCTCCTCCCATTCAGTCATCCATCCTCCTTTTTTCCCCCAGGGAGGAAACAGAAACCTCAATAGATGAAATGAATACCAGTCAAAATAACTGAAGACTTGGATGTTGCATTTAGGATTCTCACCACATGCAACTGAGAAAGCAATTACAATGAGAAATATAGAAAGCAAGAAGTTTTAAGGTGGTTCAGAAGAATAGAAGAGAAAAAATGGAGATGAAACATTTATGATATAAGCAGTATTTCCAGAACTGAAGAAATACTTCAGCCTTTATATAAAAGGAGCCCACCAGGTAGGCACCAGGCTTCATAAAAAAGGATCTACACCAGAGAAAAGGGAACCCTCTTGCACTGTTGGTGGGAATGTAAACTGATACAGTCACTGTGGAGAACAGTATGGAGGTTCCTTAAAAAACTAAAAATAGAACTACCACACGACCCAGAAATCCCACTACTGGGCATATACCCTGAGAAAACCATAATTCAAAAAGAGTCATGTACCACAATGTTCATTGCAACACTATTTACAATAGCCAGGGCATGGAAGCGATCTAAGTGTCCATCGACAGATGAATGGATAAAGAAAATGTGGCACATGTATACAATGGAATATTACTCAGCCATAAAAAGAAACGAAATTATTTGTAGTGAGGTGGATGGACCTAGAGACTGTCATACAGAGTGAAGTAAGTCAGAAAGAGAAAAACAAATACCATATGCTAACACAGACACACACACACACAGACACACACACACACAGACACACACACATATATATATATGGAATCTAGAAAAAAAAATGGTTCTGAAAAACCTAGTTGCAGGGCTGGAATAAAGAGGTAGACATAGAAAATGGGCTTGAGGACATGAGTTGGGAGGGCAAAGCTGGAGCGAAGTGAGTGTAGCATCGACATATATACACTACCGAATGTAAAATAGTTGGCTGGTGGGAAGCAGCAGCATAGCACAGGGAGATCGTCTCGGTGCTTTGTGACCACCTAGAGGGGTGGGATAGGGAGGATGGGAGGGAGGCTCAAGAGGGAGGGGATATGGGGACATGTATACATATTGCTGATTCTCTTTGTTGTGCAACAAAAACTAACACAGTATTATGAAGCAATTATACTCCAATAAACATCTATTAAAACAATAAGATATTTGTTTTTTTTTTAACCAGACATAACACAGACTCTTTATTTCTAAATAAAGAAACTCCAGCAGTTGGCAGTCCCCAACCCCCATACCTATTTCTATGCGGGTGAGAGCATTTGTATCAGTGTGAGTGTGTGTATTAGTGTGTGTGTGTGGGGTGTTGTTTAAATTAATTTTCGTTGGATTATAGTTGCTTCACAATGTTGTGTTAGTTTCAGCTGTACTGCAAAGTGAATCAGCTATACCTTTACATATATCCCCTCTTTTTTAGACTTCCTTCCCATTTAGGTCACAACAGAGCATTGAGTAGAGTTCCCTGTGTTATACAGTAGGTTCTCATTAGTTATCTATTTTATACATGGTAGTGTATATATGCCAATCCCAACCTCCCAGTTCATCCCACCCCCACCTTCCCCCCCGGTAGCCATATGTCCATTCTCTATGTCTGTGTCTCTATTTCTGCTTTGCAAGTAAGTTTATCTGTATCATTTTTCTAGATTCCACATATAAGCGATATTATACAATATTTGTCTTTCTGTTTCTGACTTACTTCACTCAGTATGACAATCTCTAGTTTCATCCATGTTGGTGCAAATGACACAATTTCATTCCTTTCTATGGCTGAGTAATATTCTATTGTATATATGTACCACATATTCTTTATCCATTCCTCTGTTGATGGACATTTAGGTTGTTTCCATGTCCTGGCTATTGTAAATAGTGCTGCAATGAACACTGAGGTGTGTGTATCTTTTTGAGTTATGGTTTTCTCAGGGTATATGCCCAGGAGTGGGATTGCTGGGTCATATGGCACTTCTATTTTAGTTTTTTAAGGAACCTCCATACTGTTCTCCATAGTAAGTCCTTATAAGATACTTGGTATGGAAAGATTTTCTCCCATTCCACAAGTTGCCTTTCATTTGTTGATGGTTTCCTTCCCAGTGCAGAAGCATTTCAATGTGATGTAGTCCAACCTGCTTATTTTTGCTTGTGTTGCCTTTGCTTTTGGTGTCAAATCCAAAAAAAATCACTGACAAGACCATTGTCAAGGAGTTCATCCCCTGTGTTTTGTTCTAGGAGTTTTATAGTTTTAGGTCTTATTTTTAAATCTTTAATCCATATTCCACTGATTTTTGTGTATGGTATAAAATAGGGGTCCATTTTCATTCTTTTGCATGGAGATGTCTGGTTTTCCAAACACCAGTTACTGAAGAGCCTATCCTTTTGCCCTTGTGTAGTCTTGATGACTTTGTCAAAAATTAATTGAACATATAGGCATTTATTGGGTGACTCTCTATTTTGTTTTATTGATCTATGTATCTGTTTTTATGCCAATGCAATACTGTTTTAATTACTATACCTCTGTAATATACTTTGAAATCAGGAGGTGTTATGCCTCCAGCTTTCCTCTTTTTTCTCAAGATTGTTTTAGCTATTTGATGCCTATTGTGTGTGTGTGTGTGTTTAATTTTATAATTGTCTCTGGTGTTTCTGTTAAAAATGACATTTTAAATTTGATAGGGATTTCAGTGATTCTCAAGGTCATTTTGGGTAGTATGGATATTTCAACAATATTAATTCTTCTGACCTATGAACATGGGACATTTTTCCATTTATTTGTGTCTTCTTCAATTTCTCTCATCAATGTTTTATACTTTTCAGTATACAGATTTTTCACCTCCTTGATTACATTTATTCCTAAGTATTTAATTGTTTTTGATGACATTGGAAATGGGATTGTTTTCTTAATTTCTCTGATAGTTCATTGCTAGTGTATAGAAACACAACTGGTTTTTGTATATTGGCTTTGTATCCTACAACTTTACTGAATTTGTTTACTGGTTCTAGTTTGCCCCTTCAGATGCCTAATGCAGGCTAGTTAAAAGGCTGACCTTCAGGATGCTGCTGGGAAAGTCAGGACATTAAATATGCAGTCTAGCCCCTATCAGGGAAAACCTGAGAGCTGGATGTTTGTGCCTTCTCTGCTGAGCCGGAGGGAAGAGTTGCTGGGGGTGCCTGTGAGCCATGTAGAAATGCCTCTTTGTTTTGAGTGATCCTGGTAGATTCCTGAATGCCAATCCCTGTTGGCTCCCCAAGCTAGGTGATTTGCGAGCCAGTCACTCAGGTGGCATCCATAACAGGTGGGGTGCTAGATGTATGGACAAGTTCCTTCTTGGGAGAAACTGGAGACTTGGTTTTACTGTGAGTGAGCCAGAGGAAGGAGGTGCCCACCAGCTCTTTAAGGAGGATCCTAGTCAGCTCTCAGTTGCAGGTTGATTAGAAGCCAGGTTCTCAGTCACTAGTTGGGAAAGGATGAAATCAAATCCCTTCCAGGAAGAAAGTAGGAAATGGGCATTTTTGCCTGCTCCCTCTGCACTGAGCCCCAATATAGTTGGGGCTGTGGGGAGAGCCCTGGGACATGCTCATGCACACATTTAAAAACTGTCTCTTTGTTTACTATGGTCCTGTGAGACTCATGTATGCTAAGCTCTGTCGTGTCTCGGACAAGGTGATCTGCATGCCCATCTCTCAGATAACAGCCTTTGTTGGGGTGCTGTATGTGTGGTCCAACCCCTCTGCTCCTCAAGGAGAAACTGGGAGTTGGGAATTCCTTACGAACTGTAAGGTGCTGTGCTGGGGGGATGCCTTATGGTGAAAATGTATCTCAGCCTTTTTTACCTATTTCTATGTGGGTATTTTTTTAGTCACCCAATGTGTAGGAGTCACTTAACTAGTTTCTGGACTTCTCACAGAGGGAATTGATCTACATGTAGGTATATTCGGTTTGTCCATAGAAAGAGGGAAATATGGGAGCCTTCTATCCCACCATCTTGATTATGTCCCCCTCACAGTATTTTCTAATTTGCAATATTTCTAATTTTATATTTTAGGGCAATGATACTATTACAAGTGATAATGTAATGGTGGTTACATGAGACTATGCTTTTGTCAAATTCCATAGTAATTTACAGCGCAAAAATTGAGATTTAATGTATGCAAAATTTAAACATATTATTAACGATAACAGGGGCTATCAGGATGGAATGCAGAATGTAAAAAAGTAACCTAACCATAATTCAAATGTATAGAAAAATTGCACTAAAGGGGGAGGGAAACAGCGCTGATGTAAGTACCTGTGGAAATGAAAGAAGTTTGAAATTCTAAAGAGAAAAGAAAATTTACATATGCAATAGACTCGAGTGGACAACTTTTCTGCCTATGGCTGTATAGGTTTAAAAAACTGATACCATTATGCATGTGTAGTGAAATTGGACAATCAGTAAATGGATTGTGGATGGTGAGGGGCAGATATCTTACTGCTGGAGTGGGAGATTACAGATAATAAAGGGGCAGAGGCAAGAATGATCCATGAAATAATAGATTAGAGTTGGTGACATCAGTATGAATTCAGATTAATATAGAGATTGATGCTTACATATAGACATATTTATAGAAATGTACATATACAGGAGCTAATATACACACCTATATTTCCTTGCTTTGTCAGCTGAGAGGGACTAGAAGCCAGTTCATCCTACTAGCAGCGCCAACACCTGTTGCATAGATATTGGTTTCTAATATCATTTCCTAATGAAAGGAAACAGTGTTCCTTGGAGAACTGGCTGATTCTAGGAGCCTGAAAATTTGGAAGATGAGACTGGAACATATGCAAGATGAAAATGTGCAAGATGAGTCAGAAAGTAAGTCATTGTTCAAAAAGAAACCCAAGGCAAGAGGGAAGAGATATGGGGACATATGTATATGTATAACTGATTCACTTTGTTATAAAGCAGAAACTGACACATCATTGTAAAGCAATTATACTGTAATAAAGATGTTTTAAAAAGACAAAAAAAATTTAAAAATTTTAAAAATAAAAAATAAAGAAACCCAAATATACCAAAGGGGCCTAGGAGCCAACTGGAAGTGCTCCCAATGGCCAAAACTGGAATGATTTAAGGAAAAAACAAAAACCAAACAGAAAAAGAAAAAGACATGACAAAATATTGGCTTATAGGCCAAATCTTTTAAAAAATCCACTATGATATTAATTAGTTAATTTGTTAATAAATAAGGAAATATAGGTAGATATTTCATGCAGAAGAATTCCAAATAATTTATATATATGCTCTGCCTTGGTGGAAATATGCATAACTCTCCACCAGTTAAGTGCCATTTGTTCTTAATGACTTCCTTCCAAAGAATAAAGTGTGAAAAAGGGTAATAAGAGTCACTTTACATTGGAGAAACCTGAAAAACACTATTTCAGCCAGGTGATTAGGATCAGCTTCAACACACAAAAATTATTTTATTATGTATTTGATATGATTCAATGAAAATGGCATTTTACCTCTGTGGGTTTTGTCCCGTAACTCATAAGGTCAGTTTAATCATGAGAAAAACATCAGACAAATCCCAGATGAATGATATTCTACAAAAGATATTACCTGTAACCCTCTAAACTGGCAAGGTCATCCAAAACAAAGGAAGTCTGAGAAACCATCACAACCAAGAGGAGCCTAAAGTGACCTGACAACTAAATGCAATATGGTAGGCTGGATGGGATGCTGGAACAGAAGAGAGACATTAGATAAAGATTTTAAAAATCTAAATAAAGTGTAGACTTTAGCTTTTTCTGCCTCTCAGGTACCACCAGCATGGAGTAGTTGGGGCCACAGCAGCACCAGATAAAACAAGCAGGCAATTAGCACCTCAAAGTCTCTGAAAAGTATATATTTCTTAGGAACCAGAGCCTCAGAAAGGAGGCCAGGATCTACATGTTAAACCTAAACAAGGTGACCGTCTCCTAAAATAAAATATTTAAGTAGGCTCCAAAGGCTCCTATCATAATGGCCAAAGTATCTGGGTTACAACAGAAAACAACCCATGATAGCAAGAACCAGGAAAATCACAACTTGAATAAGAAAAGATAATCAAGTAGCACCAACAAAGAGATAAGTCAGATGTTGCAATTACCTGACAAATATTTTAGAGCACCCATAATAAAAATGCTTTAATAAACAATTAGAAATTATCTTGAAACAGCTGAAAAATAGAAATCTCAGAGGTAAACAGAAGTTATAAAAACCAAAAAGAAACTATGGAACTGAAAAAAAGAGCAGCAACAAATTTTGAAATATTGCTGGCTGGGCTCAAAAGTAAAGTGCAGATTATAGAAGTTAGCATTACTGTACTTGAGGACTGATCAATAGAATTTACCCAATCTGAGCAAGAGGGAGGTAATAAACTGGAAAATAAATGAACAGATCCTCCCTCAGGGAATTTTAGGACAATAACAAAGTTTCAAAATTCCATATAGTCAGAGTCCCAGAAAAATAGACAGTGGAGATGAAAAAGTGTAATAAGAAAAGATGGCTCAAAATGTCAAAAATTTAGTGAAAAAATATAAACCATGAGAGTCTAGAAAATGAGTGAACCATATATATGACAAAGCTAAATAAATCTACACCAGTCTAGACTAAATCTACATCATACTCAATCTTTTATAACTGAAGGCAAAAAAAATGCAAGCTGTGATACCAATATGGGACATTGATTACAAGGGAACACCAATTTTAGTGACAGCAAATTTCTCATCTGATTAATAGGGGCAAGTAGGAAGTGTCAAGACATTTTTTACGTGTTCAAAAAAAGTACTGTCAACTATTAATTTTGTATCCAGTAACACTACACTTGAATTTAGGAGAAATCAAGACATTCTCAGGCAAAGAAAACTAAAGAGATTTTATCACTAGCAGATCTATGCTGAAAGAATAGTTAAAGTAGGTGCTTAAAACAAAAGAAAATGACAAAAGGAGGACTTGCAGAGAATGAGAAAGGAATAAAGTGTGTAGAAAGAGCATACATATGGGACATAAAATAGTCTATCCTTTTCCTCATGAGTTGTAGAAATCATATTATATGATTAAAACAAAAATCATGAAAACATCAGACAATCTAGATGATTTTGTTTAAAAGTGGGAAAAGAGGGCTTCTCTGGTGGCACAGTGGTTAAGAATCCACTTGCCAATGCAGGGGACACGGGTTTGAGCACTCATCTGGGAAGATCCCACATGCCACAGAGCAACTAAGCCCATGCACCACAGCTACTGAGCCCGTGTGCTACAACTACTGAAGCCCACGTGCCTAGAGCCCATGCTCCACAACAAGAGAAGCCACTGCAATGAGAAGCCTGCACACCACAATGAAGAGTAGTCCCGGCTCGCAACAACTAGAGAAAGCCCATGTGCAGCAACAAAGACCTAACACAGCCAAAAATATATAAAATAAAATAAATAAATTTAAAAAAAATAAATAAATAAAAATGGGAAAGGAAAAGGGACCTAAATGGGAGTGAGGTTTCATTACTCAAAGTGATGAAACTTGATACCAGTGAACTCTGGTAAGTCAGATATGTATACTGTAAATCCCAGAGAAATCAATGAGAAAATTTTACAAATCAAAACACTCAAAAACACTATAAAGAGAGGGCAGACAGCAGAAGGGAGAACTAGAATCCTGCAGCCTGTGGAACAAAAACCACATTCAGAGAAAGATAGACAAGATGAAAAGGAAGAGGGCTAAGTACCAGGTGAAGGAACAAGATAAAACCCCAGAAAAACAACTAAATGAAGTGGAGATAAGCAACCTTCCAGAAAACCAATTCAGAATAATGATAGTGAAGATGATCCAGGACCTAGGAAAAAGAATGGAGGCAAAGATTGAGAAGGTGCAGGAAATATTTAACAAAGACCTAGAAGAATTAAAGAACAAACAAACAGAGATGAATAGTACAATAACTGAAATGAAAAATACACTAGAAGGAATCAATAGCAGAATAACTGAGGCAGAAGAACGGGTAAGTGACCTGGAAGACAGAATGGTGGAATTCACTGCTGCAGAACAGAATAAAGAAGAAAGAATGAAAAGAAATGAAGAGAGCCTAAGAGACTTCTGGGGCAACGTTAAACATACCAACATTCACATTATAGGGATCCCAGAAGGAGAAGAGAGAGAGAAAGGACCCGAGAAAATATTTGAAGAGATTATAGTCGAAAACTTCCCTAACATGGGAAAGGAAATAGCCACCCAAGTACAGGAAGTGCACAGAGTCCCATACAGGATAAACCCAAGGAGAAACATGCCAAGACACATAGTAATCAAGTTGGCAAAAATTAAAGACAAAGAGAAATTATTGAAAGCAGCAAGGGAAAAATGACAAATAATATACAAGGAAACTCCCATAAGGTTAACAGCTGATTTCTCAGCAGAAACTGTACAAGCCAGAAGGGAGTGGCATGATATACTTAAAGTGATGAAAGGGAAGAACATAAAACCAAGATCACTCTACCTGGCAAGGATGTCATTCAGATATTTTTTTTTAAACATCTTTATTGAAGTATAATTGCTTTACAATGGTGTGTTAGTTTCTGCTTTATAACAAAGTGAATCAGTTATACATATACATATGTTCCCATATCTCTTCCCTCTTGCATCTCCCTCCCTCCCACCCTCCCCATCCCACCCCTCTAGGTGGTCACAAAGCACCGAGCTGATCTCCCTGTGCTATGCGGCTGCTTCCCACGAGCTATCTATTTTACATTTGGTAGTGTATATATGTCCATGACACTCTCTCACCCTGTCACATCTCCCCCCTCCCCCTCCCCATATCCTCAAGTCCATTCTCTAGTAGGTCTGTGTCTTTATTCCCGTCTTGCCACTAGGTCCTTCATGGCCTTTTTTTTTTCTTTTCCTTAGATTCCATATATATGTGTTAGCATACTGTATTTGTTTTTCTCTTTCTGACTTACTTCACTCTGTATGACACACTCTAACTCCATCCACCTCATTACAAATATCTCCATTTCATTTCTTTTTATGGCTGAGTAATATTCCATTGTATATATGTGCCACATCTTCTTTATCCATTCATCCGATGATGGACACTTAGGTTGCTTCCATGTCCTGGCTATTGTAAATAGAGCTGCAATGTACATTTTGGTACATGACTCTTTTTTTTTTATTTATCTATTCATGGCTGTGTTGAGTCTTCGTTTCTGTGCGAGGGCCTTCTCTAGTTGTGGCAAGCGGGAGCCACTCCTCATCGCGGGCCTCTCACTATCATGGCCTCTTTTGTTGCGGAGCATAGGCTCCAGATGCGCAGGCTCAGTAATTGTGGCTCACGGGCCTAGTCGCTCCGCGGCATGTGGGATCCTCCCAGACCAGGGCTCGAACCCGTGTCCCCCGCATTGACAGGCAGACTCCCAACCACTACGCCACCAGGGAAGCCCCATGACTCTCTTTGAACTATGGTTTTCTCAGGGTATATGCCCAGTAGTGGGATTGCTGGGTCGTATGGTAGTTCTATTTGTAGATTTGTAAGGAACCTCCATACTGTTCTCCATAGTGGCTGTATCAATTTACATTCCCACCAACAGTGCAAGAGTGTTCCCTTTCCTCCACACCCTCTCCAGCATTTATTGTTTCTAGATATTTTGATGATGGCCAATCTGAAGAGTGTGAGATGATATCTCATTGTAGTTTTGATTTGCATTTCTCTAATGATTAATGATGTTGAGCATTCTTTCATGTGTCTGTTGGCAATCTGTATATCTTCTTTGGAGAAATGTCTATTTAGGTCTTCTGCCCATTTTTGGATTGGGTTGTTCGTTTTTTTGTTATTGAGCTGCATGAGCTGTTTGTAAATCTTGGAGATTAATCCTTTGTCAGTTGCTTCATTTGCAAATATTTTCTCCCATTCTGAGGGTTGTCTTTTGGTCTTGTTTATGGTTTCCTTTGCTGTGCAAAAGCTTTTAAGTTTCATTAGGTCCCATTTGTTTATTTTTGTTTTTATTTCCATTTCTCTAGGAGCTGGGTCAAAAAGAATCTTGCTGTGATGTATGTCATACTGTGTTCTGCCTATGTTTTCCTCTAAGAGTTTGATAGTGCCTGGCCTTACACTTAGGTCTTTAATCCATTTTGAGTTTATTTTTGTGTATGGTATCAGGGAGTGTTCTAATTTCATACTTTTACATGTATCTGTGCAATTTTCCAAGCACCACTTATTGAAGAGGCTGTCTTTTCTCTACTGTACATGCTTGCCTCCTTTATCAAAGATAAGGTGACCATATGTGCATGGGTTTATCTCTGGGCTTTCTATCCTGTTCCATTGATCTATATTTCTGATTTTGTGACAATACCAAACTGTCTTGATTACTGTAGCTTTGTAATAAAGTCTGAAGTCAGGGAGCCTGATTCCCCCAGCTCCATTTTTCGTTCTCAAGATTGCTTTGGCTATTCGAGGTCTTTTGTGTCTCCATACAAATTGTGAAAGTTTTTGTCCTAGGTCTGTAAAAAATGCCAGTGGTAGTTTGATAGGGATTGCATTGAATCTGTAGATTGCTTTGGGTAATAGAGTCATTTTCACAGTGTTGATTCTTCCAATCCAAGAACATCGTATATCTCTCCATCTATTTGTATCATCTTTAATATCTTTCATCAGTGTCTTATAATTTTCTGCATACAGGTCTTTTGTCTCCTTAGGTAGGTTTATTCCTAGATATTTTATTCTTTTTGTTGCAATGGTAAACGGGAGTGTTTTCTTAATTTCACTTTCAGATTTTTCGTCATTAGTGTATAGAAATGCAAGAGATTTCTGTGCATTAATTTTGTATCCTGCTACTTTACCAAATTCTTTGATTAGCTCTCGTAGTTTTCTGGTAGCATCTTTAGGATTCTCTATGTATAATATCATGTCATCTGCAAACAGTGACAGCTTTACTTCTTCTTTTCCGATTTGGATTCCTTTTATTTCTATTTCTTCTCTGATTGCTGTGGCTAACACTTCCAAAACTATATTGAATAATAGTGGTGAGAGTGGGCAAACTTGTCTTGTTCCTGATCATAGTGGAAATGGTTTCAGTTTTTCACCATTGAGGACGATGTTGGCTGTGGGTTTGTCATATATGGCCTTTATTATGTTGAGGAAAGTTCCCTCTATGCCTACTTTCTGCAGGGCTTTTATCATAAATGGGTGTTGAATTTTATCAAAAGCTTTCTCTGCATCTATTGAGATGATCATATGGTTTTTCTCCTTCAATTTGTTAATATGGTGTATCACGTTGATTGATTTGTGTATATTGAAGAATCCTTGCATTCCTGGAATAAACCCCACTTGATCATGGTGTATGATCCTTTTAATGTGCTGTTGGATTCTGTTTGCTAGTATTTTGATGAGGATTTTTGCATCTATGTTCATCAGTGATATTGGCCTGTAGTTTTCTTTCTTTGTGATATCTTTGTCTGGTTTTGGTATCAGGGTGATGGTGGCCTCGTAGAATGAGTTTGGGAGTGTTCCTCCCTCTGCAATATTTTGGAAGAGTTTGAGAAGGATAGGTGTTAGCTCTTCTCTAAATGTTTGATAGAATTTGCCTGTAAAGCCATCTTGTCCTGGGCTTTTGTTTGTTGGAAGATTTTTAATCACAGTTTCAATTTCAGTGCTTGTGATTGGTCTATTCATATTTTCTATTTCTTCCTGCTTCAGTCTCGGCAGGTTGTGCATTTCTAAGAATCTGTCCATTTCTTCCAGGTTGTCCATTTTATTGGCATAGAGTTTCTTGTAGTAATCTCTCATGATCTTTTGTATTTCTGCAGTGTCAGTGGTTACTTCTCCCTTTTCATTTCTAATTCTATTGATTTGAGTCTTCTCCCTTTTTTTCTTGATGAGTCTGGCTAATGGTTTATCAATTTTGTTTATCTTCTCGAAGAACCAGCTTTTGGTTTCATTGATTTTTGCTATTGTTTCCTTCATTTCTTTTTCATTTATTTCTGATCTGATCTTTATGATTTCTTTCCTTCTGCTAACTTTGGGGGTTTTTTGTTCTTCTTTCTCTAATTGCTTCAGGTGCAAGGTTAGGTTGTTTATTCGAGATGTTTACTGTTTCTTGAGGTAGGCTTGTATTGCTGTAAACTTCCCTCTTAGCACTGCTTTTGATGCGTCCCATAGGTTTTGGGTCGTCGTGTCTCCATTGTCATTTGTTTCTAGGTAGTTTTGGATTTCCCCTTTGATTTCTTCAGTGATCACTTCGTTATTAAGTAGTGTATTGTGTACCCTCCATGTGTTTGTATTTTTTACAGATCTTTTCCTGTAATTGATATCTAGTCTCATAGCGTTGTGGTCGGAAAAGATACTTGATACGATTTCAATTTTCTTAAATTTACCAAGGCTTGATTTGTGACCCAGGATATGATCTATCCTGGAGAATGTTCCATGAGCACTTGAGAAAAATGTGTATTCTGTTGTTTTGGGGTGGAATGTCCTATAGATATCAATTAAGTCCATCTTGTTTAATGTATCATTTAAAGCTTGTGTTTCCTTATTTATTTTCATTTTGGATGATCTGTCCATTGGTGAAAGTGGGGTGTTAAAGTCCCCTACTATGATTGTGTTACTGTCTATTTCCCCTTTTATGGCTGTTAGTATTCGCCTTATGTATTGAGGTGTTCCTATGTTGGGTGCATAAATATTTACAATTGTTATACCTTCCTCTTGGATCGATCCCTTGATCATTATATAGTGTCCTTGTTTGTCTCTTGTAATAGTCTTTATTTTAAAGTCTATTTTGTCTGATATGAGAATTGCTACTCCAGCTTTCTTTTGATTTCCATTTGCATGGAATATCTTTTTCCATCCCCTCACTTTCAGTCTGTTTGTGTCTCTAGGTCTGAACTGGGTCTCTTGTAGACAGCATATATATGGGTCGTGTTTTGGTATCCATTCAGCCAGTCTGTGTCTTTTGGTGGGAGCATTTAATCCATTTACATTTAAGGTAACTATCGATATGTGTGTTCCTATTCCCATTTTCTTAAATGTTTTGGTTTTGTTATTGTAGGTGTTTTCCTTCTCTTGTGTTTCTTGCCTAGAGAAGTTCCTTTAGCATTTGTTGTAAAGCTGGTTTGGTGGTGCTGAACTCTCTCAACTTTTGCTTGTCTGTAAAGTTTTTAATTTCTCCATCAAATCTGAATGAGATCCTTGCTGGGTAGATTAATCTTGGTTGTAGGTTTTTCTCCTTCATCACTTTAAGTATATCCTGTCACTCCCTTCTGGCTTGCAGAGTTTCTGCTGAAAGATCAGCTGTTAACCTTATGGGGATTCCCCTGTGTGTTATTTGTTGTTTTTCCCTTGCTGCTTTTAATATGTTTTCTTGATATTTGATTTTTGATAATTTGATTAATATGTGTCTTGGCGTGTTTCTCCTTGGATTTATCCTGTATGGGACTCTCTGTGCTTCCAGGACTTGATTAACTATTTCCTTTCCCATATTAGGGAAGTTTTCCACTATAATCTCTTCAAATATTTTCTCAGTCCCTTTCTTTTTCTCTTCTTCTTCTGGGACCCCTATAATTCGAATGTTGGTGCGTTTAATGTTGTCCCAGAGGTCCCTGAGACTGTCCTCAGTTCTTTTCATTCTTTATTCTTTATCCTGCTCTGCAGTAGTTATTTCCACCATTTTATCTTCCAGGTCACTTATCCATTCTTCTGCCTCAGTTATTCTGCTATTGATCCCATCTAGAGTATTTTTAATTTCATTTATTGTGTTTTTCATCGTTGCTTGGTTCCTCTTTAGTTCTTCTATGTCCTTGTTAAATGTTTCTTGCATTTTTGTCTATTCTATTTCCAAGATTTTGGATCATCCTTACTATCATTATTCTGAATTCTTCTTCAGGTAGACTACCTATTTCCTCTTCATTTGTTAGGTCTGGTGTGTTTTGACCCTGCTCCTTCATCTGCTGTGTGTTTTTCTGTCGTCTCATTTTGCTTATCTTACTGTGTTTGGGGTCTCCTTTTCACTGGCTGCAGGTTCATAGTTCCCATTGTTTTTGGTATCTGTCCCCAGTGGCTATTGTTGGTTCAGTGGGTTGTGTAGGCTTCCTGGTGGAGGGAACTAGTGCCTGTGTTCTGGTGGATGAGGCTGGATCTTGTCTTTCTGGTGGGCACGTCCACGTCTCGTGGTGTATTTTGGGGTGTTCGTGGCCTTATTATGATTTTAGGCTGCCTCTCTGCTAATGGATGGGGCTGTGTTCCTGTCTTGCTAGTTGTTTGGCATAGGGTGTCCGGCACTGTAGCTTGCTGGTCGTTGAGTGAAGCTGAGTCTTGATGTTGAGATGGAGATCTCTGAGAGATTTTCGCCATTTGGTATTACATGGAGCTGGGAGGTCTCTTGTGGACCAGTGTCCTGAAGTTGGCTCTCCCACCTCAGAGGCACAGCCTTGATGCCTGGCTGGAGCACCAAGAGCCTTTCATCCACATGGCTGGGCTTTGTTGCAAAAACTCCTTGTACCCTGGCTCCTCCCTGACCTCTTCAGAGAAGTCTCTCAGAGCTCTCTGAGATGCTGTGTCCTGGTCTTAAGTCCTCAGTTTTGTCTGCCGAATGAAACATAACTCTCAACTTTTAGGCAGTGCTTTTTTTTTTTTTCAGTCGACATGTTTAGACGTCAGCATGATGGCCATTCTTAAAGCAATTTTGTTTATGCTCAAATGTACCCAGATTGCCGGGGCAGCTGGTATCCTGTGCTGATCCCAGAGGAGAGCCCATGGAATCTTGGCTGATGAAGAATCACCCAAGGTTTGCCTCACAAGCAGAGGGGGAGGAGAGTTGGGGCGGTGGGTGTTTCCTGTTCTCGCCAGCAGCTCATGGTCTCGCGAGTGGCTCACAGGGCCCCTAGCCCACTTCAGGAACTCAGAGATGCATCGTTATCCATTTTGTCAGGCGGTCCTCACTACCTGGATCTTTCTGGGTCTCGCCTCCTGGCTCATGGGCTGCCCAGTTCCTTTACCAAACTCCCAAAGCCTCCGCCATCCTCTCGCTGAAGCCAGGGTGAGCCGAAATTGTCAGGCCCCCAAAAGTGTCCTCCTGGTGTCACCCATGTCAATAAAACAAAATTGAGTTCAATTCTGAAGAGGTCCGACCTCACGTTCTAAAGTTCATACTCTTCCCAACGGATCCTGAACAGCGTGGCTGGGTGGCGTTCTCGTCAGCCAGGCGAGAAGAGGGCAGAGTCTCTGTCATTCAGATTTGATGTAGAAATCAAAAGCTTTACAGATAAACAAAAGCTAAGAGAATTCAGCACCACCAAACCAGCTCTACAACAAACGCTAAAAGAACTTCTCTAAGTGGGAAACACAAGAGAAGAAAAGGACCTACAAAAACAAACCCAAAACAATTAAGAAAATGGTAATAGGAAAACACATATTAATAACTACCTTAAATGTAAATGGATAAAATGCTCCAACCAACAGACATAGACTGGCTGAATGGATACAAAAACAAGATCCATATATATGCTGTCTACAAGAGACCTACTTCAGACCTAGGGACACATACAGACTGAAAGTGAGTGGATGGAAAAAGATATTCCATGCAAATGCAGATCAAAAGAAAGCTGGAGTAGCAATACTCATATCAGATAAAATAGACTTTAAAATAAAGAATGTTACAAGAGACAAGGAAGGACACTACATAATGATCAAGGGATCAACCCAAGAAGAAGATATAACGTTTAAAAATATATATGCACCCAACATAGGAGCACCTCAATACATAAGGCAACTGCTAACAGCTATAAAAGAGGAAATCAACAGTAACACAATAATAGTGGGGGCTTTAACACCTCACTGACACCAATGGACAGATCATCCAAACAGAAAATTAATAAGGAAACACAAGCTTTAAATGACACAATAGACCAGGTAGATTTAATTGATATTTATAGGACGTTCCATCCAAAAACAGCAGATTACACTTTCTTCTCAAGTGTGCATGGAACATTCTCCAGGATAGATCACATCATGGGTCACAAATCAAGCCTCAGTAAATTTAAGAAAATTGAAATCATATCAAGCACCTTTGGAACCTAAACAATACGTTATTAAATAAACAAGAGATCACTGAAGATATCAAAGAGGAAATCAAAAAATACCTAGAGATGAATGAAAATGAAAACATGACGATCCAAAACCTATGGGATGCAGCAAAAGCAGTTCTAAGAGGGAAGTTTATAGCTATACAAGCCTACGTCAAGAAACAAGAAAAGTCTCAAATAAACAATCTAACCTTACACCTAAAGAAACTAGAGAAAGAAGAACAAACAAAACCCAAAGTTAGTAGAAGGAAAGAAATCATAAAGATCAGAGCAGAAATAAATGAAATAGAAACAAAGAAAACAATAGCAAAGATCAGTAAAACTAAAAGTTGGTTCTTTGAGAAGATAAACAAAATTGATAAACCATTAGCCAGACTCATCAAGAAAAAGAGGGAGAGGACTCAAATCAATAAAATTAGAAATGAAAAAGGAGAAGTTACAACAGACACAGCAGAAATACAAAGCATCCTAAGAGACTACTACAAGCAACCCTATGCCAATAAAATGGACAACCTGGAAGAAATGGACAAATTCTTAGAAAGGTATAGGCTTCCAAGACTGAACCAGAAAGAAATCGAAAATATGAACAGACCAAACACAAGTAATAAAATTGAAACAGTGATTAAAAATATTCTAACAAACAGAATTCCAGGACTAGATGGCTTCACAGGTGAATTCCATCAAACATTTAGAGAAGGGCTAACACCCACCCTTCTCAAACTGTTCCAAAAAATTGCAGAGGAAGGAACACTCCCAAACTAATTTTACGAGGTCACCATCACCCTGATACCAAAATCAGACAAAGATACTACAAAAGAAAAAATTACAGACCTATATCACTGATGAATATAGATGCAAAAATCATCTATGAAATACATGCAAACAGAATCCAACAACATATTACAAGGATCATACAGCATGATCAAGTGGGATTTATCCCAGGGATGCCAGGATTCTTCAATATATGCAAATCAATCAATGGGATACACCATGTTAACAAATTGAAGAAGAAAAACCATAAGATCATCTCAATAAATGCAGAAAAAGTTTTGACAAAATTCACACCCATTTATGATAAAAACTCTCCAGAAAGTGGGCATAGAGGGAACCTACCTCAACATAATAAAGGCCATATACGACAAACCCAATGCAAACATCATTTTCAATGGTGAAAAACTGAAAGCTTTTCCTCTAAGATCAGGAACAAGACAAGGATGTCCACTCTCACCAGTGTTATTCAACATAGTTTTGGAAGTCCTAGATACGGCATTCAGAGAAGAAAAGGGAATCCAAATTGGAAAAGAAGAAGTAAAACTGTCACTGTTTGCAGATGACATGCTACTATACATAGAGAATCCTAAAGATGCCACCAGAAAACTACTAGAGCTAATCAATGAATTTGGTAAAGTTGCAGGATACAAAATTAATGCACAGAAATCTCTTGCATTCCTACTATTGATGAAAAATCTGAAAGAGAAATTAAGGAAACACTCCCATTTACCATTGCAACAAAAAGAATAAAAAACCTAGGAATAAACCTACCTAGGGAGACAAAAGATCTGTATGCAGAAAACTATAAGACACTAATGAAAGAAATTATAGATGATACAAACAGACGAAGAGATATACCATATTCTTGGATTGGAAGAATCAATATTGTGAAAATGACTCTACTACCCAAAGTAATCTACAGATTCAATGGAATCCCTATCAAATTACCAATGGCATTTTTTACAGAACTAGAACAAAAAATCTTAAAATTTGTATGGAAACACAAAAGACCCCGAATAGCCAAAGTGGTCTTGAGGGAAGAAAACGGAGCTGGAGGAATCAGACTCCCTGACTTCAGACTATACTAAGAAGCTACAGTAACCAAGACAATATGATACTGGCACAAGGACCGAAATATAGATCAATGGAACAGGATAGAAAGCCCAGAGATAAACCTACGCACCTATGGTCAACTAATCCATGACAAAGGAGGCAAGGATATACAATGGAGAAAAGATAGTCTCTTCAATAAGTGGTGCTGGGAAAACTGGACAGCTACATGGAAAAGAATGAAATTAGAACACTCCCTAACACCATACACAAAAATAAACTCAAAATGGATTAGAGACCTAAATGTAAGACCGGACACTATAAAACTCTTAGAGGAAAACATAAGAAGAACACTCTTTGACATAAATCACAGCAAAGACTTTTTTGATCCACCTCATAGAGTATTGGAAATAAAAACAAAAATAAACAAATGGGATCTAATGAAACTTAAAAGCTTTTGCACAGCAAAGGAAAGTACAAACAAGACGAAAAGACAACCCTCAGAATGGGAGAAAATATGTGCAAACGAATCAATGGACAAAGTATTAATCTCCAAAATATATAAACAGCTCATGCAGCTCAATATTAAAAAAACAAACAACCCAATCCAAAAATGGGCAGAAGACCTAAATACACATTTCTCCAAAGAAGACATACAGATTGCCAAGAAGCACATGAAAAGCTACTCAACATCACTAATTATTAGAGAAATGCAAATCAAAACTACAATGAGATATCACCTCACACCAGTTAGAATGGGCATCATTAGAAAATCTACAAACAACAAATGCTGGAGAGGGTTTGGAGAAAAGGGGACCCTCTTGCACCATTGGTGGGAATGTAAATTGATACAGCCACTATGGAGAACAGTATGGAAGTTCCTTAAAGAACTAAAAATAGAATTACCATATGAGCCAGCAATCCCACTACTGGGCATGTACCCAGAGAAAACCATAATTCAAAAAGACACATGCACCCCAATGTTCATTGCAGCACTATTTACAATAGCCAGCACATGGAAGCAACCTAAATGCCCACCTACAGACGAATGGATAAAGAAGATGTGGTATATATACACAATGGAATATTCCTCAGCCATAAAAAGGAACGAAATTGGGTCATTTGTAGAGACGTGGAATTATCTAGAGACTGTCATACAGAGTGAAGTAAGTCAGAAAGAGAAAAACAAATATCGTATATTAACGCATATATGTGGAACCTAGAAAAATGTACAGATGAACTGGTTTGCAGAGCAGAAATTGAGACACAGATGTAGAGAACATACGTATGGCCACCAAGGGGGGAAAGTGGTGGTGGGGGGGGGTGGAGTGATGAATTGGGAGATTGGATTGACATATATACACTAATATGTATAAAATGGATAACTTATCAGAACCTGCTGTGTAAAAAAATAAATAAAATAAAATTCATAAATTCAAAAGAAAAAAAAAATGATCAGGAGAGATATTGTGTCATTATGTGGACTTTGAATATTTGATAAAACTCTATAGAACTACTTACTTCAGTGAGGTGACTTTTGCAAAAGAACGTTTATCACTGTTTTGATTTTTCATGATCTACTCATGTTTTCCACTTCTCATGTCAATTTTGAATGTTCATTTTTTAATCAAGATATTATCCATTTTATGTATATTTTCAAATTTACTGGCAGATGAAAAAGAAGTGCTCTTTTATTTCCCAGAACACATGGGATTTTTAAGCTATGTATTATCATTGATTTCAAATTTCATTGCAGTCTGATCCAATAACATAGCTTTTATATATGTGTTCTGTAAAATTGTTGAGAATTCTTTTATGATCTCTACATGGTCATTTTTTAAATTTGTGTTTGATACAAGTACATTTTCTATTGAGGTATAAAATTCCACTTTTAAAATCATATTATCCAAATGTTATTGTTGCTTATTTTTATATGCATGTCTCAAAAGTTCTGAAAGGACTGTATAATATCTCAAAAGTATAGGGTTTTTTTCTGTATCCTTTCAATTTTTACTTTACCTTAAGGATATAACATTGCTTTTATGTACCTGACACTTAAAATGACATCTCTTGTTGCATAATATGGGAGAGGGAGAAACCTAGTATGTGGCCATAAAAAGTGTTGGGGGTGGGAGGAAAAAAATGACAGCATCAAGCCTGGTTCAGTATACGAGTGTTTATCATGTATTATTGAGTTTATAAAAGATGTAATAGAATTAGCCTACCTTCTGCAATAGTTAACATTCTGGGCTTAGAGGACAACAATAATCCTGAAATCAATTTCAAAATAAATATAAAGGCATTAAAAAAAGGTCAAGATGGAATAGTTTTCAAAGTAAGGCACAGAAAGGCAAGAAACGTGGAACAGTTGAATGAGATACAAGGGAAACAAAAAATAAAATAAAACAAAATAAATTGCCAGACATAAACACTAGCATACCAATAGTTACAATAAGGTAAATTGACTAAATGAATAAATTAAAAGGTAGATATTGGCAGTATCAGTAAGACACGCAACCTAACATTACAATGTTTATATGAAAATCATTTAAATTTCAATGATATAGGTAAATTAAACGTAAAAAGGGTAGAAAATGTCATATCATGTAAACATTCATTATAAAACAAGTGTGTTTGTCAGGTCTGCCCACTGTAATGTTACCTTCCCCCCCTTTCCATACTGTACCCTTTGGGAAGAATGACTATGGGCAGTCCACACTTAAGGAGTGAAGACTTATGCTCTACCACCTTGAGGACAGAGTATTTACATAAAATATTTGGAATTCTACTGCACAAGAGATTTGTCTCTCTCCATTTATTAATTTATTCAGGCATTACTTCTGTCAGTATGGACTCATGGATTTTTTATACTATGAATTACAATAATCCAACACTATTTTTTTAAACATCTTTATTGGAGTATAATTGCTTTAAAATGGTATGTTAGTTTCTGCTTTATAACAAAGTGAATCAGCTATACATATACATATATCCCCATATCCCCTCCCTCTTGCATCTCCCTCCCACCCTCTTTCTCCCACCCCTCTAGGTGGTCACAAAGCACCGAAATGATCTCTCTGTGCTATGCGGCTGCTTCCCACTAGCTATCTATTTTACACTTGGTAGTGTGTATATATACATGCCACTCTCTCACTTTGTCCCAGCTTACCCTTCCCCCTCCCCGTGTCCTCATGTCCTTTGTTTGGTTGCTTAAATTTCTATTTGGGCCATAAAGACAAAACAAAATAAAAAGCAGGAGTGTCTATATTAATTACATAATGTAGACTTCATTGCAAAGAAAATTAGTAGAGATCAAAACAAAACATTATATAATAATAAAAGAATCAATCCTCCAAAAAGTCTTTCCTGATCCTATCCACTGCTCCTATTAGTGTGTGTGGGTCTTTCTCTGTGTTTCAGACCCACCTGACCTTACTCCTGTCAGAGCAAACATCACGCTATTTTGGTAATTATATATTTTTATAACTGACCCTAATAGATTGTAAGTGCTTTGGAAAGCCTTATCCATCTCCACATCATCAGACTCCAACATGGTACCTGGTGCCCAGCAGGTGCTCAGTAAATTATTGCCTTACTGAGGTAGAAGATAGATAGGCCCCAGGCTGAGCAGCTGCAACTGGTTTCCTGCTGCCCTGAGACCAAAAATAGGCACAAATGAGATGACTGGCCAAAGACAACCCAGAAAACTACCCCCATATGAGCAACCTAAGCTGCCCCTATTACACACAACTCACTCCAAATTCACCTGTGTGCTCTTCCATAAGTACTTTGCTTCTAATAACTGTTGTCTCTATTTCACAATCTTGGTCTCTTTGCTGAATTCTTTCTTCAAAGAAGACAATGATTGGGGTCCTTCTTCCAGCCATCTCACCAGCAGAATCATTACCACTGAAATTCAAGCAGTAAAGGTTGTTTCTCTTTTTTTTTAATTGAAGTATAGTTGATTTACAATATTATGTTAGCTTCAGATGTAGAGCAAAGTGATTCATTTATACATATACATACATATTTTTTTCACATTCTTTTCCATTATAACTTATTACAAGATATTTATTGTAGTTCCCCATGCTATAAAGTAAATACTTGTGTTTTTTTTATCTATTTTATGTATAGTGGTGTGTATCTGTAAATCCTATACTCCTAATTTATTCTTCCCTTCCTTTCCCCTTTGGTGACCCTAAGTTTGTTTTCTATGTCTGTGTGTCTATTTCTGCTTTGTAAATAAATTCATTTGCATTATTTTTTTGATTCCACATATAAGTGATATCATATAATATTTGTCTTTCTCTCTCTGACTTACTTTACTCAGTATGATAATCTCTAGGTCCATTCAAGTTGATGAAAATGGCAATATTTCATTCTTTTTTATGGCTGAGTAATATTCCTGTGCAGGAAGAATCAGCACCAGACACTTCCTCATCCCAGCATCATGCTTCATCTTCCTCCTGGGTTCTGAGAGCATCACCAGGCACGGATCCCTCACACACAGAGTGCTGCACAGCTTCTGCAACAGGTGCAGGGTGCAGAGTTTCCACACATCAGTCTCTAACCCCAGAGTTTACATCACCCTGCACTGCCTGGACACAGGCACCGTGTGCAGCATGGTCATCAAAGAGGTCACCATTAGCGATGTGGGGGAGGAGGCCATGAAGGAGCACAAAGCTGTCCAAAGTGGGTCCACCAAGTGAGCCCCTGCCTCTCTTCCTGAGGAGGGGCAGGCACTGGGCCCACAACACACCTGAATCAGAAGGGAACTACCTCAGTGCTTGTCAAAGACAGTGTGTGAAATAGGTCTGTTTCTGGACTGGTGAACCCATGATGTTGCTCCAAGCTTCTACCCCTTCCCTGCCAGTATTTTTCAAGGGACTTGCTCATAATAATAATAATAATAACAAAAAACCTGAGCATGAATTTGTCTGGATACAACGATAATAATTTTCCAGTCCAATCAGCAAGTAGTGGCTCTACTTTTTCAAGTCGTCTTTTACATCACCCAGTTCTCACAAATCACTTGCAGATTGTTCATATGTATTGTACAGTTATGGCGCTATTGTGAACAGGATTCTCTTTAGCAGTTGCATCTGGTACATAGGACTACTACATCCAAATGGTTTCCTAAACATTTTTAGGACGTTTTCTATTGCTTATCCCTGTGTGTGTTCTAGGTAGGCACTCACATTTTTGCTACTTAGACATAGGCTTTATTTTCAGCTATATCATTTATTTAATGTATTTTATATAGTATGTTTAAGATTCATTAGTGTCACATACCTCATTGTACTTATTTTTCAAATGATGTTGTTATTTTGCTTGGTTTTGTTTTGGAATCTGTCTCTGGGTAGGGGGACAAGGAGACGGAAGGGTGAGAGAGATGTCTGTGTACTGTATGCCCTGTTTGATGTTCTGAAATTCCTACCTTGTACCTGTGCTAAGTATTCAGAAATTAGTAAATACTTTTAAAATGAGATTAGGTATTTTGATTTATATACAACAGGGCTTGTCTATGGGAATTGTTGGTTGTTCAATGTATTTGGTCTCAGATTATTTGAGAAAATGGTGGTGTCCAGATCCTCTAAATTCTTGAAAAGGAGAAATAGCAGAATGTTTACAGATTCAAACTCTGGGGCAGACCACCTGTGTTTGAATCCAGGCGCTTCTACCTACTAGTTAAATGACATGTCAAGTTGCTTAAACTCTGTACTCCTCAACTTTATCTTCTGTAAATAATGTTAACAACTAACAGTTTTGTCTTCAGGGTAGCATAGTACTTTGTACTTACTAAGTTGTTAATGAATGCTTGTTTTCTTTTTTCCACTGATTTAAAATCTCAAAACCTCCTCCTATCAAGTCATCCCACAATGTAGGAGCATCTCCATGATAGCTGAGATTTAGCCATAATATTTACACCATCTCATGCTGGGTTAATATTTAGAGCAGAAGGCACAATGATACTAGGTGAAAGTAATTAATATGGCAATATTTTAAAATCCTAAATCCAGACAGAAATCAGGAGGAGGCAATTGTTTCCATAAAGATCATTTAGAGGGCAACAAGGAGGTACTCTCAGAAAAACTGAAAGGAAATAAGATTTTTCTCTACATGTGAAACACAAAAATCAGAGCAAAGATATTCAAATTTTCTTTAAGGAATTAGACATATTCACAGTGTGATTGCATGTATAAAAAGATTTTTGAAAACAAGCAATACTAAACTGTATTGTTTAGATGTACATATGGTTGGACAACTCTAATGAACTGCAAGGAAATAATTTAAACAAGGATCTGATTAGGGCTTAAGTCTATGGAGGAGGGATGGTTTTATGACTTGAGTGGGGAACATGTCATATGTTTCTGTTACTCTTGCTATATAGCAAACTACCCCAAACTTAGTCCACAAAAAAAAAAAAAAACATTTTATTATATGCTTGGAGTTTCAGAGTAAGTAATTCAGAAAAAGCATAGTGGATATGACTTGTTTCATATGATGTCTGTAGCCTCAGTGGGAAAAAAACAAATGGCTGGGGGCTGGAACCATCTGAAGGCTCATTCATTTGCATGGCTGGCACTTGTATTGAGAACACTGGAAGACTAGGACTGACAAATAGAGTGCCTTCGTATTACGTCTCAGTGTAATTTGGCTCCCTCACAGCATGACAGGCTTCACAGTAGTCAGGCTTCATATTTCATAATTCAGGCTCCAAACAAGACCGTTCCAGTAAATGAGGTAGATGTGGCATCACTTTGTATGATCAAGACTCAAAAGTCATGTCATATCACTTCTGTCACACTCTATGAATTACAAGTGAGTCCACCAGACCTTTTGTACTTACCTGCATCATGAGGAATGCATACCCTTGGTAGCTATAGCTTCTTGTACATGGCTTATGAGAATGATTTTGTTCCTTAATCTTCTCCATATGTGCTAGCAGTAGTCCCATACCCACTCTCTCAAGAGTGGAGTATCCTCTACCTACTCATACCTAAAGACTAAGGTTTAACCGTACCCACTGTCTAGTCACAGGGATTTGAATCCTGTAATAGTTTACTTGGTATCTATAGATAACAATAGACTTGTCTCTATGATATAACCATCTAATTTCATACGTTAGATTTTCTTAGAGCTTATTTAGAATCACATTTTGAATATGAGGTGAAGATATGTAAAACTAATTTTTACCTTTAATTTTAAAAGTTTCCTTTTCCTTTTAAGAAAGAAAAAAGTGACCTTTTTGATTACATATATTTCTTTTCATATTGGTTTAATAAAAATTCAAATTATTTGGTTCATCTGACAAATTTCCTGTGATTTGTTAGGTAATAAATTAACCAAAAACTATTCCTCATTAAGCAATGTAAGAGGTAATATCAGAGACATTGAAGTTTCTCTTGGATAGAATAGTAAATTCTGGGCAGAGTTTTGGGTGACAAGTGGTCAAGTCCTAATTCTTTCATTGATAAGCTATGTGACTTTAGGGTGATCAGCTAAACACCTTGCCTTGGTTTCCTTAAATATAAAAAAGTGATTTAACTCTAGATTCTCTTAAACCCTGAAGTTTTATCAATAGGAAAAGAACTTTGCCTTAAAACAGATAAGGACACATAACTGAACTGCCCAGAATGCAAAGGATATTAGGAAGTTTATGGAGTGAGAAAAATTAACACTTCACAATGTGAAGAGAGGAAAGAAATGGCATCAAATGAGATAGTTACTGTAAAAAGAGTCCATTGAAACAAGAACATATGGAGGGTAATGTCTGCCATATTCAAATTAGTGCCAGGATTTGTGGTTTGTTGGATGCTTTTCCGTGGACTTTAGAAGGAAAAGGAATACAGCTGTGCAAACTCCCCTCTTCACCTTGGCTGAGGAACTCTCCAAGAGGGCAGATGGTCCTGAGTTTCAAGCCATGAATCATTGTCAGGGGATCTCCTCAAGCTGCCACAAGCAAGAAGAGTTGACAAACCTCAATGGATAATATTTTTATTACTATAGATGTCAGTCACATCCATGCCCTTGCTGCTGGGATCAGGTTTATTATTTAATAAAGCTACAACTTTGAAACAAAATAGCAAGAGCCAGCAAATTACATCTATCTAATGTCTAATGGATGTTTCAAGACCTTAGCATTCCTCCCTTTAATATTCATCATGGGGCTTCCCTGGTGGCGCAGTGGTTGAGAATCTGCCTGCTAATGCAGGGGACACGGGTTCGAGCCCTGGTCTGGGAAGATCCCACATGCCACGGAGCAGCTGGGCCCGTGAGCCACAACTACTGAGCCTGCGCGTCTGGAGCCTGTGCCCCGCAACGGGAGGGGCCGTGATAGTGAGAGGCCCGCGCACCGCGATGAAGAGCGGTCCCTGCACCGCGATGAAGAGTGGCCCCCACTTGCCATAACTAGAGAAAGCCCTCGCACGAACCGAAGACCCAACACAGCCAAAAATAAAGAAATAAATATTCATCATGAAGAAAGAGACGAGGCATTTCTTTCTCTTTATTTTTTTGTCTGATTTCAAAGTAGACTGATGGATAAATATTTTATATGTTTTGGTGCCTTAACTAGCTAATAAAAAAAAAAAAAAAATTTCACAATTTGTATGGAAACACAAAAGACCCCGAATAGCCAAAGCAATCTTGAGAACGAAAAATGGAGCTGGGGGAATCAGGCTCCCTGACTTCAGACTATATTACAAAGCTACAGTAATTAAGAGAGTTTGGTACTGGCACAAAAACAGAAACATAGTTCAACGGAACAGGATAGAAAGCCCAGAGATAAACCGACACACATATGGTCACCTTATCTTTGATAAAGGAGGCAAGCATATACAGTGGAGAAAAGACACCCTCTTCAATAAGTGGTGCTGGGAAAACTGGACAGGTACATGTAAAAGTATGAAATTAGAACACTCCATAACACCATACACAAAAATAAACTCAAAATGGATTAAAGACCTAAATGTAATGCCAGACACTATCAAACTCTTAGAGGAAAACATAGGCAGAACACTCTATGACATAAATCACAGCAGGATCTTTTTTGACCCAGCTCCTAGAGAAATGGAAATAAAAACACAAATAAACAAATGGGACCTAATGAAACTTAAAAGCTTTTTCACAGCAAAGGAAACCATAAACAAGACCAAAAGACAACCCTCAGAATGGGAGAAAATATTTGCAAATGAAGCAATTGCCAAAGGACTAATCTCCAAGATTTACAAGCAGCTCATGCAGCTCAATAACAAAAAAACGAACAACCCAATCCAAAAATGGGCAGAAGACCTAAATAGACATTTCTCCAAAGAAGATATACAGATTGCCAACAGATACATGAAAGAATGCTCAACATCATTAATCATTAGAGAAATGCAAATCAAAACTACAATGAGATATCATCTCACACTGGTCAGATTGGCCATCATCAAAAAATCTAGAAACAATAAATGCTGGAGAGGGTGTGGAGAAAAGGGAACTCTCTTGCACTGTTGGTGGGAATGTAAATTGATACAGCCACTATGGAGAACAGTATGGAGGTTCCTTCAAAAACTAAAAATAGAACTACCATACGACCCAGCAATCCCACTACTGGGCATATACCCTGAGAAAACCATAAGTCAAAAAGAGTCATTTACCAAAATGTTGATTGCAGCTCTATTTACAATAGCCAGGACATGGAAGCAACCTACGTGTCCATCATCGGAGGAATGGATAAAGAAGATGTGGCAAATATATACAATGGAATATTTCTCAGCCATAAAAAGAAACGAAATGGAGGTATTTGTAGTGAGGTGGATGGAGTTAGTGTCTGTCTTACAGAGTGAAGTAAGTCAAAACGAGAAAAACAAATACAGTATGCTAACACATATATATGGAATCTAAGGGGAAAAAAAGTCATGAAGAACCTAGTGGCAAGAAGGGAATAAAGACACAGACCTACTAGAGAATGGACTTGAGGATATGGGGAGGGGGAGGGGTAAGATGTGACAGGGTGAGAGAGTGGCATGGACATATATACACTACCAAATGTAAAATAGATAGCTAGTGGGAAGCAGCCGCATAGCACAGGGAGATCAGCTCGGTGCTTTGTGACCACCTAGAGGGGTGGGATAGGGAGAGTGGGAGGGAGGGAGATGCAAGAGGGAAGAGATATGGGAACATATGTATATGTATAACTGATTCACTTTGTTACAAAGCAGAAACTAACACACCATTGTAAATCAATTATACTCCAATAAAGATGTTAAAAAAATAAATAAATAAAGAAGTTGTGGTACATATATACAATGGAGTATTACTCAGCCATAAAAAGTAGCGAAATAATGCCATTTGCAGCAATATAGCTGGACCTAGAGATTGTCATACTGAGTGAAGTAAGTCATAGAGAGAAAGACAAATTACATATCATATCACCTACATGTGGCATCTAAAAAAAGGGTACAAATGAACTTATCTACAAAACAGAAATAGAGTTATGGATGTAGAAAACAAACTTATGGTTATTAGGGGGTAATGGCAGGGGGAGGGATAAGTTGAAAGACTGGGATTGACATATACACAGTACTATATATAAAATAGATAACTAGTAAGGACCTGCTGTATAGCACAGGGAACTCTAATCAATTCTCTGTAATGGCCTATTGGGAAAAGAATCTAAAAAATAGTGGATATATGTATATGTATAACTGATTCACTTTGCTCTACACCTGTAACTAACACAACATTGTAAATCAACTATACTCCAATAAAAATTTTTTAAAAAAGAATATTAAGAAGATTGAGTAACCATAGAGGTGAGAGAAACTAGGTGAGCTCCATGAGCAATATACATGTTAGGAGAGTGAAAAGGTTTACAGCCTGATGCTAAAGAAGCTGTATTACAGATTCAAATAGATCACTGCAGAAGACAAGGGGATTTTTTTTTCTTTTAACCGTTGGTGCTAGGATGTAGGGCTGCTGACTGGATTTCAATGTCACCTTTGCTGACAGTGTTGAATTGGGTCATTAGAGGAGCATGTTCACGGCCTGTTTGTCGAGGCTCTTGGGGTCTGGCTAGTGAGATCAGATTGAAAGATGTAATAGACTTCACAGGGTGATTTAGTGTTTATTGCCTCTCTTTTTTCTGTTCTCAATATACACATATAAACATCGTTTGGATTGTTTTCTTGGAGAAGAGTACCTTTTGAGATGCATCTGATGATTAACTTTATCTGTCATCATAACAGGGGAAAGGCAAGATGCCCTTTCTATCCACTTACAAGTTCTTTGCCATTTGAAGAGAAAGTGACGTCTCTCATCTTACATGTTCAGTGGTGCTACTTACCGCCTGAGCCACTGGAGCAAAAGTATGCAGCAAGTGAAAACATTTCCTCAGATCACGGCAGCCAGGTCAAGAGCATTACAGGGTAATTAACTCAGATCTGTTACTGTATCTAGTGTGTGGATTCTTTTAGCTTATTACTAAGTGTGACATTGTGTAAAAATGGGGAAGGGAAAGTCCAAAATCCAACCTGGCAAAAAATATTAAAAATGAAATAGAAACATATGCAAGCAAATAAGAAGGGATTTATAGTTGATAAAAATGTGGACTAACCTTCAGAGATACATTGTATTCTTTCTACTTCTAGATATTTGTAACTTGGAGGCTGTGACTCAACACTCAAGGACCTGAGAAAAAGAAAAATAGGAGAATTATGAAGCACAATTTTACTGGCATTTTAGATTAACATTTCATGCTTTGTTCATATTATAAATAATATTCATATTCACTCTAATGCATTTTCTATATGAAGTGCTGAGCAAATAACTTCATTTTCCAAGTATTTATAAATACATGATTATGTTCCATAAAGTTAGATCATTTTTAAAAATAAATGACACATTTCATTACAGGATATTTTATTAACTGAGCTTCCTTTACGATTTCATTTGTCAGGCAAGATGAATTTGAATTGCTATGGTATAAATTTTATATCAGAAACTTACTGTTTAACTTACATTGTTCATGGGGGGTCTGTATTTTGTTTACTTGATCACAAAAAGACATTATCTTTAAAAAGAAAACTTAGAAATTCAGGTGAATAATAATTCAATGTAATGGTTGAGAAGTTGAAAACTCTCTGTGAATCAAATGCAATTTCCAGCAACTGAAAAAGGATTAATCCCAAAAATATACAAGCAGCTCATGCAGCTCAATATCAAAAAAACAACAACCCAATCCAAAAATGGGCAGAAGACCTAAATAGACATTTCTCCAAAGAAGATATACAGATTGCCAACAAACACATGAAAGGATGCTCAACATCACTAATCATTATAGGAAGGCAAATCAAAACCACAATGAGGTATCACCTCACACCAGTCAGAACGGCCATCATCAAAAAATCTAGAAACAATAAATGCTGGGGAGGGTGTGAAGAAAAGGGAACATTCTTGCACTGTTGGTGGGAATGTAAATTGATACAGCCACAATGGAGAACAGTATGGAGGTGCCTTACAAAACTAAAAATAGAACTACCATATGACCCAGCAATCCCACTACTGGGCATATACCCAGAGAAAACCATAATTCAAAAAGAGTCATGTACCACAATGTTCATTGCAGCTCTATTTACAATAGCCAGGACATCGAAGCAACCTAAGTGTCCATCGACAGATGAGTGGATAAAGAAGATGTGGCACATATATATAATGGACTATTACTCAGACATAAAAAGAAACGAAACTGAGTTATATGTAGTGAGGTGGATGGACCTAGAGTCTGTCATACAGAGTGAAGTAAGTCAGAAAAAGAAAAACAAATACCATATGTTAACACATATATATGGAATCTAAAAAAAAAAAAGGTTCTGATGAACCTAGGGGTAGGACAGGAGTAAAGATGCAGATGTAGAGAGTGGACTTGAGGACACAGGGAGGGGGAAAGGTAAGCTGGGATGAAGTGAGAGAGTAACACTGACATATATACACTGCCAAATGTAAAATAGATAACTAGTGGGAAGCAGCTACATAGCACAGGGTGGTCAGCTTGGTGCTTTGTGACCACTTAGAAGGGTGGGATCGGGAGGGTGAGAGGGAGATGAAAGAGGGAGGGGATATGAGGATATATGTATACACATAGCTGATTCACTTTGTTATACAGCAGAAATTAACACAACATTGTAAGGCAACTATACTCCAGGAAAGATGTTAAAAAAATAAAAATAAAAACAAATGCAATTTCCATTTGTTGGAGAGAAAAGATTTATACTGGTGACATGTTTACACAAAAATACATTATATTTTAAATTACTAATGGATGCATTACAGAAAATGCTGTAGAAGAAGATGGATTTCACACCTTTTATACATATTAGAATTACATTAAAATTAGTTATTTTAACTTAAAAAATGGGAGAGAGCTCAAATCAGTAAAATTAGAAATGAAAAGGAGAAGTTAAAACGGACACCACAGAACTACAAGGGATCATAAGAGACTACTACAAGCAACTATATGCCAATAAAATGGACAACATAGAGGAAATGGACAAATTCTTAGAAAGGTACAAGCTCCCAAGACTGAACAAGGAAGAAATAGAGAGTATGAACAGACCAATCACAAGTACTGAAATTGAAACTGTGATTTAAAAACTCCCAACAAACAAAAGTCCAGGACAAGATGGATTCACAGGTGAATTCAATCACACATTTGGAGAAGAGTTAACATCTATCCTTCTGAAACTGTTCCAAAAAATTTCAGAGGAAAGAACACTCCCAAGCTCATTCTATGAAGCTATCACCCTGATATCAAAACCAGACAAAGATACCACACAAAAAGGAAAATTAAAGGCCAATATCACTGACGAACACAGATGCAAAAATCCTCCACAAAATACTAGCAATCCGAATCCAACAACACATTAAAAGGATCATACACCATGATCAAGTGAGATTTATCCCAGGGATGCAAGGATTCTTCAATATCCATAAATCAATCTGTGTGATACACCACATCAACAAACTGAAGAATAAAAACCATATGATCATCTCGTTACACGGAGAAAAAGCTTTTGACAAAATTCAACATCCATTTATGATAAAAACTCTCCAGAAAGTGGGCATAGAGGGAACATACGTCAACATTATAAAGGCCATATATCACAAACCCACAGGTAACATCATACTCAACAGGGAAAAGCTGAAAGCATTTCCTCTAAGATGAGGAACAAGACAAGGATGTCCACTCTCACCACTATTATTCAACATAGTTTTGGAAGTCCTAGCCATGGCAATCAGAGAAGAAAAAGAAATAAAAGGAATAGAAATTGGAAAAGAAGAAGCAAAACTGTCACCGTTTGCAGATAAGATGATACTATACATAGAGAATCCTAAAGATGCTACCAGAAAACTACTAGAGCTCATCAATGAATTCGGTAAAGTTGCAGGATACAAAATTAATATACAGAAATCTGTTGCATTTCTATACATTACAAATGAAAGATCAGAAACAAAAATTAAAGAAACAATCCCATTTACCATTACATCAAAAAGAATAAAATACCTAGGAATAAACCTCCCTAAGGAGGCTTTGTAGTAAGTTTTGAAACCAGGAAGTGTGAGGCTTCCAAATTTGATCTTATTTTTCACCTTTGAATATGATGTTAGCTGCGAGTTTGTCATATATGGCATGTATTATGTTGAAGTATGTTCCCTCTATGCCCACTTTTGGGAGAGTTTTTATCATAAATGGGTGTTGAATTTTGTCAAAAGCTTTTTCTGCATGTAACGAGATGATCATATGGTTTTTATTCTTCAGTTTGTTGATGTGGTGTATCACACAGGTTGATTTGTGGGTACTGAAGAATCCTTGCATCCCTGCTATAAATCCCACTTGATCATGGTGTATGATCCTTTTAATGTATTGTTGGAGGCGGTTTGCTAGTATTTTGTTGAGGATTTTTGCATCTATGTTCATCAGTGATATTGGCCTGTAGTTTTCTTTTGATGTGATATCTTTGGCTGGTTTTGGTATCATATATGACTTTTATACTTATGCTTCTATTTCTATGGAACAGATATCCATGAGTTAGATTACTGAGTCAAGGGGTGTGTGTGTGTTTTGGGTTTTATTTATTTATTTATTTATTTATTGGCTGCTCTGGGTCTTAGTTGCAGCATGTGGGATCTAGTTCCCTGAACAGGGATCGAACCTGGACCCCCTGCATTGGGAGCATGGAGTCTTAACTGCTGCACTACCAGGGAAGTCCCCATGTATAGTTTTGGGGTTTTTTTTAGTACATCTTTATTGGAGTATAATTGCTTCACAAGACCATGTTAGTTTCTGTTGCACAACAAAGCAAATCAGCCATACGCATACAAATGTCCCCATATCCCCTCCCTCTTGAGCCTCCCTTCAGTCCTCCCTATCCCACCCCTCTAGGTCATCGCAAAGCACCGAGCCAATCTCCCTGTGCTATGCTGCTGCTACCACCAGCCAGCTATTTTACATTAGGCAGTGTATATACGTCAACGCTACTCTCACTTCGCCCCAGCTTCGCTCGCCCACCCCATGTCCTCAAGTCCATTCTGTATGTCTACCTTTTTATTCCTGCCCTGCAACTATGTTCATCAGCACCAATTTTTTTTTAAGATTCCATATATATGTGTTAACATATGGTATTTGTTTTTCTCTTTCTGACTTACTCTGTATGACAGACTCTAGGTCCATCCACCTCACTACAAATAACTCAGTTTCATTTGTTTTTATGGCTGAGTAATATTCCATGGTATATATGTGCCACATCTTCTTTATCCATTCATCTGTCGATGGACACTTAGGTTGCTTCGATGTCCTGGCTATTGTAAATAGAGCTGCAATGAACATTGGAGTACATGACTCTTTTGGAATTATGGTTTCTCAGGGTATATGCCCAGTAGTGGGATTGCTGGGTCATATGGTAGTTTTATTTTTAGTTTTTTAAGGAAGCTTCATACTGTTTTCCATAGTGGTTGTATCAATTTACATTCCCACCAACAGTGTAGGAGAGTTCCCTTTTGATCACACCCTTTCCAGTATTTATTGTTTCTAGCTTTTTTGATAATGGCCATTCTGACCAGTGTGAGGTGATACCTCATTGTAGTTTTGATTTGCATTTCTCTAATAATTAGTGATGTTGAGCATCTTTTCATGTGCCTCTTGTCCATATGTATGTCTTCCTTGATGAAATGTCTATTTAGGTCTTCCGACCATTTTTTTTTTAATATTTATTTATTTATTTATTTATTTATGGCTGGGTTGGGTCTTCGTTTCTGTGCGAGGGCTTTCTCTAGTTGTGGCAAGCGGGGGCCACCCTTCATTGTGGTGCGCGGGCCTCTCACTATCGCGGCCTCTCTTGTTGCGGAGCACAGGCTCCAGACGCGCAGGCTCAGTAGTTGTGGCTTACGGGCCCAGCTGCTCCGCGGCATGTGGGATCTTCCCAGACCAGGGCTCAAACCCGTGTCCCCTGCATTAGCAGGCAGATTCTCAACCACTGCGCCACCAGGGAAGCCCCCGACCATTTTTTAACTGGATTGTTTGTTTTTTTGATATTGAGCTCCTTGAGCTGTTTGTATATTTTGGAGATTAATCCTTTGTCTGTGTTTCATTTGAAAATATTTTCTCCCATTCTGAGGGTTGTCTTTTTGTCTTGTTTATGGTTTCCTTTGCTGTGCAAAAGCTTGTAAGTTATACTAAGTCCCATTTGTTTATTTTTGTTATTATTTCTGCTACTCTAGGAGGTGGGTCAAAAAAGATCTTGCTGTGGTTTATGTCAGAGTGTTTCTCCTATGTTTACCTCTAAAAGTTTTATAGTGTCTGTTCTTACATTTACATCTTTAATTCATTTTGAGTTTATTTTTGTGTATGGTGTTAGGTAGTGTTCTAATTTCATTCTTTTATATGTAGCTGTCCAGTTTTCCCAGTATCAATTATTGAAGAGGCTGTCTTTTCTCTGTTGTATGTTCTTGCCTCCTTTGTCATAAATTAGGTGCCCATATGTACGTGGGTATATCTCTGAGCATCCTATCCTGTTCCATTGACCTATATTTCTGTTTTTGTGCCAGTACCATACTGTCTTGTTTGCTGTAGCTTTGTGGTATAGTTTGAAGTCAGGGAGCCTGATTCCTCCAACTCCGTTTTTCTTTCTCAAGATTGTTTTGGCTATTCGGGGTCTTTTGTGTTTCCATATGAATTGTAAGGTTTTTTGTTCTAATTCTGTGAAGAATGCTATCAGTAGTTTGATAGGGATTGCATTGAATCTGTAGATTGCTTTGGGAAGTATAGTCATTTTCACATACTGATTCTTCCAATCCAAGAACATGGTATATTTCTGCACCTGTCTATGTCATCTTTGATTTCTTTCTTCAGTGTTTTATAGTTTTCTGAGCACAAGACTTTCGCCTCCTTAAGCAGGGTTATTCCTAGCTATTTTATTCTTTTTGCTGCAATGGTAAATGGGAGTGTTTCCTTAATTTCTCTTTCTGATTTTTCATTGTTGGTGTATAGGAATGCCAGAGATTTCTGTGCATTAATTTTGTATCCTGCAACCTTACCAAATTCATTGATTAGTTCTAGTAGTTTTCTGGTAGCATCTTTAGGATTCCTATGTATGGTATCATGTCATTGGCAAATAGTGACAGCTTTACTTCTTCTTTTCCAATTTGTAATCCTTTTATTTCTTTTTCTTCTCTGACTGCCATGGCTAGGACTTCCAAAACTATGTTGAATAATACTGGCGGGATTGGACATCCTTGTCTTGTCCTGATCCTAGTGGAAATGCTTTCAGTTTTTCACCACTGAGTATGATGCTTGCTGTGGATTTGTCATATATGGCCTTTATTATGTGGAGGTAGGTTCCCTCTATGCCCATATTCTGGAGAGTTTTTATCATAAATCGGTGCTGAATTTTGTCAAAAGCTTTTTCAGCATCTATTGAGATGATCATATGGTTTTATTCCTTAATTTGTTAATATGGTGTATCACATTGATTGATTTGCGTATATTGAAGAATCCTTGTGTCCCTAGGATAAATCCCACTTGATCATGGTGTATGATACTTTTAATGTGCTCTTGGATCCTGTTTGCTAGTATTTTGTTCAGGATTTTGCATCTATGTTCGTCAGTGTTATTAGTCTATAATTTTCTTTTTTGTGTGTGATATCTTTTTCTGGTTTTGGTATCAGGGTGATGGTGGCTTCGTAGAATGAATTTAGGAGTGTTTCTCCCTCTGCAATTTTTTGAAAGAGTTTGAGAAGGATCGGTGTTAGCGCTTCTCTAAATATTTGATACAATTCACCTGTGAAGCCATCTGGTCCTGGACTTTTGTTTGTTGGACAATTTTTAATTATGGTTTCAATTTCATTACTTGTGATAGGTCTGTTTATATTTTCTAATTCTTCCTGGTTCAGTCTTGGAAAATTGTACCTTTCCACGAATTTGTCTATTTCTTCGTGGTTATCCATTTTATCGGCATATAGTTGTTTGTTGTAGGCACTTATAATCCTTTGTATTTCTGCAGTGTCAGTTGTTATTTCTCCTTTTTCATTTCGAATTTTATTGATTTGTTTCCTCTCCCTTTTTTTCTTGATGAGTCTGGCTAAGGGTTTATCAATTTTGTTTATCTTCTCAGAGAACCAGCTTTTAGTTTTATTGATCTTTGCTACCTATTGTTTTCTTTGTTTCTATTTCATTTGTTTCTGATCTGATCTTTATTATTTCTTTCCTTCTACTGACTTTGGGTTTTCTTTGTTCTTCTTTCTCTAGTTGTTTTATGTGTAGGGTTAGATTGTTTATTTGAGATTTTTCTTGTTTCTTGAGGTGAGATTGAATTGCTATAAACTTCCCTCTTAGAATGTTTTTGCTGTGTTCCATAGTATATCCTGCCACTCCCTTCTGGCCTGCAGTGTTTCCACCGAAAAATAAGCTGATAACCTTATGGGGATTCCTTTGTATGTTATGTTTTGTTTTTCCCTTGCTGCTTTTAATATTTTTTCTTTGAATTTAATTTTTGTTAGTTTGATTGATATGTGTCTTGGTATGTTTTTCCTAGGGTTTATTCTGTATGGGACTCTCTGTTCTTCCTGGACTTGGGTGACTATTTCCTTTCCCATGTTAGGGAAGTTTTCCACTATAATCTCTTCAAATATTTTCTCAGACCCTTTCTTTTTCTCTTCTTCTTCTGGGACCCCTATAATTCGAATGTTGTTGCATTTAGTGTTGTCCCAGAGGTCTCTGACATTGTCTTCAATTCTTTTCATTCTTTTCTCTTTATTCTGCTCCTCAGCAGTTATTTCCAACATTTTGTCTTACAGCTCATTTATTCGTTCTTCTGCCTCCGTTATTCTGTTATTGATTCCTTCTAGTGTGTTTTTCGTTTTAGTTATTGTGTTGTTCATCTCTGTTTGTTTGTTCTTTAGTTCTTCTAGATCTTTGTTAAACATTTTTTGTATTTTCTCAATCCGTGCTTCCATTCTATTTCCGAGATTCTGGATCATCTTTACTATCATTACTCTGAATTCTTTTCAGGTAGATTGCCTATTTCCTCTTCCTTTATTTTGTCTTATAGGTTTTTACCTTGCTCTTCATCTGTGACATATTTTTTTGCCATCTCTCTTTTTTTAGTTGGATTCTGTTCCTGTTTTACTGGTTGTTTGGCCTGAGGCTTCCAACACTGGAGCTTGTAGGCTATTGGGTAGAGCTGGGTCTTGATGCTGAGATGAGGGACTCTGTGAGACCTCGCTCCAATGAATATTCTCTGGGGTCTGAGGTTCTCTGTTAGTCCAGTGTTTCAGACTTGGAGCTTCCACTGCAGGAGCTTCTGCCAGACCCTGGGTGGTTCACTCTGGGGTTCCTCTTGCCTCCTTTGGGGTCAGAGTTACCCACCAGCGGCCGGCATGCACCCTAGTTGTGGGGAGACACTAACTCCACATCTTCCTACACCGCCATCTTGATTCTAAACCCGTGTGTAGTTTTTTTTTTTTTGCTACTTTATTTATTTATTTCTTTATTTTTGGCTGTGTTGGGTCTTCGGTTCGTGCGAGGGCTTTCTCTGGTTACGGCAAGTGGGGGCCACTCTTCATCGCGGTGCAGGGACCGCTCTTCATCGCGGTGCGCAGGCCTCTCACTATCGCGGCCCCTCCCATTGCGGGGCACAGGCTCCAGACGCGCAGGCTCAGTAGTTGTGGCTCACGGGCCCAGCTGCTCCGCGGCATGTGGGATCCTCCCAGACCAGGGCTCGAACCCGCGTCCCCTGCATTAGCAGGCAGACCCTCAACCACTGCGCCACCAGGGAAGCCCCCCCGTGTGTAGTTTTAATACATGATTTCACCAGTTTTGCCTTCTTAAATCCAAAAGTCTTAACACTTCGTAATATTACCACTAATATATATGAATAAAGTCTTCCTCATATCCTTGCCAATAATTGAAATTATAACTCTTAGTGTTTGCCAATCTCATGTATGTAAAGTAGTAGTCTCATTATTTTTTAATTTGCATTTATCTGACTACTATAGAATTTTGGCTTCCCCCCTCCCAATATTTATTGATTTATTGGTCATTTAGATCTGCGACTTTGTGAATTCCTGATTCTTAACCTCCTCCCATTTAAAAAAAAATTAGGTTGCTTGCCCTTTTTCTAGTCAATTTGTAAGAGTACTTTCTGTATAGTTTGGATATTAACCCTTTGTCATCTGTATTAAATTATATTTCCTGATTTTTTAAAAAAATATTTATTTATTTATTTGGTTGCGTCAGGTCTTTTTTGTGGCAGGTAGCTCCTTAGTTGTGGTTCCAGGGCTCCTTAGTTGTGGCACATGAACTGTTAGTTGTGGCATGCATGTGGGATCCAGTTCCCCAACCAGGGATCGAACCTGGGCCCCCTGCATTGGGAGCATGGAGTCTTATCCACTGTGCCACCAGGGAAGTCCCCCTAATTTTTTTTTGTTTGTATATTAATGATATTATTTGTCATTCAAAGGTTTAAAATTGCATAGAGTCAAATGTGTCAGTTTTTATTCATTTTTTTTTAACTTTCAGAGTTTCCAGTGTAGATTTCTCTGGCTCCTATATTATTCATATAAAGCTTCCTAGATCTTCTTGCAACATTCATTTTGTTTATTTAAAACTTTTGTTGATTTAAAATTTTTCTATATTTAAACTTTAGTTCATCTCGATCCTGTGATGTATGGTATTGTACATGTTTTAAGATTACAATTCAATTTTATTAATAGTTATACCATGAATTCAAGTACCACCTTTATTTTATGTTATTACATATATATAATGATATTAGCATTATAATATAATGATATCCACTAAGGCAAGTCCTCTCACTATTCTTTTTCATAATGTCCCTGCCTATTCTTGTTAATTTATTTTTACAAATAAACTTCTGATTATTTTATAAAATTCCAACATAGTAAATCTCGTGTATTATAGTTACTATCGAATGTTACATTTTAATTTTGGGGGACTTGATTCTTTGTGATATTAATTAAATCTTCTCATCAAAGGACATGGTTTATCTTTTTAATACCTCAGATTTTGTTTTCTGTCTTTCAATCAGATTTTATAGTTTTCTTCCTCTCATTCTGATTTTCTTGTTAAATTGATGTCTGAATATTTTATATTGTTTCACTATAATAAATGGAATGTTTTTTTCCCCTTCCTACTTCCTTTCTCCTTAACTTAACTGTTTGTATTTAAGCCTTGCTCTGAGACTCTTGTTTTAAATGTTGTCAAAGTTTCACAGAAGCAGATTATTGATCACTTTTGAAGGTGGTTAAAAAGCTAGAATCACAGGGTCATATAGTCCAATCCCTACCTGGACAAAACTAGGTAAACTTCTGCAAACTACCTAAACATGCTCTGCTGTTATGTCTTTATTCCCCATGCTTTTGCACCCGGCTCTGTGCCCCAGGAGGGGACTTTGCCCTCTGGATTCTTTTTTTGGTAATTTTTAAATTGAAGTATAGTTGATTTACAATGTTGTGTTTCAGGTTTACAGCAAAGTGATTCATATATATATTTTTTTCTTTTTCATGTTCTTTTCCATTATGTTATCACCAAATATTGACTACAGTTCCCTCTGCCATACAGTAGGTCTTTGTTGTTTACCTATTTTATATATATAGTAGTGTGTATCTGTTAATCCGTAACTCCTAATTTATCCCTCACTTCCCCTTTCCCCTTTGGTAACCATAAGTTTGTTTTCTATATCTGTGAGTCTATTTCTGGTTTGTAGATAAGTTCATTTGTATCATTTTTTTTAGATTCCACATATAAATGATATTTGTCTGGCTTACTTCACTCAGTATGATAATCAGACTGGTGCTCTGTAAGAATGAGGCTCTATAACCAAGCCTACTTTTCATGCTTTCCCTAGGAAAGAATACGTGGAAATCCAAACAGACCTGCTGCAGTTCAGCAGAACCTTTAATGCTGTCCTTTGTATAAGCCATCACCAATATGGAGAAGTAGCAAGTCAAAACCCCTTGGGAGAGGAAGCAAGATTGCCATTTTTATCATTTTCTTTTTGTCCTCTCATCCAAGGCACAAATATGCTTTCTTTCTTAGGTGGTCTCTGCTAGGAAAGCTTATAAAAATAAGCTATAAATTATTCAAGTTAGCCCTAACAGTTCTTTTTGTAGTACCTAGTAACAGCGGTGACTTTGCGCCTTCTGGTGGATTTTGTAGGAACAGACATAGCTCTGTGCAGTTATGGATCTTTGGTAGACATCAAAATGCACAGAAGAGAATTCTGGGAGCATCATCAGAAGTCAGCAGGCAGCTGATTCTTGTTTTCATATGGTACAGGAAGAAGGTCCTTGGCATCTGGTTAATACTTCAGTTATATTAGTTTCATCTATAGTAACAGTTTCAGGCATCACATCCAGGCAAAGCAGAGTCCAACAGAAAAAAGAGGATCTTTTTCCCCTTGGGTATAGTTCTTGAAGAATGAGAAAATGTGTTCTATATCATTTGCCCCCAAATTCAGATTCTGCTTACCTTTCCCTAATTCTGATTGTGATCTTGATTCATTCAGGATAATAAATATTATCCTCCATCATTTTCCATACCAGGAAATCCTTTCACTATACCTTTACATCCATGTTTGAACTAGACCTAGGTGAATAGGAAAAGGATGTTGGCGAATTTCTCCTATATTGCCCTAGTACTCCCATCATAACTACCTGATCTCACCTCTTGGATCTCTGGACCTCGCACTTCTGTGCAGTGGATATTTGGGACTTCATGGTTGAGAAAGGCAGACATGGACCTTACTTTTAGGGAATTCACAGTCAGCTGGGAAGGCAGACAATAAATAAATAAATAAATAATCTTCAACTGTGATGAGTGTACCGTGTAATGGGCAGAATTCTTCCCTCTGGAAGGAGAATGGCACTGGCAGCATATGGCAGGGGACTATAAACCTTGTTTAGGATGTGTCATCTCCCTGAGTGACCAGTAAATTCAGATATAAAGGATGAGTAGGAGTTAGTCCAAGGAGAAGTGGGTAGAGTTGTCAAAGCAAAGGAACAGCATGTATGCGGTCCCAGGGGCCAGAAATAGCATGGCGTATTCAAGGAACAGACTTCATCCCTGACCCCAGTAGCAGATAGTAGAAAATATTGGTTTACCAGGCTCTTAAAAACTATGAAGTTCCCGTCGAATTAATGTGAATAAGTTAAAGAGCGTGAGCACAGGGCCAGACCACCTGGGTTCAAATCCCCTCCCCACCCCTTACTAGCAGTGTAACCTTCAGCATATAACCTGAGATGTCTCAGCAAGTGCTTCTTCTTCCTCTACTGTGGAATTAGGAAAACTGTATCACCTAGCTCATGTCAGAGAATAATTCATAATGCTGCTGTGAGGATTAAATTAGTCAATTTAAGCACTTAAAACAGTGCCTAGTACACTGTAAGGACTCAAAATAGTGGTGTTATTATTAATATTTATGTGTAACTAGGTTGGGAGCTAATTGATTTGAAAGCTGTATTCAAAAGCTTCAGACATCATTGTTTATTTGACATACACCTCCAAGGTGGAACAGATAGTTCCAACATTAACAGTATGTAAAACTCTTTTTCTAGAGTGTGTGTGTATGGGGGTGGGTGTAAACATATGCTCCCATTTAGGCAGCCTGTGATGTAGGATTAGGAGTACATCTGATTTTTGGAACGTTTTTATGTTAGTTAATTTCAAACTTATACATATGTTGCAAGAATAGTACAAGGAATTCCCCAGTTGTTAATATTTTACCACCTTTGGTTTATCATTCTCTCTTTCTCCCTCTCTCCCTCTCTCTGTCAATAGTTACACACATACGTAACTATATTTTTTTCTGAATCATTTGAGAATAAGTTGCAGACTTCATGCCCTTTTATGCCTATATATTTATCATGGTTCCTAAGGACAAGTATAATTATCAAAATAAGGAAATGTACATAAATGAAAATAATATTAATAAATAATGAAATAAAATATTTCATTATTGTACTTAGTCTACAGATTTTATACAAACTTCACCAATTTTCCCAATAATAACTTTTATAGAATTTTTTCCTGATCAATGATCCATTTCACGGTCATGCATTGTATTTAATTGACATGTCACTTTAGACTCCTTCACTCTGGAACAGTTTCTCAGGCTTTCTTCGTCTTCCACACCTTGACAATTTTCAAAACTTTGGGCTAATTATTTTGTACAGTGTCCATCATTTGGGGATTATCTGATTGTTTTCTCATGATTCAACTAAGGTTAGGCAAATTTGACAGGAACATCACAAAAATGATAGCATGTCTTTCTCATTATATCATAAAGGCAGGTTTGTCCCAATATTGATTCTGATCACTTTGTTAAAGTGGTGTCCAATAGGTTACTCAAATGTAAATTTACTACTTTCCTTTGTAGCTGTTAAGTTTTCTTTGGGGAGCTAATTTGAGAATATGTACATATTCCTTTGATCATAAAACTTCCATGTAGCAATTTTAGTGTTCAATGATGATTCTTGTCTTTGACAATTATTACATAATAGGTACAAAATGGTGCTTTTCAAACTCCAACATTTCTTCTATATTTATTAGATAGCACTCTTCTGTAAGGAAGAGCTTTTCTTTTATTTATGTATTTATTTATTTATACTACAGATTCACAGATTCTTATCATATTCAATTAGATATAAAACATCATTATTATTATTTATTCTCATTTTGGTTTTTTATTTCCTCCTTATTTTATTTTATTTTTTCCAGTTTAATTCAGATATAATTGACATACAACACTGTATAACTTTAAGGTGTACAATGTGATAATTTGCCACATATGTATATATTTATTTAACATCTTTATTGGAGTATAATTGCTTTACAATGGTGTGTTAGTTTCTGCTTTATAACAAAGTGAATCAGCTATACATATACATATATCCCCATATCTCCTCCCTCTAGCGTTTCCCTCCCACGCTCCCTATCCCACCCATCTAGGTGGTCACAAAGCTCCTAGCTGATCTCCCTGTGCTATGTGGCTGATTCCCACTAGCTATCTATTTTACATCTGGTAGTGTATATATGTCCATGCCACTCTCTCACTTCGTCCCAGCTTACCCTTCCCCCTCCCCGTGTCCTCAAGTCCATTCTCTACGTCTGCATCTTTATTCCTGTCCTACCCCTAGGTTCTTCAGAATCCTTTTTTTTTTAAGATTCCATATATATGTGTTAGCATACGGTATTTGTTTTTCTCTTTCTGACTTACTTCACTCTGTATGACAGACTCTAGGTCCATCCACCTCACTACAAATAACTCAATTTCATTTCTTTTTACGGCTGAGCAATATTCCATTGTATATATGTGCCACATCTTCTTTATGCATTCATCTGTCAGTGGACACTTAGGTTGCATCCATGTCCTGGTTATTGTAAATACAGCTGCAATGAAAATTGGGGTACATGACTCTTTTTGCATTATGGTTTTCTCAGGGTATATGCCCAGTAATGGGATTGCTGGGTCATACTGTAGTTCTATTTTTAAATTTTTAAGGAACTTCCATACTGTTCTCTAGAGTGGCTGTATCAATTTATATTCCCACAAACAGTGCAAGAGGGTTCCCTTTTCTCCACATCCTCTCCAGCATTTATTGTTTCTAGATTTCTTCATGATGGCCATTCTGACTCGTATGAGGTGATACCTCAATGTAGTTTTGGTTTGCATTTCTCTACTGATTAGTGATTGAGCATCGTTTCATGTGTTTGTTGGCAATCTGTATATCTTCTTTGGAGAAATGTCTATTTAGGTCTTCTGCCCATTTTTGGATTGGGTTTTTTGGTTTTTTGATATTGAGCTTCATGTGCTGCTGGTAAATTTTGGAGATTAATCCTTTGTCAGTTGCTTCATTTGCAAATATTTTCTCCCATTCTGAGGGTTGTCTTTTGGTCTTGTTTATGGTTTCCTTTGCTGTGCAAAAGCTTACAAGTTTCATTAGGTACCATTGGTTTATTTTTGTTTTCATTTCTATTTCTCTAGGAGGTGGGTCAAAAAAGATCTTGCTGTGATTATGTCATAGAGTGTTCCGCCTATGTCTTCTTTTAGCGTGTCTGGCCTTACATTTAGGACATTAAACAATTTTGAGTTTATTTTTGTGTATGGTGTTAGGGAGTGTTCTAATTTCATTCCTTTACATGTATCTGTCCAGTTTTTCCAGCACCACTTATTGAAGAGGCTGTCTTTTCTCCATTGTATATTCTTGCCTCCTTTATCAGAGATAAGGTGACCATATGCATGTGGCTTTATCTCTGGGATTTCTGCCCTGTTCCATTGATCTATATTTCTGTTTATGTGCCAGTACAATACTGTCTTGATTACTGTAGCTTTGTAGTATAGTCTGAAGTCCAGGATCCTGATTCTTCCAGTTCCATTTTTCTTTCTCAAGATTGCTTTGGCTATTCGGGGTCTTTTGTGTTTCCATACAAATTGTGAAATTTTTTGTTCTAGTTTTGTGAAAAATGACATTGGTAGTTTGATAGGGATTGCATTGAATTTGTAGATTCCTTTGGGTAGTATAGTCATTTTCACAATGTTGATTCTTCCAATCCAAGAACATGGTATATCTCTCCATCTGTTGGTATCATCTTTAATTTCTTTCATCAGTGTCTTACAGTTTTCTGCATACAGGTCTTTTGTCTCCTTAGGTAGGTTTATTCCTAGATATTTTATTCTTTTTGTTGCAGTGGTAAATGGGAGTGTTTCCTTAATTTCTCTTTCAGATTTTTCATCATTAGTGTATAGGAATGTGAGAGATTTCTGTGCATTAATTTTGTATCCTGCTACTTTACCAAATTCCTTGATTAGCTCTAGTAGTTTTCTGGTAGAGTCTTTAGGATTCTCTATGTATAGTATCATGTCATCTGCAAACAGTGACAGCTTTACTTCTTCTTTTCCGATTTGGATTCCTTTTATTTCTTTTTCTTCTCTGATAGTGGCTGTGGTTAAAACTTCCAAAACTATGTTGAGTAATAGTGATGAGAGTGGGCAACCTTGTCTTGTTACTGATCTTAGTGGAAATGGTTTCAGTTTTTCACCATTGAGGACTATGTTGGCTGTGGGTTTGTCATATATGGCCTTTATTATGTTGAGGTAAGTTCCCTCTATGCCTACTTTCTGGAGAGTTTTTATCATAAATGGGTCTTGAATTTTGTCAAAAGTTTTTCTGCATCTATTGAGATGATCATATGGTTTTTCTCCTTCAATTTGTTAATATGGTGTATCACATTGTTTGATTTGCCTATATTGAAGAATTCTGCATTCCTGAGATAAACCCCACTTGATCATCGTGTACGATCCTTTTAATGTGCTGTTGGATTCTGTTTGCTAGTATTTTGTTGAGGATTTTTGCATCTATGTTCGTCACTGATATTAGCCTGTAGTTTTCTTTCTTTGTGACATCTTTTTCTGGCTTTCGTATCAGGGTGATGGTGCCCTCGTAGAATGAGTTTGAGAGTGTTCCTCCCTCTGCTATATTTTGGAAGAGTTTGAGGATAGGTGTTAGCTCTTCTCAAAATGTTTGATAGAATTTGCCTGTGAAGTCATCTAGTTCTTGGCTTTTGTTTGCTAGATTTTTAATCACAGTCTCAATTTCAGTGCTTGTGAATGATCTGTCTATATTTTTTATTTCTTCCTGGTTCAGTCTCGGAAGGTTGTGTTTTTCTAAGAATTTGTCCATTTCTTCCAGGTTGCCCATTTTATTGGCATATAGTTGCTTGGAGTAATCTCTCATGATCCTTTGTATTTCTCCAGTGTCAGTTGTTACTTCTCCTTTTTCATTTCTAATTCTATTGATTTGAGTCTTCTCCTTTTTTTTCTTGATGAGTCTGGCTAATGGTTTATCAATTTTGTTTATCTTCTCAAAGAACCAGCTTTTAGTTTTATTGATTTTTGCTATTGTTTCCTTCATTTCTTTTTCATTTTTTTCTGATCGGATCTTATGATTTCTTTCCTTCTGCTAACTTTGGAGTTTTTTGGTTCTTCTCTCTCTAATTGCGTCAGGTGTAAGGTTACGTTATGTATTTGAGATGTTTCTTGTTTCTTGAGGTTGGATTGTATTGCTATAAACTTCCCTCTTAGAACTCCTTTTGCTGCATCCCATAGGTTTTGTGTCATCGTGTTTTCATTGTCATTTGTTTTTAGGTATTTTTTGATTTCCTCTTTGATTTCTTCAGTGATCTCTTGGTTATTTAGTACCGTATTGTTTAGCCTCCATGTGTTTGTATTTTTTACACATTTTTCCCTGTAATTGATAGCACTGTGGTCGGAAAAGACACTTGATACGATTTCAATTTTCTTAAATTTACCAAGGCTCGATTTGTGACCCAAGATGTGATCTATCCTGGAGAATGTGCCATGAGCGCTTGAGAAGAAAGTGTATTCTGATTTTTTTTGGATGGAATGTCCTATAAATATCAAATAAGTCCATCTAGTTTGATGTATCATTTAAAGCTTGTGTTTCCGTATTTAGTTTCACTTTGGATGATCTGTTCATTGGTGAAAGTAGGTACTAGGATTGTATTACTGTCGATTTCCCCTTTTCTTGCTGTTAGCATTTGCTTTATGTATTGAGGTGCTCGTATGTTGGGTGCATAAATACTTACAATTGTTATATCTTCTTCTTGGATTGGCCCCTTCATCATTATGTAGTGTCCTTCTTTGTCTCTTGTAATAGTCTTTATTTAAAAGTCTATTTTGTCTGACATGAGACTTGCTACACCAGCTTTCTTTTGATTTCCATTTGCATGGGATATCTTTTTCCATCCCCTCACTTTCAGTCTGTATGTGTCCCTGGGTCTGATGTGGGTCTCTTGTAGACAACATATATATGGGTCTTGTTTTTGTATCCATTCAGCCAGTCTGTGTCTTTTGGTTGGAGCATTTAATCCATTTACATTTCAGGTAGTTATCGATATGTGTGTTCCTGTTACCATTTTCTTAATCGTTTTGGGTTTGTTATTGTAGGTCTTTTCCTTCTCTTGTGTTTCCTGCCTAGAGAAGTTCCTTTAGCATTTGTTGTAAAGCTGGTTTGGTGGTGCTGAATTCTCTTAGCTTTTGCTTGTCTGTAAAGGTTTTAATTTCTCTGTCGAATTTGAATGAGATCCTTGCTGGGTAGAGTCATCTTGTTTGTAGGTTTTCCTCTTTCACCACTTTAAGTATGTCCTGCCACTCCCTTCTGGCTTGCAGAGTTTCTGCTGAAAGTTCAGCTGTTAACCTTATGGGGATTCCCTCATATGTTATTTGTTGTTTTTCCCTTTCTGCTTTTAATATTTTTTCTTTGTATTTAATTTTTGATAGTTTGATTAATATGTGTCTTGGTGTGTTTCTCCTTGGATTTATCCCATATGGGACTCTCTGTGCTTCCTGGACTTCATTGACTATTTCCTTTCCCATATTAGGGAAGTTTTCAACTATCATCTCTTCAAATATTTTCTCAGTCCCTTCTTTTTCTCTTCTTCTTCTGGGACCCCTATAATTCGAATCTTTGTGCCTTTAATTATTGTCCCAGAGGTCTCTGAGACTGTCTTCAATTCTTTTCATTCTATTTTCTTTATTCTGCTCTGCAGTAGTTATTTCCACTATTTTATCATACAGGTCATTTATCCGTTCTTCTGCCTCAGTTATTCTGCTATTGATTCCTTCTAGAGAATTTTTAATTTCATTTATTGTGTGGTTCATCATTGTTTGTTTGCTCTTTAGTTCTTCTAGGTCCTTGTTAAACGTTTCTTGTATTTTCTCCATTCTATTTCCAGGATTTTGGATCATCTTTACTATCAATACTCTGAATTCTTATTCAGGTAGACTGCCTATTTCCTCTTCATTTGTTTGGTGTGGTGGGTTTTTGCCTTGATCCTTCATCTGCTGCATATTTCTCTGTCTTTCCATTTTGCTTTAGTTATTGTGTTTGGTGTCTCCTTTTCACAGGTTGCATGTTCGTAGTTCCCGTTGTTTTTGTTGTCTGCCCCCAGTGTGTAAGGTTGGTTCAGTGGGTTGTGTAGGCTTCCTGGTGGAGGGGACTAGTGCCTGTGTTCTGGTGGATGAGGCTGGATGTTGTCTTTCTCGTAGGCAGGATTGCATTTGGTGTTGTGTTTTGGGATGTCTGTGACCTTATTATGATTTTAGGCAGCCTCTCTGCTGATGGGTCGGGTTGTGTTCCTGTCTTCATAGTTGTTTGGCAAAGGGTGTCCAGCACTGTAACCTGCTGGTCGTTGAGTGGAGCTGGGTCTTAGCATTGAGATGGAGATCTCTGGGAGAAGTTTTGCTGATTCGTATTATGTGGAGCCGGGAGGTCTGTGGTGGATCAATGTCCTGAACTCAGCTCTCCCACCTCAGTGGCACAGGTCTGACACCAGGCCCCAGCACCAAGACCCTGTCAGCCACATGGCTCAGAAGAAAAGGGAGAAAAAAAGAAAGAAAGAAAGAAAGAAAGAAAATAAAATAAAGTTATTAAAATACAAAATAAAAATTATTAAAAACTAAACAATTAAAAATTAATATAAAAAGAATAAAAGAAAAGAAAGAAAGAAGAGAGCAACCAAACCAAAAAACAAATCCACCAATGATAACAAGCGCTAAAAACTATACAAAAAAAGACAGACAGAACCCTAGGAGAAATGGTAAAACAAAGCTATACAGACAAAATCACACACAGAAGCATACACGTACACACTCACAAAAAGAGAAAAAGGAGAAATATATATATATATCTATATATTTTTTAAAAAGGGAGAGAGTAACCAAATCAATAAACAAATCTACCAATGATAATAAACTCTAAATACTAAAGTAAGATAAACATAAAACCAGAAACAAATTATATGCAGAAAGCAAACCCCAATTATTCAGTTGCTCCCAAAGTCCACCGCCTCAATTTTGGGATGATTCATTGTCTATTCAGGTATTCCAGAGATGCAGGGTACATCAAGTTGATTGTGGAGATTTAATCTGCTGCTCCTGAGGCTGCTGGTAGTGATTTCCCTTTCTCTTCTTTGTTCCCACAGCTCCCAGGGTTCAGCTTTGGATTTGGCCCAGCCTCTGCGTGTAGGTCACCTGAGAGCGTCTGTTCTTCGCTCAGACAAGTCGGGGTTAAAGTAGCAGCTGATTAGGGGGCTCTGGCTCACTCAGGTCAGGCGGAGGGAGGGGTAAGGATTGCGGGGTGAGCCTGCAGCGGCAGAGGCTGGCGTGACATTGCACCAGCCTGAGGCACGCCGTGCGTTCTCCCGGGGAAGTTGTCCCTGGATCATGGGACCCTGGCAGTGGCGGGCTGCACAGGCTCCCGGGAGGGGAGGTGTGGATAGTGACTGTGCTTGCACACAGGCTTCTTGGTGGCTGCAGCAGCCTTAGCGTCTCATGCCCGTCTCTGGGGTCCACGCTGATAGCCGCAGCTCGTGCCCTTCTCTGGAGCTTGTTTAGGCAGTGCTCTGAATCCCCTCTCCTCACCCACCCTGAAACAATGGTCTCTTGCCTCTTAGACAGGTCCAGACTTTTTCCCGGACTCCCTCCTGGCTAGCTGTGGCACACTAGCCCCCTTCAGGCTGTGTTCACACAGCCAACCCCAGTTCTCTCCCTGGGATCTGACCTCCGAAGCCAGAGCCTCAGCTCCCAGCCCCCACCTGCTCTGGCAGGTGAGCAGATAAGCCTCTCAGGCTGGTGAGTGTTGGTTGGCAGTGATCCTCTGTGCAGGAATCTCTCCGCTTTGCTCTCTGCACCCCTATTGCTGCGATCTCCTCCTTGGATCTGAACCTTCCCCCCTGCCATCCCCCATCTCAGCCAGTGAAGGGGCTTCTTAGTGTGTGGGAACTTTTCCTCCTTCACAGCTCCCTCCCAGTGGTGCAGGTCCCGTCCCTAATTTTTTGTCTTTTTTTTTCTTTTTCCTTTTGCCCTACCCAGGTATGTGGGGAGTTTCTTGCCTTTTGGGAAGTCTGAGGTCTTCTGCCAGCATTCAGTAGGTGTTCTGTAGGAGTTGTTCCACATGTAGATGTATTTCTGATGTATTGGTGGGGAGGAAGGTGATCTCTACGTCTTACTCCTCCACCATCTTGAAGGTCTCTCCACACATGTATATTTTAAAATGATTACAAGATAAGGTTAATTAACACATCTATCACCTCACACAATTACATTTTGTGTGTGTGGTGAGAACATTTCAGATCTAGTCTCTTAGCAACTTTCAAATATTTAGTACAATATTGTTAACTATAGTCACCATCATGAATATTAGATCCACAGACTTATTCATCTTATAATTTGAAGTTTGTAACCTTTGACCAACATCTACCCATTTCCCCCATCCCCTAACCCCTGGCAACCTCCATTATATACTTCGTTTCTGAGTTTGGCTTTTTGTAGGATTCAACATATGAATGAGATCATAAGTATTTGGCATTCTCTGTATGGCTTATTTCACTTAGCGTAATGTCCTCAAAGTCTTTCTATGTTGATGCAGATGACAGGAATTCCTTATTTTTTATGGCTGAGTAATATTCCATTGTGTGTGTGGGCACGTGACACATTTTCTTTATCCATTCATCTGAGGATGGACACTTAGGTTGTTTCCAAATCTTGGCTATTGTGCCTAATGCTGAAATGAACAGGTGGGGGCAGATCTCTTGGAGACCTTGATTTCATTTCTTTTAATATATACCCAGAAGTGGGATTGCTGGATCATATGGTAGCTCTCTTTTTAATTTCTTAAGGAACCTCCATTCTGTTTTGCATAGTGGTTGTACAAATTTACATTCCCACCAACAGTGCACTTGTGTTCCCTTTTCCCCACACCCTTGACAATGTTTCTTATCTATTGCCTTTTTTTATAATAGCCATTCTAACAGATGTGAAGTGATATCTCATTGTGGTTTTGATTTGCATTTCCTTTATGATTAGTGATATCAAGCAGCTTTTTATGTACCTGTTTGCCATTTGTTTGTCTTTGAAAAATTGCCTACTCAGTTCCTCTACCCATTATAAATTTGATTATTTGTTGGGTTTTTTGTTGTTTTTTTTTCTTTTTTTTAATGTTTACTTATTTATTTATTTATTATTAGTCATCCATTTTATACACATCAGTGTATACTTGTCAATCCCAATCTCCCAATTCATCACACCACGACCCCCACCCACTGCCACTTTCCCCCCTTGGTGGCCATACGTTTTTTCTCTACTTCTATGTCTCAGTTTCTCCTCTGCAAACCAGTTCATCTGTACCATTTTCTAGGTTCCACATATATGCGTTAATATACGATATTTGTTTTTCTCTTTGACTTACTTCACTCTGTATGACAGTCTCTAGATGCATCCACATCTCTAAAAATGACCCAATTTCATTCCTTTTTATGGCTGAGTAATATTCCATTGTATATATGTACCACATCTTCTTTATCCATTCGTCTGTCAATGGGCATTTAGGTTGCTTCCATAACCTGGCTATTGTAAAAAGTGCTGCAATGAACATTGGGGTGCATGTGTCTTTTTGAAATGTGGTTTTCTCTGGGTATATGCCCAGGAGTGAGATTGCTGGGTCATATGGTAATTCTATTTTTAGTTCTTTAAGGAACTTCCATACTGTTCTCCATAGTGGCTGTATCAATTTACATTCCCACCAACAATGCAAGAGGGTTCCCTTTTCTCCACACCCTCTCCAGCATTTGTTGTTTGTAGATTTTCTGATGATGCCCATTCTAACTGGTGTGAGGTGATACCTCATTGTAGTTTTGATTTGCATTTCTCTAATAATTAGTGATGTTGAGCAGCTTTTCATGTGCTTCTTGGCCATCTGTATGTCTTCTTTGGAGAAATGTCTATTTAGGTTTTCTGCCCTTTTTTGGATTGGGTTGTTTGTTTTTTTAATATTGAGCTGCATGAGCTGTTTATATATTTTGGAGATTAATCCTTTGTCTGATGATTCATTTGCAAATATTTTCTCCCATTCTGAGGGTTGTCTTTTTGTCTTGTTTATGGTTTCCTTTGTTGTGCAAAAGCTTTTAAGTTTCACTAGGTCCCATTTGTTTATTTTTGTTTTTATTTCCATTAATCTAGGAGGTGGATATAAAAATATCTTGCTGTGATTTATGTCAAAGAGTGTTCTTCCTATGTTTTCCTCTAAGAGTTTTAGAGTGCCTGGACTTATATTTAGGTCTCTAATCCATTTTGAGTTTATTTTTTTGTAGGTGTTAGGGAGTGTTCTAATTTCATTCTTTTATATGTAGCTGTCCAGTTTTCCCAGCACCACTTATTGAAGAGACTGTCTTTTCTCCACTGTATATCCTTGCATCCTTTGTCATAGATTAGTTGACCATAGGTGCGTGGGTTTATCTCTGGGTTTTCTATCCTGCTCCATTGATCTATATTTCTGTTTTTGTGCCAGTATCATATTGTCTTGATTACTGTAGCTTTGTAGTATAGGCTGAAGTCAGGGAGTCTGACTCCTCCAGTTCCGTTTTTTTCCCTCAAGACCACTTTGGCTATTCGGGGTCTTTTGTGTCTCCATACAAGTTTTAAGATTTTTTGTTCTAGTTCTGTAAAAAAATGCCATTGGTAATTTGATAGGGATTGCTTTGAATCTGTAGATAGCTTTGGGTAGTATAGTTTTTCACAATATTGATTTTTTCACAATATTGATTCTTCCAATCCAAGAACATGGTATATCTCTCCATCTGTTTGTATCATCTTTATTTTATTTCATCAGTGTCTTATAGTTTTCTGCATACAGGTCTTTTGTCTCCCTAGGTAGGTTTATTCCTAGGTATTTTATTCTTTTTGTTGCAATGGTAAATGGGAGTGTTTCCTTAATTTCTCTTTCATATTTTTCATCATTAGTAGGAATGCAAGAGATTTCTGTGCATTAATTTTGTATCCTGCAACTTTACCAATTCATTGATTAGCTCTAGTAGTTTTCTGGTGGCATCTTTAGGATTCTCTATGTATAGTAGCATGTCATCTGCAAATAGTGGCTGTTTTACTTCTTCTTTTCCAATTTGGATTCCTTTTTTTTTTTCTTCTATGATTGTTGTGGCTAGGACTTCCAAAACTATGTTGAATAATAGTGGTGAGAGTGGACATCCTTGTCTTGTTCCTGATCTTAGAGGAAATGCTTTCAGTTTTTCACCATTGAGAATGATGTTGGCTGTGAGTTTGTCATATATGGCCTTTATTATGTTGAGGTAGGTTCCCTCTATGCCCACTTACTGGAGAGTTTTTATCATAAATGGGTGTTGAATTCTGTCAAAAGCTTTTTCTGCATCCATTGAGATGGTCATATGGTTTTTCTTCTTCAATTTGTTAATATGGTGTATCACATGGATTGATTGCACATATTGAAGAATCCTTGCATCTCTGGGATAAATCCCACTTGATCATGGTGTATGATCCTTTTAATGTGTTGTTGGATTCTGTTTGCTAGTATTTTGTTGAGGATTTTTGCATCAATGTTCATCAGTGATATTAGTTTTGGTATCAGGGTGAGATGTCCGCATAGAATGAGTTTGGGAGCTTTCCTTCCTCTGCAACTTTTTGGAAGAGTTTAAGAAGGATGGGTTTTAGCTCTTCTCTAAATGTTTGATAGAATTCACCTGTGAGGCCATCTGGTCCTGGACTTTTGTTTGTTGGAAGATTTTTAATCACAGTTTCAATTTCATTACTTGTGATTTGTCTGTGCATATTTTCTATTTCTTCCCGGTTTAGCCTTGGAAGGTTACACCTTTCTAAGTATTTGTCCATTTCTTACAGGTTGTCCTTTTTATTGGCATAGAGTTGCTTGTAATATTCTCTTAGGATGCTTTGTATTTCTGCCGTGTCTGTTGTAACTTCTCCCTTTTCATTTCTAATTTTATTGATTTGAGTCCTCTCTTTTTCTTGATGAGACTGGCTAATTGTTTATCTTTTTGTTTAACTTCTCAAGGAACCATCTTTTACTTTTATTGATCTATTGTTTACTTTGTTTCTATTTCATTTATTTCTGCTCTGATCTTTATGATTTCTTTCCTTCTGCTAACTTTGGGTTTTGTTTGTTCTTCTTTCTCTAGTTCCTTTTGGTGTAATGTTAGATTGCTCCCTTGAGATTTTTCTTGTTTCCTGAGATAGGCTTGTATAGCTATAAACTTCCCTCCTAGAACTGCTTTTGCTGCATCCCATAGGTTTTGGATCATCGTGTTTTCATTGTCATTTGTCTCTAGGTATTTTTTGATTTCCTCTTTGATTTCTTCAGTGATCTCTTGGTTATTTAGTAACGTATTGTTTAGCCTCCATGTGTTTGTGTTTTTTACGTTTTTTTCCCTGTAATTGATATCTAATTTCATAGTGTTGTGGGCAGAAAAGATGCTTGATATGATTTCAATCTTAAATTTACTGAGGCTTGATTTGTGACCCAAGCTGTGATCTATCCTGGAGAATGTTCTGTGAGCACTTGAGAAGAAAGTGTAATCTGCTGTTTTTGGATGGAATGTCCTATAAATATCAATTAAATCTATCTGGTCTATTGTGTCATTTAAGGCTTCTGTTTCCTTATTAATTTTCTGTTTGGATGATCTGTCCATTGGTGTAAGTGAGGTGTTAAAGTCCCCCACTATTTTTGTGTCTGTCAATTTCCTCTTTTAGAGATGTGAGCAGTTGCCTTAAGTAGGTGCTCCTATGTTGGGTGCATGTATATTTATAATTGTTATATCTTCTTCTTGGGTTGATCACCTGATCATTATATAGTGTCCTTCCTTGTCTCTTGTAACATTCTTTATTTTAAAGTCTATTTTGTGTGATATGAGTATTGTTACTCCAGCTTTCGTTTGATTTCCATTTGCATGGAATATCTTTTTCCGTCCCCTCACTTTCATTCTGTATGTGTCCCTAGGTCTGAAGTGGGTCTCTTGTAGACAGCATATATTTGGGTCTTCTTTTTGTATCCATTCAGCAAGCCTGTGTCTTTTGGTTGGAGCATTTAATCCATTGACGTTTAAGGTAATTATCGATATGTGTGTTCCTATGACCGTTCTCTTAATTGGGTTTGCTTTTGTAGGTCCTTTTCTTCTCTTGTGTTTCCCACTTAGAGAACTTCCTTTAGCATTTGTTGTAGAGCTGGTTTGGTGGTGCTGAATTCTCTTAGCTTTTGCTTTTCTGTAAAGCTTTTGATTTCTCCATCAAATCTGAATGAGATCCTTGCTGGGTAGAGTAATCTTGGTTGTAGATTCTTCCCTTTCATCACTTTAAGTATATCATGCCACTCCCTTCTGGCTTGTAGAGTTTCTACTGAGAAATCAGCTGTTAACCTTGTGGGAGTTCCCTTGTATGTTATGTTATTTGTCATTTTTCCCTTGCTGCTTTCAATAATTTTTCTTTGTCTTTAATTTTTGCCAATTTGATTACTATGCGTCTTGGTGTGTTTCTCCTTGGGATTATCCTGTATGGGACTCCCTGCACTTCCTGGACTTGGGTGGCTATTTCCTTTCCCATGTTAGGGAAGTTTTCGACTATAATCTCTTCAAATATTTTCTCTGGTCCTTTCTCTCTCTCTTCTCCTTCTGGGACCCCTATAATGCGAATGTTGTTGTGTTTAATGTTGTCCCAGAGGTCTCTTAGGCTGTCTTCATTTCTTTTCATTCTTTTTTCTTTATTCTGTTCCAAAGCAGTGAATTCCACTATTCTGTCTTCCAGGTCACTTATCCATTCTTCTGCCTCAGTTATTCTGCTATTGATTCCCTCTAGTGTATTTTCATTTCATTTATTGTATTGTTCATCTCTGTTTGTTCTTTAATTCTTCTAGATCTTTGTTAAACATTTCTTGCATCGTGTCGATCTTTGCCTCCATTCTTTTTCCGAGATCCTGGATCATCTTCACTATCATTATTCTGAATTCTTTTTCTGGAAGGTTGCCTATCTCCACTTCATTTAGTTGTTTTTCTGGGGTTTTATCTTGTTCCTTCATCTGGTACATAGCCCTCTGCCTTTTCATCTTGTCTATCTTTCTGTGAATGTGTTTTTTGTTTCACAGGCTGCAGGACTGTAGTTCTTCTTGCTTCTGCTGTCTGCCCTCTGGTGGATGAGGGTATCTAAGAGGCTTGTGGAAGTTTCTTGATGGCAGGGACTGTTGGTGGGTCGAGCTGGCTGTTGCTCTGGTGGGCAGAGTTCAGTAAAACTTTAATCTGCTTGTCTGCTGATGGGTGGGGCTGGGTTCCCTCCTTGTTGGTTGTTTGGCTTGAGGCAACCCAACACTGGAGCCTACCCAGTGTCTTTGTTGGGGCTAATGACAGACTCTGGGAGGGCTCATGCCAAGGAGTACTTCCCAGAACTTCTGCTGCCAGTGTCCTTGGCCCTTGGTTAGCCACAGCTGCCCCCTGCCTCTGTAGGAGACCCTCCAACACTAGCAGGTAGGTCTGGTTCAGTATCCTATGAGGTCACTGCTCCTTCTCCTGGGTCCCGATGTGCACACTACTTTGTGTGTGCTCTCCAAGACTGGAGTCTCTGTTTCCTCCAGTCCTGCTGAAGTCCTGCAATCAAATCCCACTAGCCTTCAAAGTCTGATTCTCTAGGAATTCCTCCTCTGGTAGCCAGACTCCCAGGTTGGGAAGCCTGACGGGGTGCTCAGAACCTTCACTCCAGTGGGTGGACTTCTGTGGTATAAGTGTTCTCCAGTTTGTGAGTCACCCACCCAGCAGTTATGGGATTTGATTTTATTGCGATAGTGCCCCTCCTACCATCTCATTGCGGCTTCTCCTTTGTCTTTGCATGTGAGATATCTTTTTTGGTGAGTTCCAGTGTCTTCCTGTCGATGATTGTTCAGCAGTTGTTGTGATTCTGGTGTTCTCGAAAGAGAGAGTGAGAGCATGTCCTTCTATGCCATCTTGAACCAAATCTGGGTTTTTTGTTGTTGTTTTGTTTTGTTTGTTTGTTTTGCTATTGAGTTATATGAGTTCCTTATGTATTTTGGGTATAAACCCCTTATCTGATATATGGTTTCCAAAAATTTCCTCCCATTCTGTAGTTTGACTTTTCATTTTGTTGATTTTTTCTTTTGCTGTGCAAATGCTTTTTGGTTTGATGTAGTTCCAAATTTTAATTTTTGCTTTTGTTGCTTGTGCTTTTGGTGTCGTTTCCAAAATCTTATTGACAAGACCAATGTAAAAGAGCTTTTTCCCTATGTTTTCTTCCAGGAGATTTATGGTTTTGGGTCTTACATTTAAGCCTTTAATCCATTCTGAGTTAATTTTTGTGAGTGGTATAAGATACGGGTGCAATTTCATTCTTTTGTATGTGAATATCCATTTTCCCTACACCACTTATTGACTGCCTTTTCCCCATTGTATATTTCTATATTCCATGTTAAATATTAGTTGAACATATATGCATGTGTTTATTTCTGGGGTCTAAATTGTATTCCATTGGTCTATATGTATGTTTTTATGCCAGTACTATACTGTTTTGATTATTAGAGCTTTTTAGTATATTTTGAAATTAGGAAGTGTGATGCCTCCAGTTTTGCTCTTCTTTCTCAAGATTGCTTTGGTTACTCAGGATCATTTATGGTCCTAGGCAAATTTAGGATTGATTTTTGTATTTCTGTGAAAGATGTCACTGGAATTCTAATAGAGAATCTATAGATGGCTTTGGGTAATATGTACATTTTAAAAATATTAATTCTTCTGATTCACTAATGTGGGATATATTCCTATTTATTTGTGCCTTCTTCAATTTCTTTCATCAATTCCTTACAGTTTTCAGTGTAGAGATCTTTTACCTCCTTGGTTAAATTTATTCCTAAGTATTTTATTGGTTTTGATGCTATTGTAGATGGGATTGTTTTCTTTATTTCTCTTTCAGATATATTATTGTCAGTGTATGGAAATGCAACTGACTTTTGTAAGGTTGATTTTGTATCCTGCAACACTACTGAATTCATTTGTTCGTTCTAACAGTTGTTGGTGTTGTTACAAATCATGCCATCTGTAAAAAAAAGATAATTTTTCTTCTCTTCTGATTTGAATACCTTTTATTTGTTTTTCTTGCCCAATTTCTCTGGCTAGGACTTCCAGTACTACTTTGAATAGAAATGGTGAGAGTGGGCACACTTGTCTTGTTCTTAATTTTAGAGGATAAGTTTTCAGCTTTTCACCCTTGAGTATGATGTTAGCTGTGGGCTTGTCATATATGGCCTTTATTATGTTGAGGCATGTTCCTTCTATATCAAATTTGTTGAGAGCTTTTATCATTAAAGGATGTTGAATTTTGTCGAATGCTATTTCTGCATCTGTTGAGAGGATCATATGATTTCTGTCCTTCATTCTATTAATGTGGTGTATCACATTTATTCATTTGCATATGTTGAACCATCCTTCCATCCCAGGGATAAATGCCACTTGGTCATGGTGTATGATCCTTTTAATGTGCTGTTGAATTTGGTTTGTTAGAATTTGTTGAGAATTTTTTTCATTTAAAAGACTTTATTTTTTATTGACATATAGCCAATGTACAATATTATATAAGTTATAGGTGTACAATATAGTGATTCACAGTTTTTAATGGTTATACTCCATTTATAGTTATTATAAAATATCCCTGTGTTGTACAATATATCCTTGTATTTTGCATCTGTATTCATCAGGGATATTGGCTCATTGTTTTCTTTTCTTGTAATGTCCTTATCTGGCTTTTGTATCAAGGTAATGCTGGCCTCAGAAAATAAGTTTGGGAATATTCTCTCCTCTTTAATTTTTTGGAAGAATTTAGTAAGATTGGCATTAATTCTTCTTTAAATTTTGGTAGCATTCACCAGTGAAACCATCTGGTCCAGGGCTTTCATTTTGGGGGAGGGTTTTGATTATTGCTTCAGTATCCTTAGTCATTATTGGTTCAAGTTTTCTATATCTTCATGATTCAGTCTTGGTAATTTGTGTGTTTCTAGGAATTATGTCTTGTAGGTTATCCAATTTTTTGGTATATAATTGTTCATAGTAGCCTCTTATGATCCTTTGTAATTCTGTAGTGCCAGTTGTAATGTCTCCTCTTTCATTTATAATTTTGTTTATTTGAATCCTCTCTCTCTTTTTTCTTGGTTAGTGTAGATAAAGTCTTCTTAATTTTGTTTCTTTCCAAAAAAAAAACAACTCTTAGTTTCATTGATTTTTTTCTATTGTCTTTCTAGTCTCTATTTCATTTATTTATGCTCTATTCTTTATTTCCTTCCTTCTGCTAACTTTGGGCTTACTGTGTTCTTCTTTTCCTAATTCCTTGAGGTATAAAGTTAGGTTGTTTATTTGATATCTCTATATTTTTTCTTATGTAGGCATTTATTGTTATAAACGTCCCTCTTAGAACTGCTTTTGCTGCATCCATTATGTTTTAGTATGTTGTATTTTCATTTTCATTTGTCTCAAGATACTTTCTAATTTCTCTTTTGATTTCTTCTTTGACACATTGGCTGTTCAGCAGCGTATTGTTTAGTTGCCACGTATATGTGGATTTTTCAGTTTTCTTCCTGTTTCTAGTTTTGTACCATTTTGGATAGTAGACATGATTTCAATCTTAAGTTTGTTAAGGCTTGCTTTATGGTGCAACATATGATTTATCCTAGGGAATGTTCTAAATCATTATCTATTCTAATCCTCATATTGTGCAGATTTAGGCAGTGTGAGCCCCATTCAAGCTGCCTCCTGTGTTCTTTTGACAACCTCACATAATTTTTTTGAGCACTCCTTTATTTTCTGTTCTACACTAATCTTAGACTTTCCATATGCCTTCGCAGGAATCAATGATTTGTCCAAGGAGTTGTGATTCCTTTCATTAGGAAATAGCATTCAGAAACAATGATCTGGGTGCTAGATGTTCTCATGGCAACTGGGATACAGCCATTTTTATTACATTTCATGTTTCCTGCCTTACTGTGTCCTGGAGCTGCAAGTGTTTATAATAAAAATGAACTAGCTTCAGTATAATACTTAGAGAACTAGTTGAATCTTGGTTTTCCTTTATTGCTGGAGTAGAGCAGACCCTGGAGAATTAAACCAAAATGTTTTTAGATACTTGTTGTATGACTTACCACTGATTTCCACTTGCAATCCAGGAATAATTTCCCTTTGGGACTGAGAGTTTTATTTTGTCTAAAAAGCAAAACCTTTCTTGGCTGGAGCCAAGAGAGTAGAAAACAATGATATTTAGATCATAGTATGTCAAAATTAGTCATTATAGTCTGTTTCTGGGACAATGGCATGGGCTCACTTTTCTCTGATCCTCCTCTCTAAATACAACTAAAGATCCTGAAAATAATTCAAGAGACTCTAAAAGACAGAAGAAGATGGACTGAATAGTGAACTCAGAACTTGAAGAACAACAGCACGGAGAGTTCCCTGGGTTTTCTTTATATCATTCCCATAACCCAGACTGGGTCTGCAACCCCCAAACTGCCAACAGGTACAGACCAAAAAAATCTCCAAAAAAAAAAAAAAGGAAATGGAAAAAAAGCTTTTTCTCTCTGAACAAAGATCTGGGAAAGGGAAAGCTTAGCAGGGAGATCCATACCCAGTGGCAGCAGCTGGCTTATCTGTCTGTGGTAGCTTCACCAGCTGAGTTGGGAGAGGACAATCTATCTCCCATGCTTCACACTAGCCAGCAGCAGCAGCAGAATCTGATCTACTCTAAGCAGTAACAGCAGAACTAGGGAAAGCTGACACACTCCCTCCTCCACATCAGGAGGCAACAGATGAGCCCTTCCACCTGCACTGGTAATGCCAGTTGCCTTAGTGTCTCCCAGTCCTCTACTGAAATGCAGAAGGCAGCCCAAGGCAATGTTTCCTTATCTTATACTCACTGGCAGCCAGCCGCCTAGGTCCAGGGATCCTGGCCTTCCATCCAACGGCTGAACGCATCCTAGGCCTGGTGCCTCCTGGGTCTATACTCAGTGGCAGAAAATGAACAGGGCCAGGGTCTCCTGACCCACCACCCAGACCCATGGCTCTGACCTTCCACACAATGGCAAAAGGCAGCCCATCCCTGGCTGCACTATCAGAGAGAGAGTGGGAAGCTCCTGGCAGTGAGTGGCTGGAAAACAGGTCAGGAGAAATGTTTTCTGTCCTATGGGTCTGGATTTCCCCACAACTCACTTTAATTACACTGGGAGAAGAGGAAGCACCTTCTTTCCCTGCATGTGGTAACAATGGAAGCTCAAGCAGAGTCAGAAAAATAAAGCAGATCAAATGGCATTGAAAAATCTCAGGAAACTAAATTGTCATTGGAATTACAGTCCACAATAGTAGGTCAGAACCTATACACTAAAACTAACAGCGTGGTTGCCTGATAAAATAGAAGATATAAAAAGGGCGAAGAGTCTCTTAACCTAATGTTTAAAATGTTCAGAAAACAATTGAAAATCACTTATTATACCAAGAATCAGGAAGATAAAAACTTGAATAAGAAAAGACAATCAAATGACACCAAATACTGAGATGAATTAGATGTTGGAACTATCTCATAAAGATTTTAAAGCAGTCACTATAAAACTGCTTCAAAAAGTAATGACAGGTAACCTACAGAATGGGAGAAAATATTTGCAAATCATATATATAATAAGAGGTTAATATCTAAAATATATAAAGAACTCACACAACTCAATAGCAAAGAAACAAGCAATCTTATTAAAAAGCAGGCAGAAGATCTGAATAGACAATTTTCCAAAGAAGACATACATATGGCCAACAGGTACATGAAAACATGCTCAACATCACTAATCATAAGGGAAATGCAAATCAAAACCACAATGAAATACCATCTCACACCTGGTAGAATGGCTATTATCAAAAAGACAAGAAATAACAAGTGTTGGTGAGGATGTGGTGAAAAGAGAACATTAGTGCACTGTTGGTAGGAATGTAAATTTGTGCCACTACTGTGGAAAACACTATGGAGATACTTTAGAAGTTAAAAATAGAGCTACTGTATGATCCAGCAATTTCACTTCTGAGTATTTAGTCAAAGAAGAAAAAAAACTCCACGAACTTGAAAAGATACCTGCACTCCCATGTTCATTGCAGCATGACTTAAAATAGCCAAAATGTTAAAACAACCTAAATGTACATTAACAGATGAATTGATAAAGATGTGGTACACATATACAATGGAATACTACTCAGCCATAAAAAAGAATGAAATAATTCCATTTGCAGCAACATGGATGGACCTAGAGATTATCATATTAAGTGAAGTAAGTCAGACAGAGAAAGACAAATACCATATGATATCACTTATATGTGGAATCTAAAAAAACAAAACAAAACAAAACAATAAGCTCATAAGTGTAGAGGACAGGAAAACAGATTGGTGGTCACCAGAGGTGGGGGGAGGAGAGAGTGGGGAGGTGAGTGAATTGAGTGAAGGGAATCAAAAGGTACACATTTCCAGTTATAAAATTAGTTAATAATAATGTTCTATATATTTGAAAGTTGCTAAGAGTAAATCTTTTTTTTTTAAGATCTTTATTGGAGTATAATTGCTTTACAATGGTGTGTTAGCTTCTGCTTTATAACAAAGTGAATCAGTTATACATATACATATGTCCCCATATCTCTTCCCTCTTGCATCTCCCTCCCTCCCACCCTCCCTATCCCACCTCTCTAGGTGGTCACAAAGCACCTAGCTGATCTCCCTGTGCTATGCGGCTACTTCCCACTAGCTATCTATTTTATCTATTTTACATTTGGTAGTGTATATATGTCCATGCCACTCTCTCGCTTTGTCCCAGCTTACCCTTCCCCCTCCCCATAACCTCAAGTCCATTCTCAAGTAGGTCTGTGTCTTTATTCCCGTCTTGCCCCTAGGTTCTTCATGACCTTTTTTCTTTTTTTTTTTTTTAGATTCCATATATATGTGTTAGCATACGGTATCTGTTTTTCTCTTTCTGACTTACTTCACTCTGGAGAGTAAATCTTAAAAGTTCTCAATACAAGAAAAAAAATTATGTAACTATATGAGGTGATGGATGTTAACTAGAATTATTGTGGTGATCATTTCTCAATATATACAAATATCATATCATTTTGTTGTACACCTGAAACTAACAGAAAGTTGCACGTCAATTACACCTCAATAAAAAGTTAATTTTTAAAAAGTAATCAAAAATTTGCTTGAAAAAAGGAAAAAAACCTAAGAAAAGAAGTACAAGTATATAAAAGAGTCAAATAGAAATTATAGAACCAAAAAACATAATAACAGAACAAAAAATTCACTGGATGGGCTCAATAGTAGTGTAGAGATGACAGAAAATAGAATCAGTGAGCTTGTGGAGAGATCAATAAATTTTACTGAATCTAATGAACAGAACGTATATTCCTGAAAAAATGAAATGAGCAGAGTATAAAGGAATTGTTGAAGTCTAACAAAAAATCTAATATTCATATCACTGATGTCCCAGAAGGAGATGAGAAAGAATGTGGGGCTGAAAAAGTATTTCTATTAGTCAGGGTTCTCCAGAGAAACAGAACCAATAGGGTGTGTGTGTGTGTGTGTGTGTGTGTGTGTGTGTATGTGGCCTTATTATAAATAATTGCCTCACACGATTAGGAGGCTGACAAATTCAAAAAATGCAATGTTGGCTGGCAGGCTGGAAACACAGGAGAGCTGATGGCGCAGTTCCTGTCTGAAGGCCAGCAGGTGGAGACCTAGGAAAGCCAATGGTGCTTAAGAGGTCCAAAGACAATCTGCTGCAGAATTCCCTCTTGCTCTGGGAGGCCAGTTTTTTTGTTTTATTCAGGTTTTCAACTGATTTGGTGAGTCTTACCCACATTATGGATGACAATTTGCTTACTCAGAGTTCATTGATTTAAATGTTAATCTCATCCAAAAACACCCTCCAGGTTGACACATAAAATTAAGCATTACAGGTTCATCCCATGTCAACTTGGCACCTGTATGCATCTCCTTATACTTAATCTCCAAATAAAGACAATAACAAGGTCATCCTTCTACCTAACCTGATACAGCTATCCTGCCTACAACTGAAAATGCACTAACCTTTTCCTCAGAAAAAGATACAAACTTCTTGGGTGATGGTTACTCTTCTCCTTGATCACCCATACTTAAATACCATGATGTATTAGTTTCTGCTTTATAACAAAGGGAATCAGTTATACATATACATATGTTCCCATATCTCTTCCCTCTTATGTCTCCCTCCCTCCCACCCTCCCTATCCCACCTCTCTAGGTGGTCACAAACCACCGAGCTGATCTCCCTGTGCTATGCGGCTGCTTCCCACTAGCTAGCTATTTTACGTTTGGTAGTGTATATATGTTCATGCCACTCTCTCACTTTGTACCAGCTTACCCTTCCCCCTCCCTGTGTCCTCAAGTCCACTCTCTACATCTGCATCTTTACTCCTGTCCTACCCCTAGGTTCATTAGAACCTTTTTTTTTTTAGATTCCATATATATGTGTTAGCATACTGTATTTGTTTTTCTCTTTTTGACTTACTTCACTCTGTATGACAGACTCTAACTCCATCCACCTCACTACAAATACCTCCATTTCATTTCTTTTTATGGCTGAGTAATATTCCATTGTATATATGTGCCACATCTTCTTTATCCATTCATCTGTCGATGGACATTTGGGTTGCTTCCATGTCCCGGCTATTGTAAATAGAGCTGCAATGAACATTTTGGTACATGACTCTTTTTGACCTATGGTTTTCTCAGGGTATATGCCCAGTAGTGGGATTGCTGGGTCGTATGGTAGTTCTATTTGTAGTTTTTTAAGGAACCTCCATACTGTTCTCCATAGTGGCTGTATCAATTTACATTCCCACCAACAGTGCAAGAGTGTCCCCTTTTCTCCACACCCTCTCCAGCATTTATTGTTTCTAGATTTTTTGATGATGGCCATTCCAAGCGGTGTGAGATGATATCTCATTGTAGTTTTGATTTGCGTTTCTCTAATGATTAATGATGTCGAGCATTCTTTCTTGTGTTTGTTGGCAATCTGTATATCTTCTTTGGAGAAATGTCTGTTTAGGTCTTCTGCCCATTTTTGGATTGGGTTTTTTTTTTTTTTGATATTGAGCTGCATGAGCTGCTTGCAAATTTTGGAGATTAATCCTTTGTCAGTTGCTTCATTTGCAAATATTTTCTCCCATTCTGAGGGTTGTCTTGTAAAGCAATTATACTCCAATAAAGATGTTTTAAAAAAAAAGATTCACACACACACAATAAATAAATAAATAAATAAATAAATAAATAAATAAATAAATAAAATATTATTCAACCATGGGAAAAAAAAAAGAATAATACGACTGCATTAGGAGGTTATGGGTTGAATTATGCCCCACCCCCCCAAAAAAAATCTGTCAAAGTCCTAACCCCCAGTATCTCAGAATGTGACCTTATTTGGAAATAAGGTTTTTGCAAATGTAATCAAGTTAAAATAAGGTCAGGATGGGCCTTAATCTAATATGACTGATATTGTCATATGGAGAAATTTGGACACATAGACAGACACAGAGGGAAGAAACTGAGAAGACACCCAGAGATAAGGCCATGTGAAGACAGAGAATTTTAGTGATGTATCTACAAGCCAAGGGATGCCAAAGACCTCTGGCAAATCACCAAAAGCTAAGAAGAATCGAAGCCTCCCCTATAGGTTTTAGAGGGAGCATGGCCCTCCTAACACCTTCATTTTAGACTTCTAGCCTCCAGAATGGTGGGACAATGGAATTCTATTGTTCCAAGTCATCCAGTTTGTGACAATTTGTTATAGCAGCCCTAGGAAACTAATATAGGCATGTTACGCTTGCTACCAGGAGTAATAATGACAGATCTGGCTACATTTTTCTGTTGTTTTCTTGTCTCCACTCCTAGGCATTTAGTTGTAAGGCCAGAAGTCTTGTTTAGGGCCAGGTTGTTGAATCTGTGGTTGAAAACCAAACTCTCATTTGCCTATATTTCTCTGTCCTGTGCATTTTTACCACACCCCTAAGGATATTTTCTAAGAATAACTGTGAATTCATAAGACCATATGGCAGTAACCAGACATAATCAGAAGGGGCGACAAAATATACATTTTATAGCAGCTTTTGGTATTCCAGCCAGATTCCCTAGAGCCAGCAGATCTCCCATGTAGACGGAAGGACGGTTTGGAATACATTTATATAAAAGCTCTCCCCTGTAGGCAAATTCAAACTTAGTGTGTAACTGTCCTGATTTTTTGCTCAAAACCCATGGAGTTTAGGTAGCATTCCACTGAACTATGGCCATGACGATCTTGGTCTTCCAAATAAAATGAGACTGGTTTCTGCTCAAAAAAAAAAAAAAATACCATGATGTAAAATTAAAAACATTTAAATATTATCATATGAAGTTAATACATCTTGTGTCATATGATAAGCAGGTAAGAAAGGAAAGAAAAAAGATACATGCTTATTTTATGTATATATACACAAAAACATATTCATAACAAAATAAGGAGAAAATACTCATGACAATTACAGTCCCCATTTCTGTAACTGGTCACATGGCTGTAGTTGGTATTTGCAACTTCCTTCTTCTACTACCCATTCCATATTCCCTATGCCTTCAGCAGACATCTCAGCTGGTCATGGTTATTTACATGGTGGGGTGACCCAAACTTTTGTTCCTGAAGGGTCTGGGCCATTAGCAATCCTGTCTGAATTGGGTTTTTGTAATTCTTCATTGTCCTTAATCACAGGGTGTGGAAATACTAAAGGATCTCCTGTGTTGCAGACATGCTCTTTCTTTTTTTTTTTTTCTTTTTCTTTTTTTTTTTTTGCTATTTTTTTTAACATCTTTATTGGAGTATAATTGCTTTACAATGGTGTGTTAGTTTCTGCTGTAAAACAAAGTGAATCAGCTATACATAAACATATATCCCCATATCTCCTCCCTCTTGCGTCTCCCTCCCACCCTCCCTATCCCACCCCTCTAGGTGGTCACAAAGCACCAAGCTGATCTCCCTGTGCTATGCGGCTGCTTCCCACTAACTAAAGTTGCAGATATAGAGAATGGACTTGAGGACACGGGGAAGGGGAAGGGGAAGCTGGGATGAAGCGAGAGAGTGGCATGGACATATATACACTACCAAATGCAAAATAGACATGCTCTTTCTTACCTCCGTTATAGAGTAGTGGTCCAATGTCCCCTTGGTAGTCGGGATCAGCCCAGCCAGCACAGTAACTCCCTTCTTTACATTGATTCAGAAGCACAAAAAGATCAAAGTGGTGGCAGCAGTCTTAACTTACAGGTCAGAGGAATCATTGTTGGGTCTCCTGGTGGAAGCATTCTTCCCTTTGGAACTAAGGCCTTTAGGCCAGCTGAGCATAAGGTCACAGGAACAGGAAGCAAAAATTTTACTAGTGGGTCACTAGGGGTAACAATGTGTGTTGCCACTCCCATTTCCACATCCTTATTCCTGAACCCATGAATCCTGGCTATGGGATAAACAGCACCACATATTGGACTCTTATTCAGAGCATATACAGCCTTCTTGAGAAACTTGCCTTAGCTCTGCAACGTATTGCCACTTAGCTGGAGTTGTAACTGAGTCATTCCACTGTTCTATCAAAATAGAACAGCACGGTGTGAAACATGGTAAGACCAGTGAATTCCACGAGCATGGGCCCATTGCTGCACTTCATTTGCTATAAAGTTACTAACTTAATCAGAAGCACAAGCATTGTTACGTAGAATACCATGACAGTGGATAAGTAATTCTGTAAGCCCACATATGATAGTTTTGGGAGAAGCACAGCATGCAGGGAATGTAAATCCATATCCAGAGTAAGCACCTCTTCTGGTAAGAACAAAACACTGCTCCTCCCATGATAGAAGGGGTCCCATTTAATCAACTTGCCACCAGGTCGCTGACTGGTCACCCTAGGGAATGGTGCCATATTGGGGACCATTGGTCTCTGCTTCTGGCAGACTGAGCACTCAGCAGTGGCTGCAGCCTGGTCAACCTTGGTGAGTGGAAGTGCATGTGGCTGGGACCATGCATAATGTCCATCCCTCACACCATGGTCACTTTGTTCATGAGCCCAATAAACAATGACAGGGATTATGGTGTGGCTGGTGAAGGAGGCTGACTGGTATTTAGAGCATGTGTCAGTGGATTATTAAAATCATCCTTTGCTGAGGTCACCCTTAAGAGGACATGGACAAGGGACACAAATAATTTTGTATTTTTTGCCCATTCAGAGAGGTCTATTCACATACCTCTTCCCCAAATTTCCTTGTCAACAATTTTCTATGTTCTTTCTAAATCCCTGACCATCCAGCCAAACCTCTGGCCATAGCCCATGAATTGGGATATAATCACATATCTGACCATCTCGCCTTCAAGCCAAATGAACAACGAGATGCACTGCTCTAAGTTCTGTCTACTGGAGGATCCTCAAAAACATTAAAAAATAGAACTACCATATGATCCAGCAATTCCATTTCTGGCTGTATACCCAAAGGAAATGAAAACAGGATATCAAAGAGATATATGTACTCCCATCTTTGTAGTAGCATTATTCACAATAGCCAAGATATGGAAACAACCTAGGTATCCATCAATGGATGAATGGATAAAGAAGATGTGAGATGTGTGTCTGCTATATACATAATGGAATATTATTCAGCGATGAGAAAGAAGAAAATTCTGCCATTTGTGACAACATGGATGGGCTTTGAGGACATTATGCTAAGTGAGATAAATCAGACAACGACAAATGCTGTATGCTGTCACTTACATGTGCAATCTAAAAAGGCCAAACTCATAAAAACATAGGGTAAAATGTTGGTTATCAGGGGTTGGGTAGTGGGGAGAATGAGAGAGATGTTGTTTAAGGGTACAAACTTGCAACTAGTAGGTAAATAAGTTTTGGAGATTAAATACACAGTGTAGTGAATATAGACAACAATATTGTGTTATAATCATCTAACTTGCTAAGAGACTAGATCTTATTTATTCCCACCACAAAAAAGAAATGATAATTAGGTGATGGTATAGAGGTGTTAACTATTGCTACAATGGCAGTCGTATTATATTATATAAATGTATCAAATCACCATGTTGTACACTTGAAATGTACAGTTATATGTCAAATAAATTTCAACTTTTTAAAAAACTGAAGGAAAAACCAAACCTCTAAGCAAGCTAAGAATAGAGGGGATGATTACCTGAACTTGGTAAAGAGCATCTACAAAAAAACTACTTCCAACAAAATAGTTAATGAAGAAAGACTGAATGCTTTCCCTCTAAGATTGAAAAGGAGACAAAGATTTTTGCCCTCGCCACTTTTATTCAACATAATACTGGAATTCTAGGTAGTGCAATAAGGCAAGATAAAGAAAACATTATAAAAATTAGAAGGAAAAATAAAACTGTCTCTATTTGCAGATGACATGATGGTCTATGTGTAAAATTCCAAGGAATCTACCAAAAAGTCCGACTATTTAGTTATAAGTGAGGTCAGCCATGTCACAGTATAAAAGATCAATGCATTAAAATCTATCCCATTTCTTTATACTGACAATGAACCTGTGGAAACCAAATTAAAAATACAATACCATTTACAATTACGCCAAAGAAAATGAATTACTTAGTTCTATGGCCTGAATTGTGTCCCCACCCAAATTCATATGTTGAAGCCCTAAGCCCCAATGTGACTGTATTTGGTGATAAGGCTTTTAGGAAGTAATTAAGGTTAAATGAGTTCAAAAAGTCAGAGTCCTAATCCAGTAAGATTCGTGGCCTTAAAAGAAGAGGAAGAGATCTCCCCCTTCCCCTTCACATGCATGCACTGAGGAAATGCAATGTAAGCACTTGAAGAGAACTCTAACCAGAACCTGACCATGCTGACATCCTGATCTTGGACTTCCAGCATTCAGAACTGTGAGAAAATAAATTTCTGTTGTTTAAGCCACCCAGTCAATGGTAATTTGTCATGGCAGCCCAAACAGACTAAGATACTTAGGTATGTATTTAACAAAACATGTACAGGATTTTTATGCTGAACATTAAAATACACTGATGAAAATAATCAAAGAATAACTAAATAAATGGAGAGGCATACCATGTTCAGAAATTGTAAGACTCAACATAGTAAAGATATCAATTCTCCCCAAATTGATCTGTAGGTTTAATGCAATTCAATATCAAAATTCCAGCAAGGTTTTTGTAGACATAGAGAAGCTTATTTATCAGCTCCATGCTTTCTTTGCAATGACTTAGAGGGGTGGGACAGGGAGGGTGGGAGGGAGGTTCAAGAGGGAGGGGATATGGGGATATATGTATGCATATGGCTGATTCACTTTGTTATACAGCAGAAGCTAACACAGCATTGTGAAGCAATTATACTCCAATAAAGATGTATAAAAAAAATAAAAGCCATCTCCCTCCAGGTTCTAAAAAAATAAAAATAAGAAAATAAATCATCTAATTCTCAGGCTCTTTTTTGGAGAAGAAAAAAATTTGTATGGAAGAGTTGCCTGGTGGTCCAGCGGTTAAGACTCCGTGCTCCTACTGCAGGGGGCGCAGGTTTGACCCCTGGTTGAGGAACTAAGATCCTGCATGCTGCGTGGTGTGGCAAAAAAAAAAAAAAAAATTGTATGGAAAGGCACAGGCCTTAGAATAGCATAAATCATCTTGAAAAAGAAGAATAAAGTGCAAAGAATTAGTCTATCTGATATGAAGCCACACTATATAGCTACAATACTTAATACTGTGTGGTATTAGTGTGAGTATAGACACATAGATCAATAGAACAGGATAGAGAACCAAGAAATAGACCCACACAAATATGTTCATCTGGTTTTTGACAGTGGTGCAAGAACAGTTCAATAGAGGAAGGATAGTTTTTCCATAACCTTTTCAAGAAATGGTGCTAAAAAATAAAAAAAAATATTTTTAATAAAATAAAATAAAATAGTTTTAGAAAAAGAAATGGTGCTGAAGTCATTGGACATCCATAGACAAAAAAAAAAAAAAAATAAGAAACCTTAACCTAAACCTAACACTTCATATAAAAATTAAAGCAAATCACAGACTTAAATATAAAACTTTAAAACTTTGAGGACAAAACTTAAGAAAATCTTTGGGGTTTAGGGTCAAAGAGTTCTGAGGCCTGACAGCAAATCATGATCAATAAAAGAGAAATTGATAAATTGGATGTCATGAAAATCCAAACCTTTTGCTCTGCAAAGCACATTGTAAACAGGATGAAAAAATCAGAACAGACTAGAAGAAAATATTTGTAAACCACATATCCAACAAAAAACTATCTAGAATATATAAATAACTCTTAAAACTCAACAGTAAAAGTGCACAACAAAAATATCCCAACCAAAAAAAAAAAAAAAAAAAAAATATCCCAACCAAACCCAATTAGAAAATGGACAAAGACATGAGGATACACAGATGGCATATAAGCACATGAAAAGATGTCCAATATCATTAACCATGAGGAAGATGCAAGTGAAAACCACAATGAGATATCACTACACACCTATCAGAATGGCTAAAATAAAAATTAATGACAACACTAAACACTGGGGAGAATATGGAGACATCATCGGATCACATGCATTGCTGGTAAAATTGTAAAATTGTACAGCCACTCTGGAAAGTAGTTTGGCAGTTTCTTATAAAACTAAATATACAACTACCATACACCCCAGCAAATGAACTCTTTATCTTAAAGAAAAGAAAACTTATGTTCATACAGAAACCTGTACATAGTGTCCATAGAAGATTTATTTGTGATAACTAAAAAATGGAAACATCCCAGATGTCTTTCAGCAGGTAAATTTTTAAACAAACTGTATAAAACAGACACCATGGAATACTGCTCAGCAATAAAAAGAATGAACTATTGATACTCCCAACAACTTGGACGTTACCCAGAGTATTATGCTGAGTGAATAAAAGCCAATCTCAAATAGCTACATATTGTTTGATTTCATTTATATCAAATTTTGGAAATGACAAAATTTAGAAACATTAAACAGATTTATCATACCAGTGGTTAATAATTGTGATGATGGGATAATTACCTATATATGTGATAGAATTGCATAGAACTTGTTTTGTGCTGGTCTCAACCTATCAATAATCAATGTTGTGGCTGGACTGGCCCTTGTGGTTCTTATTATAATCACAAGACACATGCAGCAATAACCATCAAGAAACTTTGAAAAAGAGGTTTATTACTTACAGGTCCTGGAAATGACATAGCACACCTGGGGCCACACAGCAAGGTCACAGGTAGAGAGAGAGGGCAAGATCTGGGGTTCTGCTTTTAGAGGTCTAGAGTGGGGGGCCTTGTGTTTTATGGGCTCCCTCTTGTCGATGGAAGAAAAACACACAACCTAAAAGTCATGAGTTATGTTTTACTCAGGGAACTTACTGAGGACTATTGCCTGGGAGACAGCCTCTCAACTCTGAGGAAGTGTTCTGAAGAGGTAAAGGAGGAGCCGGGATATATAGGAGTTTTTGCTGAAAAAAAAATATAGTCGAACATCAGAAGATTACTGCTAATCACAAAAACAGACATCTCAAGTTGATTTTAGTGTTTTTCTATGTAGGGGAAGATGCAAGAAACTGGGGTCACTGAAATGTTTCCTTAGATATATATGCATCTTAACTACCTAGGGTCAGTATCCTGGTTTTCTCCATCCTGAATTCCCCTCAGTGTGCACCATTGCGGAGGTGGGGGGGGGGGGTTGGCTGCAGTGGCTGATGGCTTGGTCGTGGGCAACATTTGTTGTTTACTGAAATGGCAAGAAACATTTTTTTGTCTGCACTTTATATTGGTGAATTTAAAACATAAGAGTGGGAATTTAAAGGTCGGGAAGAAAAAAAGACAAGCGGCCCAAACGGTCAGCTATAAAAATCATCCAAGATCTCTGAAAGGAGTTTGGGGTGACTGTGGGGTTCAGCCAGGTTCTTTATGTGGTCACATAGGTGGCAATTGTGTTTATTGAGATAGCCACCTTTGTAGTGGATGCCTAGACAATCAAAGCTTAAGTCAGGTACTTGCATTACAAAAAGAAAAGCCAACTGTCAGGCTTATACTATAGGACTATCAATAAATACACACACACACACACACACACACACACACACAAGAGAGTATACATAAAACTGGGGAAATCTGATGGATTTCATCAATAAAAATATCCTAGTTGTTATACTATAGTTTTGCAAAATGCTATCATTGGGGGAAATTGGGTAAGGGGTACAAGGAATCTTTCCATGTTATATATTACAACTGTATGCATACCCACAATTACCACAATAAAAAGTTCAGTAATAAAAAGCGTGTCATGATGTACCCAGGCATTGTTCTGAATACAATGCTCCACTAAAAGAAACCAGAGCTCTTTGTAGAAATGTGTAATTCCAGGGCCAGGATAGTAAAAGTCCAAGGAGAGCCTGGGGCATCTAGTTGATTTGGAAAACAAGGAAGTGCTCAAAGATTAATGAGTAAATGCAAAAGGATACAGGAAGGAGCTTGTTTGAAAGGGTTCCCGTGGGCCAAAGTTGGGACAATTTAAACTTTAAAAAATTGACTGTAAATTACTGAATAAATAAAAATCCATGAGTCCAAAATAATACCCAGAGGAAAACAGAGAAAGAGACAGAGAGAGGGAATAATTTTCAGTAATTGGAAATAACTATTACTGCTACCCTTTTTAAATTTTTATTTTATTGAAGAATAGTTGATTTACAATATTGTGTTAGCTTCAGCGTACAACAAAGTGATTCATTTATACATATTTTCTGGTTCTTTTCCATTATAGATTATTACAAGATATTGAATATAGTTCCCTGTGCTATACACTAAATCCTTGTTGTTTATTTTATGTATAGTGGTGTGTATCTGTTCATCCCGAACTCTTAATTTATCCCTCCTCCCCCTTCCCTTTTGGTAACCGTAAGATTGTTTTCTGTGTCTGTGAGTCTGTTTCTGTTTGGTAAATAAGTTTATTTGTATTATTTTTTAGGTTCTATATATAAGTGATATCATATATTTGTCTTTCTCTGTCTAGCTTACTTCACTCAGTATGATAATCTCTAGGTCCATCCATGTTGCTGCAAATGGCATTATTTCATTCTTTTTTATGGCCAAATAAAATTCTATTGTGTATATATATACACCACATCTTGTTTACCCATTCATCTGTCGATGGACATTTAGGTTGCTTCCATGCCTTGGCTACTGTTAATAGTGCTGCTATGACATTGGGGTGCATGTATCTTTTCGAATTAGAATATTACTCCTACTCTTTACCTATAATTGTCAGTTTGCAGAGTAAAGAATAAAGTACATACCCTGCCTTTAAAGGAGAAATAGTCCATCTGCAGTTGATGAGAGAAAGCTCATCTTTACGGATGAATGAAAGCTAATAAAAGTAGAAGAAAATTTAGAATCAGAAAATCACTATTTTGTAATTTAACAATAAAATAATTGGTTCAATCAAAGGTTATCAATGGATTCTTAAACCATTAGGCAAAAGGTTGGAAAGGAACAAGATAGTTACACAGTGTCAAAATAACACCTCTCAGATTACTTGTTTATCGCAAAGGAAAAACTGTACCTTCACAACGGAGAAACCTGGCAATCATCATTTTAATGAAGAGTAACATTTAGTGTCATTACTACTGGGACAACTTGACATTATGAACCTCTGATGTGATGCAGTATGATGTATGCAACAACATCTGCCAAAACAACATACTTGCCAAAATGTGTAACTTGAATCTAATCAAACCTTTAGCCCTGAGTTTTAGCTGTATAGGAAATATATTGGGTAGAAGAACAATCTAAATGACATCACAAGGAAGCAATCAGGTAAAATCAGCAGGTAACAGACCTGGTCTGTTAAAAAAAAAAAATCAGTATCATGGAGAGAAAAATGGGTGGTGAGATTGTTCTAGATTAAACACACTAAAAAGACATAACCAAATTTTTTTTTCATAACCAAATTTAATGTGTGGTTTTTAATAGATCCTGTGTTGAGGGGGGAAATTTTAAAAACACATTTAGGAAACAATTTGGAAATTTAAAATATATACTGGTGTTACTGAGTCCAAGCTTGTGCGGCTCACCGCACGACAGGCCAATACATTGAGAGATGAGTTGTTGGGTGGGGCAAAGAATAGCAGCTTTATTCGGAAAGCCAGCAGACCAAGAAGAGGGTGGACTAGTGTCCCAAAGAAACACCTTCCCTGAGTTAAAATTCAGGCTTCTTTTATACTAAAAGGGGAGGGGGTAAAGCCCTGGTTCCAGCCAGACTCCGGAGGGGATGTGTTAATTTGTTCCTTTGTACAGCCATTCACAGGTGGGCCTGGTCAGGACATTTCCTATGAGCTAAACAAAAGTATTTTAGCTTAACACTCATTACCTGGGAGGCAGGGTTCCCAGAGATGGGCCATTATGTATAATTTAAGCTTTTTAGGCAACATCCCTTTAGTGATTAACTTGTAATAGACTACAAAAGGTCTTCCCTATTACGCTGGAAGTTAGATGAAATTAGGAAATTATCATTGACTTATAGGTGTGATAATGATATTGTGGCTATAAATTATGTCTTTATTCCTAGGCCAGGAGTGCTGAAGTACTGAGAGACGAAATGGCACTGATACGTGTATCTTACTTAAAAATGTTTTTGAAAAACTACATACATATATGCATGCATATAGATATGTGTATATGACAAAATGTTAAGAATGACTGAATTTAGATTGCGGGTGGATTTGTGCATCTCTGCTTGCAGCCAATATGTGTAGATGTCACTACTTAATTCAGGAAGCAATTTTTTGAAGACTCCTCACTGCTTAACTGTTACACCTCAGGGAATAGGATCTGTGTTCATTTTGTGGGGTCTCTCCTCTGGCCATGCCCAATGATCACATCAATCTCCAGAGAACGGTTCAGCTTCCTATCTATGCTTCCCAGAGCTGTTAATTTGTTCTTGGTACAGATGGACAAATTAATGTATTGTTTCTTCTTTTACTTCCTGTTCTTAGAGAACGAATTTAAATAAGTGACTTTTCGTCCTGTATTGAGGTTAACATCCAGTTTCTCTGTGGATCCACTGGTGTGTTGTAACACACTACTGTGGGTCATCACCTTTACTACTCCCAACTTTAGCACAACTACTCACACTACACACTCTCATCCCTGAAAGTCTTTTTGTATGCCTCAGTTTGACTCTACTAGGTGAACAATGCTTATTTTGAACTATTCTGCCTGCTGCTGCCTGCTAGCTAAAAGGTCTTCAGTATTTTCAGTGTTTCAATATTTTAAGGTTAGGCTGCTGATTTACATCGACAATAGAAAACAGTAGTTAGAAGAAGGAGCAGCTGATAGGCTCAGCTAGAATTGCAGGCCAGTAAAGGCTGTTTCATAGGGTCAAGGGAAGGGTCTCTTCACAGCACAAGTGGTCAATCAGGCTGATGCAATGAGGCTGCTCAGTAACTTACTGGGAAACCAGGGGCGGTGGGCACACACTTGAAGGCTGCAGGCACTTTGGGCAGAGTGAGGAGCAGCGCGGACGTTCAGCCGCGGGTCCGAAAGGAAACCGGGGACCCTGCCGCCGCCTGCGCAGCCGTCCGGTCAGGGACACGCGGTGCCCACCTATCCAAATCCGGGTGGGGAGCCACGCGGCGGGGAGGAGGCCAGCGGCGGCCAGGTGGGATGCGGTCAGGATTCAGCAGAAGCGCTGGTGGCGGCGGGCCCGGGAGGCGGGCTCCAAAGGCGTGCCGCAAGCCCCGAAGCTGCCGGCGCCCTCCGTGTCCCCCTCAACGAGATACACCTGGGCGTGCAGCCAGAGCGCTGGAGACATTGGGGAAGCTGTGAGGCCTCAGCTGCATGCATACGGCCAAGTTTGTTGGACACCTTCGAGTCCCCAGGCCTGGTGAACTACACTGGGGGTGAACCACTGCCGCACGGTTAAATTTGAGCCTGGGCCCCTGCAAACCTGTGAGTTCTGGATTGCAGCTGCAGGCTGTGCAGGAAGAAGCAGCACCCACACTTCCTCGTCCCGGTCTCGTGCTTCATGCTCTTCCTGGGCGCCAGGAGCATCATGACGTACCGATCCCGCACCCACCCAGCTCTGCAGAGCTTCTGCGGCAGGTGCGGGGTGCGGACTTTCCACGCGTTAGTCTCTCACCCCAGAGTTTACGGCGTCGCCTCACACTTCCTGGGCGCGGGCACGCACTGCCTGGACGCGAGCACCGTGCGCAGCGTGGTCGTCGAGGAGCTCAACAGTGGCGACTGTGGGGGAGGGGGTCATGAAGGAGCACAAAGCCGTCCAGACTGGGTCCACCAAGTGAGCCCCTGCCTCTCTCCCCGAAGAGGGGCAGGCACTGGGCCCGCAACACGCCTGAAACACGAGGGAACCACCTCAGTGCTTGTCAAGGACAGTGTGTGAAGGAGGTCTGTTTCTGGACTGGCGAACCCGTGATGTCGCGCCAAGTTTCTACTCCTGCCCTGCCAGTGTTTTCCAATGGACTTGCTCATAATGACAGTAAAAACAAAAAACCTGAGCACACATTTGTCTGGGTACAACGATAATGATCATTTTCCAGTCCAATCAACAAGTAGTGGCTCTACTTTTTCAAGTCATCTTTTACATCACCCAGTTCTCACAAATCATTTGCCGATTGTTCATATGTACTGTACGGTTATGGCGCTATTGTGAACAGGATTGTTTTTAGCAGTTGCATCTGGTACGTAGGACCACTACATCCAGACGGTTTCCTAAACATTTTTAGGACGTTTTCTATTGCTTATCCCTGTGTGTGTTTCAGGTCGGCACTCACATTTTCGCTACTTAGACATAGGTGTTATTTTCAGCTACATTGTTTATTTAATGTATTTTTATATACTATGTTTAAGATTTATTAGTATTACATACCTCATTGTGCTTATTTTTCAAATGATGCTGTCATTTTGCTTGGTTTTGTTTTGGAATCTGTCTCTGGGTAGGGGGACAGGGAGACAGAAGAGTGAGAGAGGTATCTGTGTACTCTATCCCTGTTTGATGTTCTGAAATTCCTGTCTTGTACATGTGTTAAGTATTCAGAAATAAATACTTAATAAGTAGAAAATATGTATTACTATGTTGTTTATGACAAAATCAGCATTAATTTATAAGTAATTTCTTGATACTGGAGATTTTTATCAAACAATAGGTGGTCTGCGTCTTTTCATGCCAAACGATATGTATAAACATCATCACTTAATGGCTTCATAGAATTTTAAAATATGGCTCTTCCATAACTTATTTAACCAACTTCTGATGGATGTTTAGTTTTTTTCCAGCTTTTCACTAAGGTAATAATATTTCATAGGAGTAAAGTTCCAATAAATATCTTCAGTGTTCTAGCACTTGGGTAAAAGGGTCTGGAGTTCTTTCAATTTGTCATTTTCTTGCTGTTTCTCTTCTGTACATATGTTTCATTAGATGGGCATACAATATGCATTGAATTGCTTAACTTATCAACAAAATTAAAACCCAACTCAGGGGAATTCCCTGGTGGTCCAGTGGTTAGGACTCCTTGCTTTCACTGCCGAGGGCCCGGGTTCGATCCCTGGTCAGGCAGCTAAGATCCTACAAGCTGCACATGGTGCAGCCAAAAAATATAATAATAATAATAATAAAAGCATTTAAATGTATTTTTTAAATAAATAAACAAATAAAATCCAACTAAGTAGATATGTTTCCATGTATAATTGTGAGTAACATGACTGTACCATCACACAGAGAAGCTATCATCCTTCAATCCCTACCCCTCATTTTTCCATCATCCCCCACCCCAAACTGGAGGGAGGGAATTTATGACCCGGTTTCTCTAACATGTCCCCCTACTCCGCAAGCTTCCTCCTTTGTTATTTGGAATAGCTTGTCCCTTCACCATCTAGAGGTTGAGCTGAGCTAGAAGAGGTAGAAAGGGAGGGAGAACATTAACTTACATATATGCCCCAGGAGATTCCATCATCTTGGTGGTCAGAAAATACTAAATTGCACTTAGAGTTACACCTATATGACATTCCATTGCATGGATGGGATCCAGAGAGAGAAAGAAAAAAAAAAATGGTTCAAGACTTCATGCTTCTATCATGTTAGTGTTTTTGTACAAAGAAATGTGTATATATGATTTTTCTCTTTTCCTCAGAGTGACTTTTCTTTCAAAGTGAATGTTGACTATTTTCTGCTTCTCTATGCCGTGTGCAAATCATTCATGAGTTTATTTGGTTAAAACCCATGTTCAGGAGTTTCAGACAGCATTGTTAAGCTGGCATACAATGTATGTGTCCTGGGCTGGTGTGAGAATCAAAGTCGAGAACTGTTGTGCTGGTGAAAAGGGATGAGAGAAAGTGCTAGAACCTGACACTGGACCAGCTGTTGGGGCAAGGGGATGACCTCCCAGGTGTTTGGGGATGGGGAATTGGAGGGAAAGAGAAGCGATAAGCAGCTTAGACCCAGTGGGGAAAGGACAGAGGTGTTCAAGGGAGTCTTTAAAGGGTCTTGCACAGGCTGTGTGATTTCAATGTTTTTCCCCCTGCCTCCGAAGAAGTCCTCAATATTTCTTCATGTGTTAGCTGTCTTCTCTTCTACTGCACAAAAAATAGAATACACTTTAAAATTGTATATGAGATGTTCATCCATGTACCATTAAAGTCATTGCGGACACTTACAGTGGTCTATGTGCCATGCTTTAGGCATCTCTTACTTCAAGGGAAGAGCAAGGACTTGGCATTTGGGCCTGGGCTGAAATCCCAAGTCTTCTACCTACTGATGTCTGGCTTTGCAAAGTCTGGAAAAGCCCACACTCAACTTCACTGTGAGGTTTAAATGAGGTCATGCATATAATCTCTTGGCACAGTGAGTGACACCTAGCAAGCACGCAATAAGAATTTGCTAGTGTTGTTGCTGTTATTATATCAGGGCATTGATAAGAAGGATCAATGATCATGATTGTAGTTGGCTCTAGGATCCAGATAATTTAACATACATTCTCTCAGGTGCCATTTTTGGCCACTTAAAGTGAGAGTCAGAGCAGTCTAGCGGCGGGATAGAAGAAGTAATAGGCTACAAGTCTGCAGGATGCTAGATGCTCCTTCCCCATTTAATGGACTCATCAGACAACATACATCATTTCTTCTCTGCCCTCTCAGACATACACCTGTCTTCATTCATCCAAGCCACTAACAGAGGAATCATGTCAGATAGAACCTCATCCTACCCCACCTCATACCTTATTATCTCTCCAGCTTTACTCCATTTTATGCCTACTAGCTGCCTAGCACTGCTCTCCATGCTAGGATAGAGCAGTGAACAAAATGCAGTCCCTACAGAAGCATAATTCGAAAAGATACATGCAGTCCTATGTTCATAGCGGCCCTATTTACAATAGCCAAGACATGGAAGCAACCTAAATGTCCATCGACAGATGAATGGATAAAGAAGATGTGGTACCTATATACAATGGAACACTACTCAGCCACCAAAAAGAACGAAATAATGCCATTTGCAGCAACATGGATGGACCTAGAGATTATCGTACTAAGTGAAGTAAGTCAGCCAGAGAAAGACAAACACCATATGATATCACTTATATGTGGAATCTAAAATATGACACAAATGAAACAAAACAGAAACAGACTCATGAATATAGGGAAAAGACTTGTGGTTGCCAAGGAGGAGGGGAGTGGGAGAGGGATGGATTGGGAGTTTGGGATTATCAGATACAAATTATTATCTATAGGATGGATAAACTACAAGGTCCTACTGTATAGCACAGGGAACTACATTCAATATCCTGTGATAAACCATAATGGAAAAGAATATGAAAAAGAATGTATATGTATATGTATAACCGAATCACTCTGCTGTATAGTAGAAATTAACACAACATTGTAAATCAAATCATACTTCAATAAAATAAACTTTTTAAATTTTTAATAAATTTTTTAAAATGCAGGGACTTCCTGATGGTGCAGTGGTTAAGAATCCGCCTGCCAATGCAGGGGGCACGGGTTTGAGCCCTGGTCCGGGAAGATCCCACATGCCGCAGAGCTAAGCCCGTGCGCCACAACTACTGAGCCTGTGCTCTAGAGCCCGCGAGCCACAACTACTGAGCCCGTGTGCCACAACTACTGAAGCCCGTGCGCCCAGAGCCCGTGCTCCACAACAAGAGAAGCCACTGCAATGAGAAGCCTGCTCACCACAACTAGAGAAAGCCCACGCGCAGCAACGAAGACCCAGTGCAGCCAAAAATAAATAAATAAATGTATATATATATAAAAAAATTGCATTTTAAAAAATGCAGTCCCTAGGCATCTATCACTTCCATCTAGTGGATGAGAAAGACAAATAACAGTCAGCTTACAACAGAGTGTGGCTAGGGAAAGCACAGTGTGCTGTGGGAGCACAGAGATGAGGCCCCTATTCTTGGACCAGATAATAAACTTCTCTGGGCTTCAGTTTCAGGGTCCTCATCTCTAAAATGGTTACAATAATAATACTCATCTCCTAATCTTGTCCTTTCTCCAGGATGAGATACAAAGGAACCTAAGAAGACCAGCTATACTCCAGGGGAAACCATTAACTCTGTGCCCTGTGTCACACATCAGTGTGGAACAGAAGCATTCCAGGACCCCTGGGAATCTAGTCTACCCTGGGACCATGGGTAAGGAAATGGGAGTGGGGGCAGGATTGGTGCCATTTACATCTTTTCCTCTATGTCTTTACATATATCGAAGGGGCGTCTTTTATTTTACTTATTTAATTTATTATGTGTTCTTAATACTACAAGTAACTAAAGTTAGTCCTCGCAGATTATGCAACAGGTGGTATCAGTAGGAGCATATCGCCCTCCGGTGGACATTGTAAGTAATGTCACATTACTGGATGATTTTGTTGCAACACTTGAGAAATTCAAAGGGAATGGGTGAAGCTTTCTTTCTCAGAGTCTCTGGCAAAGAACCCCAGTGGGTGGCATGCTTTCCTCTACAATAACTGTTCCAGGAATTAAAACCAGGAAAAACAGTGTCAAGCAGAAAAAGAAGACCTGTCTCTTTCTGTGTGTCTCTTCTCATGAAATAGGAAATCTTTAACAAAATCATTGCTCCCAGGTTCTATTTTCAGTTTTCTTTTTCTGGCTGAATAAGATCTTGCACTATTTAGTATCTTAAGAAAAGAACCCCTATCAATAAATTTCCAGTCCTTAGCCATGTCTGTTCATCCAGCTTTGCCTGGGACATGTGAATAAGAAATTGATGTGGATGCATTATTTCTATCTGCTTTTTATCCTTACCCTGTAACCTCAGACTTCCAGCTGCCATAGTGCCTTTTTTTAATACTAGTGTGGTATGTACTTGTCGACTGAAAAAAATGCACAACCTGAAAGTTGAGAATTAAGTTTTATTTGGCAGACAAAACTGAGGACTTAACCCTGGGACACAGCCTCTCAGATAGCTCTGAGGGACTGCTCTGAAGACGTAAGGGAGGAGTCAGGACATATAGGAGTTTTTGCAACAAAGACCAGGTAGTTGGAACTTTAAAAGATTACTGTTAATCAAAGAAAACCAGACATCTCAAGTTAATGAATTTAGTGCTTTTCTATGTATGGGAAGATTCAAAATTCTGGGCTCAATGAAATCATTCCTTTGATATGCACCTCAGCTATCTGGGGCCAGTATCCTCTGCTTTCTCATCTTGAGTCTCCTGAGGGTGCACTGTTGGGGGGTGGATGCAGTGGTTGATGGCTTGATGGTGGGCATCCTGTTTCTATCCTGAGTTCCCTCAGGGTTCACCATCGGGGTGGTTGTAATATAGTGGCTTGATGGCTGCAACATCTTTTGTTTCCTGATATGGCAAGCGACATTTTTTCATTGACATCCTGAAATAGGCTCTGGGATTACACCTGGTCTCAGTCCTTGCCAAGCTTGCAGCGTGTTGGAGGAGACAGAAACTACAAGAAACTCTGGTAGGTGCTCACAGTGATGGGGGAATTCAACATGTCCTGATAACACAGATCAAGATGGGGGCAAGCTATAGACTTTCAAAGAAAGAGACTTGCCATGTGAGACATAAGAAGTAAACAGGAGTTGGTCAGGTGTAAAACGGAACTAGAATTTTCCAGGGAAATGAATAATATATATGATGTCTTAGAAGTTGGAGAGAGTGTGATGCACATGAGGAACAGACTTCTGGCCTCAATATTGTATTTGTTTGTTGTTCTCTGCGAGCATTTTGAGGGTAAGGATCCTAACCAATTCTTTCTAAAGCCCAAGTGCTCAGTACAGCATCTGATACATCACTATTCAATAAATATCTATGCATATATAAACTAAAGAGCACCCACAACATGCCAGACATTGAAGTAGAACTACTACTGGCTTTTCATAAAATTCAAACTTATTCAGAAAGTATGTAAATTAAAATAGAGCTATTTCTTGCCAATGGTAAGAAATTCTGAAAAATGTATTTACCATCTGAGCACAAAAAGTGGGGAAAGAACCAACCAGTGTTTTTGAAAATTCTTGAACATTTACTGTAAAAGCTGCCATGTCTATGCTTTAACTGATTTAAAAATGAACAAATAAAATTCAGTACATCTATCATATTTATATGCTTGAAATCTGTGCGTGTACATTTGTGTACATGTATATCCTTGGATCTGCATAGAATATGCTTTGAAGTTTGTAAACGAACAAATCTAAAGTAAACATTAGATATATATTCTCACACAGGTTTACTCATAGAAACGGCCTAACTCCTCCCCCTCTTCATTATTTTCTCCTTCCTCCTCCATTTGGACCCAACCCCCACCCCTTGCTTCAAGACCTTATGGCTCATTTTCTCTAATCATCTCTTCCGATGTCACCTACACTGCTCCGGAACCACTAGTCAGTGCTGGGAGGCCAGGTTATTTTGTGTGGGGGGGGGGGGGAGGGGGGGAGTTAAGGGTACTGACCCAATAAATACTGGTAAATACTTAACATGTGTCGCTCCAAGTGTAGTTCTGACATGAATTTTGGTTTTTGTTTATGTTAACTAGTAAGACAAAACTCAAACAGAGGTGAAGACCTATATCAGAACTTCACTAATTCATTAATGACTTCCACGACTTCCTTACTGAATTGCACAATAGTTTTTCAAATACCAGAAGACTAGTTTCTCAATTCTGTGTGCTATTCTATTCACAATGTAATGGCTACAGAAACAAAACACATTTAAATTTAATCTGCATTAACATATTTTAAGGAACTCCCTGGTGGTCCAGTGGTTAGGACTTGGCGCTTGCACTGCTGTGGGCCCGGGTTCAATGCCTAGTTGGGGAACTAACATCCCCCAAGTCTCACAGACAAAGAAAACAAAGACCCCCCCCCACAAAAACAAAAACATATTTTACATCACTTTCTTAATTCTAGACAATCAACATAACAATCGATCAAACCCTGATTTCCTGATCTCCGTGGTGTGCTGTAAATACCTTCACCGTGGCCTGTTTCCAGCTACCAATGTAAAGGCACTGGATACATATCTAAGTAGAGATATGCAGTTGCATACCATTATATAACATTTCCACAATACAGATACAAAAGATATAAATAACTTCAAGAACATAGATAATAGTAAAATGTAATAAAATACTTAGGAAGCAATAAGTTTTGAGTATTTTTACCTTTTTATATAATTAATTTATTGTTAAGTTCAAATAATTTATTTTTAATCATCTGCTCTGAGTTGGTATGAGCTGCCTACAGCACACCACTGGTCTTGACCCCCTTACTCCAGGCAGTCACCATCATCTTTGGGTGTATTGGACCAATGCAAAGACTCTACTATGCTTGGTGCTCTGTTCTCTATGGTTTTAACCCTTGTCTTTGCAGGGACAGTCCTTTACCTCATGGCAAAAGAATGGCAAAGGAGCTCTCAGTAACATTCTGAGAATTTGCATATGATATGAGAGAGGAAGAGGAGATACAGATACAGATACGGATACACATAGAGTTAGAAATAGAGATAGAGACAGAGATAGAGATAAAGAGATAGAGAGAGAGAGAAGCTAAAAGTAGGTTGGATGTTTGTTATTATTTCAGCAATGTCAGTGTTTCTGGATTTGAAAAAACTTCTGTATGCAAATCTTTCTCAGTGAGAACTGTACTTTTTTTTAATTGAAGTATAGTTGATTTACAATACTGTGTTAGTTTCAGGTGTACAGCAAAGTGATTCAGTTTTATATATATATTCAGTTTTATACAAATATAAATATATATATTCAGGTTATTTTCCATTATAGGTTATTAGAAAATACTGAATATTTTTCTGCATGTTATACAGTAAATCTTTGTTGCTTATCTATTTTATGTACAGTAGTTTTTATCTGTTAATCCCATAATCCTAATTTATCCCTCCCCCAATCCCTTTCCCCTGTGATAACCATAAGATTGTTTTCTATGTCTGTGAGTCTGTTTCTGTTTTGTAAATAGATTGATTTGTATTATTTTTTAGATTCTGCATATAAGCAATATCATATGATATTTGTCTTTCTCTGATTTACTTCACTTAGTATGATAATCTCTAGGTCCATCCATGTTGCTGCAAATGGCGTTATTTCATTCTTTTTGATGGCTGAGTAATATTCCATTGTATATAGATATAGATATATATATAGATATATAGATATATAGATATATAGATATATATATATATATACCACATCTTCTTTATCGATTCATCTGTTGATGGACATTTAGTTTGTTTCCATGTCTTGGCTATTGTAAATAGTGCTGCTGTGAACATTGGGGTGCATGTATCTTTTTGAGTTAAGTGTTTTAGTCTTTTCTGGATATATGCCCAGGAGTGGGATTGCTGGATCATATGGTAGTTCTATTTTTAGTTTTTTAGAACCTCCATACTGTTCTCCATAGTGGTTGTACCAATTTACATTCCCACCAACAGTGTAGGAGGGTTCCCTTTTCTCCACACCATCTCCAGCATTTATTATTTGTAAAATAAATAATGATAGCCATTCTGTACTTTTTAATAAAGAACTGTGTAACTGTGAGGACTAGGTCAGATAGTAGATGTGAAACACTTAGAAAAGTAGTCCCTAGTAGGTGTTAAGTGCTGAAATCAGAGTGCCCGGGTTTGAATCTTGACCCATTCCTTCACTGACTGTGTATTTCTGGGCAAGTTCAGTAGCCTCTGAGTTTTAGGGTTTTTGTTCTTCCTGTAAATGGGGCAAAATAACAGTACCTACCACATAATGTTGTTCTAAGGATTAAAATGGATGTCGGAACATAGTTAGTCCTCAAAAATATACCTCTCATCCTTATTATGATTAGTTCTGACCCCAGTGGCAAACCCCTTACCAAATTATTGTGTTGCTAGACCTTGAGTTTCCTGGGGCTAATAAGACCATCACAGTGTTAGATCAATATTTAATCTGTTCTAAGGATTTCTGCTTGTCCTCTGTGTATGGATCACATAGCATTTAATTATTTCCCACTCCCATTTTCTGACCATAAAAATGCAGATCAGTAACAATGCCTAATATATATGGATAGCTCTGTGCTAATCCCTGATGCTCACAATGTACGAGACCAATAATACCTGATTCTACAATATACAGCAGTAATTTCTGTTCTTCCTGGTAACTCTGGGAGATAGTTTTATTTTCTCTAATTTACACATGAGTAAACAAGCTCAGAAAAGTTCAGGGTCATGTCCAGAGTCCCCAGACCAAGAACTGGTAATCAAGGGTACATTATGAATCTGGATCCCATATCCTTCACCTGAATCCAAACTGCCTTCAGTTTACCAGGGTAGGAGGTCAAGATGCACTGTCTTCCCAGCTGGGCTATAGGATCATTACAGGCAGAGAACATGATTTAGCATTCTTTTGTGCCCCTGGTACCCAATTTGATGTTAAGCCCACCGTAGGTATACATGAAATACCTGCTGAGTAAACTAGTGGCTCAGTTTGTATTTAAAATTTGCCATAATTTGACAAGACTGAATCCATAATGATATCACAGCTAGAGAAAGAATGTGTCAGTCAAAAGTACTCTCCACTAAAGAGTTTTTCTGCTCTCAGAAGCTGTGCGAGTTGGTGAAGGAGACTTGAGGCACTGGCTATTTAATCAGATATTTGTTCCAAAAAATCAAGGCTCTTTATACGATTTTACTTGCACAGTCTTGCTTTTAATTCAAAAATATCACTTGCCTTTAATTGCAGGTATAAAAATAAATAACATAGACTATTATACTATTTACTATTATTTATTTAACTCCTTTGCAATGTGCTAAGCACCTACTTTGTTATAGTAATTAATCCTCAAGGAGCACTGTTAAGTGAGCATTGCTATGTATTTTGTGTTTATTTTCTGCCTCCTTGAACTAGAATAAAGCTTCAATAGAGGAAGGGCATTGTCAGTTTTCTTCACTGCTGAATACCATCACCTACAGGGGTGCCTAGTCATTTTAAATGAATAATAAATACTTGTTACAGGAATAATCTGATCGATGAACCAGCTTTGGATACAAGGTCCATCCTAAACAAGGATGAATTCTGAATTCTGAGTAGCATGGAAAGTGGCCAAGTTAAGCTGTAGGGAGTCCCAGAGTCTAGTAAAACCAATACAACAAAGAGTGCACGCTTCCCGCTTTAGGCAGAACTGGGATGGAATTCTGCCTCTCTCACTTGCAAGCTGTGTGACATTAAGATTGTTTTAGGAATACTCTTAGCCTGTTATCTCCTCCGCATAGTTGTATAAAATTCACAAAAGCTCTCATTCATTTATTCAAGAAGCATTTATCAAATGTCCTCTATGTACCAGGAACCTGTCATGGGTGCTGGGAATAAAAAGAGGAATAAATACATTTCGTTGCCTCTGGAAGGTCACAATGGTGAGATAGACAAGTTACCACTGTTTACAGTGCAATGGGATTAGGGCTCTGACAGGGATATTATGAGAGTGCCCCTGGCAGATGGAGTAAAAGAAGCTGCTGCTGTTCACATCCTTCCAACCTTTCTGGTAATAAAGTCATACACCTCTAAAAGGCCTCCAGCCTGCCTCTCGAATCATCTGTGTATAAAATTTAACATGGCAGAGAGAGTGACAAATTGTTTCTGGCTCAGCTCCATCCAAGTGTAGCTCAATAACTCAAATGACAGCAAAAGTCACAATGGAGCAAAATATACTTTCGTCTGTGGAGATGACCATCAATGTTGGCACATGAAAAGTTTCCATAGACCTCTAGGACACAAGAAAGAAACTCCAAGATATGCAAGAAGGAATCTTCAAGATAAGCATTGTCACTTCGGAGCAGAAGCAGCTGAAACCTGGTTCAGAAAAGTGGCACGAGAAATTAGACAGAGTGGCTGTACTGGGCTGGACATATTTCTGGGAATTTTCAGGTCACAGAGATGACTCAGAAAAGGTCCCTACCCTCTGAGAACTTACAGTCTAACAATACAGAAACATAAACAGATCATCTTAATATGTGGATTTTTTTTCTTTCCCAACTACTCTGAGAGGTATTTTTCAATACCCACCCCCTGCCTTCTACAGATGAGGAAACAGGCTGAAAGATGTTAGGTAACTTGGGTGGTAAGTGATGGAGTTGGGACCCACATCCAGGTTTGTCTCTTTCCAAAGCCAGACCTTCATCCACTCACTATGACATTTCACTTACATTATACTTACTGAGTCATACCTGTCCTTCCTGATGAGACGTGCATTATGTTTTCTGATAGGGTTCACACGTGCAAAATCTAGGAACCCATCAGGGAAGAGTATCCCTGTAAAGTGCCAAGTTAGATCTCAAAATTGCTGCTCTGAAACCAATAGGCCTGAAACCAACAACTTTTCTCTATAGTGAGTCAGGAAAGAGAAGGCACCATGGAAGTGACAGCAGAGCGAGGGGGCAGTGTACATTTAAGTCCTGAATTAAAAGTGATGACACTGTTATAGGTGGGAGCTTGGGGTAATGTACATTGCATGGACCACTAGTGATGAGAACTGACTACACCGCTATGTCCCTGACCAAGTTAAGCCTTTTTACAGCCTGATCACATTTGCCCACCCCTCAGCCTGGTGTTTAGAAGCCTTACTCTGTCTCCAGTGCTTTTGGCTGCTGTGCATTAGGTGCCAAGTAAAGTTCTCTATTGCGCTATGAGGTACAATAGAGAGGGGAATTCTGACCCATTTTCAGTGCCATCCTTCACTGTAGCCAGCAGTCCACACCACAGGGCATAAGTTGGGTTAGCATTTCTCACAACTCAGTCACTCGTTCCCCACTTTTAAGACTCTAACATATCCGGATGCCACTGTGCTGATTTTTTCTAATATTTTCAGGAAAATTGAATGACTTTTAAGATTTAAATGAAAAATCATGGTAATTGAAAGATAACTAGAAAAATAAATACAATAAGATGTTTAAAAGTTTTTTTTTTACATTTTCATTTTAAATTTTAAACTGAAATAAAATGAGTGAAATGAATTGATGTCCGTACTACTTAACATTTCATACGTATTCTCTCATCTAATTCTCATAAGACAATCCAGAATGCATAATACCATTTCCATTTTTCAAGATGAGTAAACTGAGATCTGAGAAGTTTGGAGACACGCACAAAGTAAGAGAAGTGCTATGTCACAGACTTAGGATGGAAACCCACAGTCATACGATGCCAAGGCCCACAAAGACTGCTGAGCAGGCCGTGCACGTGTTCCTCAGCTTAATTATCTACCAACAATCGTCCCTTTCCTTTTCTCTCTGACACAGTTTTATGGAGTTTACATCCCATTTCCTCTCAATACTATCAGCCGATTTATCACCCCTGAGACATCTCCCCAGATCCTGTGGCAAGATGTTCACGACACCCCAGTGAGACTAAGTATGGCATTCTTCTTCCTGAAATGTAGTTATGTTTTCTGTCTTTTGGGGACAGGGTAATTTATTTGAATACTTTCTAATAGGGAAAATTCATTGCTGTTTACAGTTGTCCTGCCGTCATACAAAAAACTGTACCCTGAGGAGAGTCCTTTATTGCAGAAATGGTTTCTGGTAGAAAGTATGCAAATGAGAAGCTTAGAGTTGGCTTCTGGAAAAACAGATGATAGAGGGGAAGGAAGGAGAGGCAGCTTCTATTCCTGGAGAATCAAGAAGTATGATAAGGGATGGAGGATTGAGAGGAAGACAGGGAGAGGGAGTGAGGGTGGGGAGAGAGAAACTGGGCAATTGCCAATAAAGGAAGAAATCTGGGAGAAAGAGCAACGATATTTACAGGAAAATTTATGGTGATATTCCATGGAGTGTGTAATGTCAACGCACTCCCCATCATCCCACCAAGGCCTTGAAGTGGCTGTGATTAGCTATATGTTTACTGCCAAATAAAACACATATATTACTATTAATTTTTTTTGTGTGGCCATGCCACACACGTGCCCCCTGCAGTGGAAGCATAGAGTCTTAACCACTGGACCACCAGGGAAGCCCTACTATTAAATTTTTAGTGTCCAAGTAGCACTAAAATTATTCTGGGTGTCACCAGTTTTCTGTGTTCCACACTTCTGAGAGCTCTTACTTTCAGGAAAGAGAAAGGGCTTTGCGGTTAGGCCTGGATTGGAAAGTTACACATGAAGGTGGTGGAATAGGTGAGCAAACAGTTAATAATCTTGTCTAGAATAAGCCATTTTGCACTTCACAGCTGGAGATAATCCCTCAGTCCTGGATTATGGCATCCTTTACGTAGAGTTGCTGAATGGTACACGCCATTCCAGGAAGAGCATTCACACTGTGCCTCTGTCAGCCATGCATGAGTGTGGAGGGAAGCATGCCAGGACCCCAGGAGTCTTCAGGCCAGGGATGGGGGAAATAAGGCCAGTGGCAGGAACATTACAATTTCTATTTTATCTTTTTGACCATACAACTAAATCCTGGACCTATTTTATTTTACATTTATGTGCTCTGTGCTATGAGGACTTATAATAAATAATAGGCTGTAAATGATTCACATTTACTCTCACTGGAAAATGGCAAATGATAGCAGCAATGGAGTAGCGACCTCCAGTGGATATTGGGGGGAATTGTACAATCCTGGATAGGTTCCTTGTGAAGCCAAAGTTTTGGCTGGCTCCTTTTCAGCAAGTCTGGAAAGATTCCCTGAAGCTGGCAGATAGATGGTTTCTGTCTCCAGAGGGTCAAAGAACTGAGCCTTCTGACATCAAAAGATACTTCAGTTATGACACTTTCCTCTGCCATAAGAGTTCCAGGCATCAAGTCTAGGCACAACTACATTCAGCAGAAAAAGAAGGCTGCTCTCTCCTCTGTGTCCTTTCTGGGGAGCAAGAAAACCCTTCACAGAAATCCCAACTTCTATTTTCAATTTAATTCTTCTGAGCCCGAATAAGATCTTGGTCTTATTTGCTCATTTTTTAATTCTGTGAAAGACTTATAATCAGAAATAAAACAATCAAATATGCAATTTGTTCACATGGTAGCAAACATAAACATAACAAAATGCACATAAAAATGGCAAAATATAGCATCTATAACGCCTTCACTCAGAGATGTCCACAGTCAGCCATGATTGTGTTTGTGTATCTTTCCAAACTTCTGGCTATGCACATGCATGCACACTCACACAGACACAGACACACAGACACACACACACACACACACACACACAAACACATTTCTCTATTTCAAAAGCCACTTTTTTCATTTGGCTTTAGAAGGTGAATATACTTTTACGTCAAGTAATATATGCCTGCATCATCATTTTTAATGTTTCCATGATATCCAATTTCATGGTTATAATATAATTCATTTAATCACCGCCCACATTGGTAAACATTTAGGGTTTTTTTTCTGGTTGTCTATGGTTACAGTGCTAATTCCAAAGAGCAAGGTACAGAACAGTGTGTACAATGTGCTACACTTAGGTAAAAATGGATGGAGAATCTATTGATCAATACACTTAATTCCCTTGGAAAATTACTAAATTCTTTACCAAGTGAATATTATAAACTATTTGTAAAAATCCATAAAAATTCAAATGAAGAGTCATTTATTCCCACATGAGCATAGTAAAATAGAAATAACCTATAATGCCAGTTACACAGAGAAGCCCACCCCCTTCAACCCTCCCACCCTCCTCTGCCTCCCAAAGTCCCTGCCTGCCACCCAAAGAATTTTAAAAAAAAAACAGGTTCTCCAACCTGTCCCTTTGCTGTAACTCCATGTCCAGTACCCTGTAACCTCCTGTACTTTTTCTTCATGAATCACCTCTCATCACAAATCACCACCCCAGGAGTGGCAGCCCTCTACTGTGCAGACACTGTCCAGTGCCAAGGGACCTAGTATTTTTGGAATCCAAAGAAGTAGTGATGTATTTTGTGTGGGGTAGAAACAATTAAGCCCTCACACCCATCACACAGAGATGCCCACCTTCCCTTTATATCTGCCCCCCACCCTCTACCCTCCATCCCTGCTCCTTTATCCACCCCTGACTTAAGAATGAACTTAGGATCCATTTTCCCTAATACACCCCTTGCAGGTAATCTGACAACCAAGACATTTTGTTTTCAGGAGAAACTGCTATAGTCAATCACTTCCACTTTCTGGAGAGCCTCCAAGGGCTACAGCTCCTTTAACATGCCAAAAGGGCTCTTTGTCTCTGGTATTAACCGTGTCTCTCCCAGAGTATCCACTTATTTTGAGGTTGTAGTCAAAGAATGTCAAAGGAGCACTTGAATTTAGAAGTGTGCAATATCACATAGCATGGATTTGATGGACTGTGGCAGCAAAGGGGAGGGAAAGAGAATGGTTTAATAAGAGAAAGTGTTATGTTCTTACCATGTCTGTATTTCTGTATTAAAATGAATGTCTTTCTGTTTCTTCTTTTCACAAATAAGAAAGAAATAGTGTACTGTAGTGGGCTAAGATTGTGGATATGGGGACCAGACTAATGCTTGGATTCATATCTCAGCACCACCATTTGCTGGCTGTGTAAATCAGCTAAGGTTCCCCATGTACCCATGTGTGATATTTAAAAAGTAATAGTGCCCACATTGCAGTAAGGATTAAGTCAGTCCCTGAACATGAAGTACTTAAAGCAGTGCTGGCATAGCCTAAGTAGTCAATAAGCATTAGTATCAATATTTCTGTGAAAATCAGTTCAGAGGTAATTGGTTTAAAATCAGTGGTCAGATGTTTCCAACATCCCTGTTTGCTTAACACAGCATCTTCCGTAAACAAACATTCCCAACGTAGAATTTATATGAGATTATTTTGCTGTAATGCACATGCGTGTGTGTGTGTGTCCATCCAGGCTGTCTGGAATGAATGAATAGACAATGTTAAATTTTTAAAAATTATTTCTGTGCCTCCGGCCCAAGTCTGTCCTGGAGCTACACATTTTGTCAGTAAAATTTCTATGCTCCAGTATAATATTTAGGAATAATAGTGGAACCTTGGATTCCAAGTTTGGTGAAGTGAAATGGATACTGGCAAACAGAACTATATTGTTCTTTAAAAGTATACTTTAAGCTTAGCCACTGATTTCCATTTGCATCTTGCCCTTGGATACAAGAAATTATTTTGTTTAAAAAGAAAAGTTTTCATGACTAACTGTAGATAGCGTGTTCCAGAAAGAGAGAAAAAGATAAAGATTTTAAATTGCAATATATCAAAAAGTAGTGACCATCAGGATTATTCTCAGAGAGGCTATTGTAGAGAGTGGGGGTGGGGGAGAGGTTACAGAGTTTAAATTCTAGCTCAAGGACTTAGGCATGAGGAGGAGATATCTGCTGTAGACTCATGTAAGGGGATATTTTTCCAAATTAGCTTTTAATATTGAGGAAATTAAAAATATATATTTAATTATTTGAAAATGGAAACAGATTTTATTATACTGCTAGATACAATTTTTTTGTCATGCAGTTAAGAACTTGAGTGCAATGGATCATTTTCTATTTCACAGCATGTAGATAAATATTCAGTTTTGGATGATAAAAGCAATTCAGTTATGTTAGAATCGCTGAGATACAAATGTCTTTGTTCCTAAGATAGTCATCCATTTCCAATACTATTTTTCCTGAAAAATATAGGCACCTCACAGGGCATAGCATCCCTATAAAGTATTCTTGACCAAAACTAAAAGGCTCTTCTTTGAAACCAACAAGATTGGGTTCTATCTTTCCAAATTTCCATTGGTGAAGATGGAGCATGTGACCTAAACAACAAAAGTCAAAGACAGTACAAGACGGATGGGTACCTTACAGAGTTTAAAGGACTTGGGAAACAGAGCCGCTTCTTCTGTTCTGCCCTTCAAATAGGGTCCATTCTTCAAAGAGAGCAGCTTCTCAATAACAGCTGTTATCTGGGAAAGAAGAGGTCATGTCTTCCCTGAAAGCCCTGTGCCACTCACAGCTAGAGAATTGTCATCCACAGAATTCCCCTGTGGTGGCATGGGTAATTAAAAACCCAAGAGAACCTCTATCTCTCTGGACAGAAGATTAGTTACAGGGGCCTCTGGAAGCCAGAAAATATGGAGAGGGGAATCTTGGAGAGGAGAGTGTGCAAGAAGGGAATATCCTAATTCTGTTAATGAAATTTCTATACATTTCAGGCTTATTGTTAAGTTGCACATGCACAGCATAGACCCAAAGCAGCATAGTAAGATACTTTGAACTTAACTATGCCATAAACCACCACTCAAGTCTCAGACTAAATCCTGAGAGGTGCATGTGTGAGACAGTCAAAACAGCATAGCGATTTCTTTGCAAATTGAACTTAAAATGGAATAATCATCCAAAGGTGAGACAGGATTTTTACTTTAAACCTAACCAGGTTGATTTCTAGCTAAGCCAACCAACCAAACAAAAAAGTATTCTCCAGAGGATATTAATAGGACCCAAAGTCAAACAATATAATATTCAGGATACAGTACAACTATATAGTCAAGAATACAATCCAAAAATATACTACATATCAAGAACAAGGAAAGTTTGAAAAGAAGTGTAAGGGAAAATTCAACATGTGCCAACCTCAAGGTGACCCAGATATTGGAGTTGTCAGATAAAGATTTTAAAGAAGGTATTACAACCATCCTCCATGGGTGAAGGTGGAGTGAAGGTAGATGCTGTTGAAATGAAGGGAAAGACAGATGTTCTAAGCAGAGAAATATAAATTATTTTAAAAGTCAAATGGAAATTTCATAAATCAAAAATGCAATATCAGATATTTAAAAGTTCACTAGATGGGCTCAATAGAAGAATAGAAATGATAAAGACAGACTGAGTAACATCCAATCACATAAGCAAAGAGGAAAAAAAGATGGAAATAAAATGAGCAGAGACTCATAAATTGTGGTATTCATTGGACTCTAAAAAGGAGAGGGAAAAGATACTAGTGCAGAACATACATTTCAAGAAATAATTTCTGAAAATTCCCCAAATAAGTGAAAGACATAAATATACAGATTCAGGAAGCTCAGTGAACCACAAAGATTATAAACTCAAAGAAAATCATGCCCAGAAAAATCAAAATCAAACTTCTAAAAACCAAAGATTAAAAAAAAAAACCTTGAAAATGGCCAATAAAAAATAATGCAACACATATAAGGGGATAATGATTCAAATAACAGTGCACTGCTCCTAGGAAACCATCAGGGCCAGAATACAGTGTAGCAATACCTTGAAAATGCTGAAAGAAAATAATTGTCAACCTGGAATTCTACATTCAGCAAAAAAATACCCTTAAAGGAACGACATTTAAATAATGACCTTCTCAGATAAAGAGAACGCTAATAGAGTTTGCTGCTAGAAAATCAAGTCTAAAGTAAATGCTAAGAAAGTTTTTAGACTGAAAGAAAATGATAGGAGTAGAAAACTTTGAACTTCAGAATGAATAAAAATAGAAAGGGTAAATTTCTAGATGAATATAGTAGACTATTTTTCTCTTCTTAAATTTTTCAAAATATGTATGGCTATAAAAAGCAAAAACTTGTAACATTAACTGGTGGGGTTACCACAGTATGTAGATGTAAGACCTACAACAACTATAAAGGGGAGGTGATTTTACTTGAAATGGTAAAACATTAACTGAAGTAGATTTTTTAAAGTAAGGTATATACATTTTAATCCCTAGAACAACCACTAAAAATTTTAATATAAGGAGACAGTTAAAAAAAACAAAAGATAAATAAAATGGCATATGAAAACTATTCAAATAACATAAAATAAGGGAGGAAATGAACAGAAAAATTTAAAACGCATGGGGAAAACAACAACAAAAACAACAAAAATACAATAAAATAGTAGAGCTAAATCCAATATAACAATAATTATATTAAATATAAATGTTCAAAACAAATTAATTATAAATAGATGTCAGATTAGGTAAAGGAAAAAGGATTAAACTATATGCCTTTTATAAGAGACACTCCTTAAGTAAAATGACACGGGTGGCTAAAAGTAAAAGATAGAAAAAGGATGCCATGCAAAGTCTAATCAAAAGAGAGCTGGAATAGTTAAAATAACATCAGTCAAAGCAAATTTCAGAACAAGAAAAAGTATCAGACATAATGAGGAACAGTAGCTAATGATAAAAGGGTTAATTCACAAAGAAGGAATGACAATCTTAAATATGTGTGCACTAAGAACAAAATTTCAAAGTGCATGAAGCAAAATCTGATAGAACATGAAGCAGAACTACAGAAATTCATAATTAAACTTTCAGAATTGGCACTCTTCTCTCAGCAATCAATAAAACAAGTGGTTTGAAAATCAGCAAGGCTGTAAAAGACCCAAACAATATCACTGACCAACTTGGCCTAATTGATATTTGTAGAATGCCCCACCTAATAACAGTATAATAAACAGTCTTTTTAGGTACACGTTGAACATCTAAAGAAGACAGGCCTTCATCTGAGCCATAAAAGAGAAAAGCTTAACAAATTTAAAAGAATAGAAAGAATATAAGATATCTTCCTCAACCATAGCACAATTAAACCAGAAATTCATAACAGAAAGGTATCTGGGAAAATCTCTAACTATATTCAAACAAAAGCACACATTTATAAATGACCCATGAGTCAAAGAGGAAGTTTCAAGACAAATTTAAAAATATTTGGAACTGAATAAAAATGAAAATATAATGTTTTCAAAATTTGTGATATATGCAAGATGGAGCAGCCCCACTGCTTTAAGGTTCTCCTTCTTATAACTAAAAATATCTAGACATAACACTGTAAATATGAAAACACCTGAAAGGTGGAAATAAATCAGGCTGCCTAGGGACCTTGAGACTCAAGGAACGACACGGGTAGTGATTTCCCGAGTTTCCTTATTGCCTCCATTATATTCCAGACAGACAGAGCTCTGCAGAAGCCTCCAACCCAGAACTGCTAACAGGCATAGACAAAAAGCTTCAAGAAAAAAGCTGTTCCTCTTAGCCAAAGGACCAGAAAAGTGTGCCCTAACAATAGAAAATCTTTTTAGCAATATCGGCACTACTCCAGCCAAACATCAAAGAAAAAACTACACCCTCCTCCCCCTACAGTGACAGTCCTGTAATTCTCTAACCCAGTGGTATTGGTGAAGCTGAGCAGAGAGCTAATGTTACATTTCCCACCTGGAAGAAGCAGGTAGTGCTCTTATTGCCCCACTGAATAGTTTCCGTGTGCCAAGAAGTAAAATGATCCTCCACTTCTATTTGAAGGGAGCAGGCTGTGATGTTCTAATGATTCCCATGCAGGGCTTGTACTTCTGGATGGTGTGAAGGGGAGCTGATCTCCCACCCCTCACTTGGTGGAAGCAGGCAATGCAGACTCTCCCGCCAGGATGTTGTCAGTGGGGTCCAGTAGTGAGCTGGATGTCCAACCACATACGGAAGCAAAGAGACTTAACGAGGGAGTTCAAGGTAGAGCTAGTCACCACTATGCTTCACCTGCCATTCCTGCCAGTGTCAGCAGGGCTGGCTGAGGAGCTGAAGCCTCCACCTCCCCACCCAGCATCAATGAGACAGAATGATATTGTGAGGTGAAGGTAGTTGGCACTTCACTTTCCTGCTACCCATGACATTGTGTCCAAAAGGCCAAATTGGGATCTGGGTTTACACCAGCACTCAGAGGAAACAGATACAGTGAAAGTTGGTACCCTATTACCATCATGAAGAAGTTAGTGGGATCAAAGGAGGAAGCTGAATTTCCACTCCAGCAGTTTGCAATGAGGCAGTGTTAGTGAGTACTTACTTTTGCCAGGATACTATAGGTAGGGACCAGCAATTGCTGAACATACACACTCACCTGGCCCTTGTGCTATACCTCGACAGAAGCTACACTAGGTTTAAAAGGAGGAGGATTAAATAAATAAGATCTAGTGCCTCACAATATAATAGCTAATATGTCCCATATACAATAGAAAATCAAATGTCATACCAAGAGCCAGAAAAATCACAACACAAATAAGAAAAGACAATCAATAGACAACAAGACTGAGATGAACCAGATACTGTAATTTTCTAATAAGAATTTTAAATCAGCCATCACAAAGATGCTTCAACAAAAAAATAATAAATTCTCTTAAAACAAATGAAAAAATAGAAAATCTCAGCAAAAAAAAATAGAATTTATGAAAAGGAAATAAATAGAAATTGTAGAAATGAAAAACACAATAAACAAATTTTTTAAAAACCTCTCACATTCAGTGAGTCTCTCCAGGGCTCAAAATTAGAGTGGAGATGACAGAAGATAGAATTAGTGAAATTGGAAACAGATCAATAGAATTTACCCAAACTGAACAACAGAGAGACATTGTGCTGAAAAAATGGAGAGTTTCAGTGGCCTGTGAGACAATAAAACAAGAGCTAGCATTTGTATCATCAGAGTCCCAAAAGGAGAGGAGAGAGAGAGAGGGACTGGAAAGTATTCAAAGAAATAATGGCTGAAAACTCCCCAAATTTGGCAAAAGATATAAACATAGAGATTCAATAAGCTTAGTGAACCCAGAATAGGATAAACCTAACTGCATATGAAACATTCTCCAGAATATACAATACGTTAGATCACAAAACAAGTCTGAATTAATTTTAAAAGGTTGAAATCATACAAAGTACTCTCTCTGACCATAATGGAATGAAAGGAGAAACTAATACAAGAAAAACTGGAAAATATACAAATATCTGAAAACGAAACAACACACTTTAAATAGCCAGTGAGTCAAAGGAAAAAATCACAAGTGAAATTTTAAAATACTTTGAAATGTATGAAAATGAAAACACAACATACCAAAAATTATAGTGATGCAGTGGAAGCAGTGCTCGGAGAGGAAACTTATTGCTGTAAATACCTATACTAGAAAATAATAAAGATCTCAAGTCAATAGCATAACTTTCCACCTTAAGTAATTAGAAAAAGAAGAGAAAACTAAACCCAAAGCTAGCAGAAGTTAGGAAATGATAAAGATTGACTAGACATAAACAAAAGAGAAAACAGGAAAACAAAGGAGAATCAATGAAATCAAAACCGGTTCTTTGAAAAGATAAACAACTTTGAAAAACTTACATTGACTAAGATAAAAAAGAAAGACTAGATATGAAGCTAGAAATCAACTACATAAAGAAAAGTGGGAAATGAGCAAACACATTGAGACTAAACAACATGTTACTAAAAAACCAATGGGTCAATGATGAAATCAAAGGGGAAATCAGAAAACACCTTGAGACAAATGAAAATGGAAATACAACTTTCCAAAATCTATGGGATGCAGCAAAAGCAGTTCTAAGGGTGAAGTTTAGAGTGACACAGGCCTTCCTCAAGAAACAAGAAAAATCTCAAATAAACAACCTACCCTATCACCTAAAAGAAGAACAAGCAAAGCCCAAAGTCAGCAGAAGAAAGGAAATAATAAAGACCAGAAAGGAAATAAATAAAATAAAGCTAAAAAACAATAGAAAAGATCAATAAAACCAAGAAGTGGTTTTTTGAAAAGATAAACAAAATTGATAAACCTTTAGTCAGGCTTATCAAGAGAGAGGACCCAAATAAACAAAATAAGAAATGAAAAAGGAGAAATAACAACCGATACCACAGAGATACAAAAAAATCATAAGAGAATACTATGAATAGTTATATGCCAACAAACTTCACAACCTAGAAGAAATGAACAAACTTCTAGAAACATACTATCTGACAAGACTGAATCAAGAAGAAACAGACAATTCGAACATACCAATTACTAGAATTGAAATTGAATTTGTAATTTTAAAATGCCCAGCAAACAAAAGTCCAGGACCAGGTGGCTTCACAGGGGAATTTTACCAAACTTATAAAGAAGCACTAATATCTATCCTTCTCAAACTATTCCAAAAAACTGAAGAGGAGGGAACACTCTCAACTTCATTCTACTAGGGCACCATTACCCTGACACCAAAATTCAAGTAGTCTTTTTTACAGAAAATGGCAATCTGATTCAAAATACAGAAAACAAGAGATCTAAAATTGGCAAAATGATATTGAAAAAAAAGAAAAAAGTTGGAGGATTTATATTACTCAGTTTAAAAGGTTTTTATAAATCTACAGTAATAAAACACTTTTACTGGCATAAAGACATATAGTTCAATGGAATAATTTTGAAAGTTCAGAAATAATCTCTTACATTTATGATTAATTTTTTACAAAGATGCTAAAGCAATTCAATGGGGAAAGGATAGTTTTCTCAACAAATGGTGCTGGGAAGAGTGACATCAGCAAAATGCCCGAATAAGATGTCCCTTGCTCATATCCCCCCCTCAACAACAACAATTTGGCATCCACCCACAGACAAGAGTGCTTCTGTGGGAGCTGTAGAATCCAACACCATACACCAAGGGACCTGAGAGTGTATTTGCCCATTTGTGCATTGGGTAATAGGCATATAGACCTTGGTCCTGATTGCGGACCCTACAGTGGCCCCTGAACTGGCACCAGTCCCTCTCAGCCATAGTTTATAGGCTCTTGGAATACACTGTGTTAGACAATCATGCATAGAAAGGGAGCCTTCATGGAAGTCCATGAGTGCAGGAGTCCAGCAGAGAAGTTCCAACACACTGTTAGAGAAAAAAAAAAAATGAGTTTGGATGCACTGGAGAGGTTAAGAGGAACAGTTTGACTTTACCTGTGTCCCCTCTCTCCTAAGGCAGCACAATTTAGTGCCAAGAGAGACTTTCTCAGCTTGTGATTTCTCCCATGGGGGAATGTGAGACCATGTGAGTAACTGTCCAGCTTCTCCAGCTGTGTCGGATGCTGCCAAAGAGGCCCATTTCTCTCTTGCTGCATCCAGAGCACTGAGATGTTAATTTGATGACTGCAGGGGAGGGGGAAGGAGGAAGCTGGGAGAGCAGCAGATAGGACTCTCAGAGGGCATTAAACGGGAACAGATTCTACTAACTACATTGCAGACTCCATTAAGAAGTCTGACTATGAAACACTGGTGAAACCTGACTTGCTGATCTCCCCCAATGAAACACAGGCACCTCCAGCACTCCACACGCCTCATGTACACAATCCCCCACCCTGTGGCCAGCTCCCTGGGTGTACGCCTGAATGTGGCAAGAGCAAGCCTGGCAGATGGCTAGTGAGCACATAAAGAAAGATGGCCCAAATGTGTGAGCCAGGGAGAGACCACAAACTTCAGATTTAGCACCGCCCTTGAGAAAGCAAAGGGAGGATGTCAGCACTCAGCCTGGTATGTTGCAGAATTAAAAGAAAGCATATATGCTCAATATTCTGTGACAGAGGGAGCAAGAAGTGTGGAGCAGGCATATCCATAGAAGGTCTGAGAAAAATTCACAATCACTAGCAGAGCAGACGGAAGGTATTTCTCTCCCAAAGACAGTCAGAAAGACTGGAGGAGGTGACAGCTACTTCCTATGTGAAGACAGAAATGCAAGACTTCAAGGAGCATGAAAAATAAAGGTAACATGACACCACCAAGGATCACAATTATCTTCCAGTAACTGACATAAAAGACATGGAGATTTGTGATTTATTTGATAAAGAATTCAAAATAGCTGCTTTATGAGCTACAAGAAAACACAGAGAGACAATTCAATGAAATCAGGAAAACAAAATGAACAAAATGAGAAGTTTAACAGAGACAGAAATAATAAAAAAGAACCAAACAGAAATTCTCGAGCTGAATAGTACAGTGAATGAAATGAAAAATGCAATAAAGAGAATCAACAGCAGAATGGATCAAAGAAGAAAGAATCTGTAAGTTGGAAGACAGGACCTTTGAAATTATCCAGTCAGAGAATAAAGAAAAAACAATGGAAAGAGTAAAGAAACACTATGTGATTGATACAAAATCATTTTTAAAAATCTGCATATTATTGGAGTCATGGGAGAAAAGAGGGAGAAGGGAGTAGAAAGCTTATTTAAAGAAATAACAGCTGAAAACTTCCCAAATCTGGGGAGAGATTTGAACATCCAACTTCATGAAGTTCAACTGTCCCCAAATAAACTCAACTGAAAGAGATCTTCTGCAAGACATATTATAATAAAACAGTCAAAAATCAAAGACAAAGAGAGAATCTTAAAAGCAGCAAGAGAAAAGAAGCTTGTAACTTACAAGAAAACCGTCATAAGCCTATCAGAGGATTTCTCAGTAGAACCATACAGGCCGGGAGAGAGTGGAATGATATACTCAAAGTGCTCAAAGGAAAAAAAAACAACAAAAACTGCCAACCACGAATACTCTATCTGGCAAAGTTGTCCTTCCGAAATGAAGGAGAGTTAAAAAATTTTCCCAGACAAAAGCTGAGGGAATTCATCACCACTAGACCTGCCTTACAAAAAGTGGTGAAAGGAGTTCTTCAAACTGAAATTAAAGGACAATAATCAGTGACATGAAAACATATGCAAATACACAACACACTGGTAAAGGTAAGTATATGCTCAAATTCAGATACTTTAATGTTTTAATATGACAGTGTGTTAACCACTTAACTCTAGTATAAAGGTTAAAGGACAAAATATTTAAAATAAACCATAGCTACAATAACTGGTTAATGACTACACAATAAAAAAGAGGTAAATTGTGAAAGCAGTAACATAAAAAAGGTGGGGAGTAAAACGATAGAGTTTTTGTATGCAATTAAAGTTAAATTTTTATCAGTGTAAAATAACTATTATAAGATGTTTTATGTAAGCCTCATGGTAACAACAAAGTAAAAACCTAAAGCAGATTCACAAAAGATAATGAGAAGGAATCAAAGCATACCACTACATAAAATTATCAGTTCACAAAGGAAGGTGGCAAGAGAGGAAAAAAGCAACAAGGGAACTACAAAACAGCTAGAAAACAATTAATAGGACAGCAATAGTAAGTCCTTACCTATCAATAATTGCATTAAATGTAAATTGATTAAATTCTTCAATCAAAAGGCAGAGAGTGGCTGGCTGGACAAAAAAACAAGACCCAACTACATGCTACCTACAAGAGACTCAGCTTAGCTTTAAGGACACGCATAGGCTCAAAGTGAAGGGATGCAAAAAGATATTCCATGCAAGTGGAAACCAAAAGAGCACAGGAATAGAATACTTATACCAGGCGAAATATACTTTAACTCAAAAGCTGTGACAAGACATGAAGAAGGTCATTATATAATGATAAAGGGGTCAATTCATCAAGGGTACATAATAAGCATAAATATATATGCACACAACATTGGAGCACCCAAATATATTAAGCAAATGCTAACAGATCTAAAAGGAGAAATAGACAAAAATACAAAAATACTAGGGGACTTCCATACCCCACTTTCAACAATGGATAGATCATACAGATGAAAATCAATAAGGAAACATTGAACTTGACCAAATGAACCTTACAGACATATACAGAATATTCCATCCAAGAGCAGCAGAATAAATATTCTTCTCAAGTACACACTTGAGGATAGATCATATGATAGGTCATAAAACAAGTATTAGCAAATTTGAGAAGACTGAAATCATACCAAATATCTTTTCCAACCACAATGGTATGAAACTAGAAATCAAGAAGGAAAACTGGAAAATTCACAAATAGGTGGAAATTAAACAACACACTCCTGAACAGCCAATTGGTCAAAGAAAACAAAAGAGAAACTTGAAATCTTGAAGAAAATGAAAATGAAAACACAGCATACCAAAACTTGTGGAATGCAGCAAGAGCATTTCTAAGAAGGAAGTTTATAGCAATAAACACATACATTAAGCAGAAAGAAAGATCTCAAACAAACATCCTAACTTTTCACCTCAAGGAACTAGAAAAAGAAAAACAAACTAAACCGAAAGTTAGCAAAAGAAAAGAGATAACAAACATCAGGAAAGAAACGAATGAAATAGAGACCAGAAAAGACCAACATACCTAAGAGTTGGTTTTTTGAAAAGATAGCAAAATTTACAAACTTTTAGCTAGACTAAGAAAAAGAGAAGATGCAAATAAGTAAAATGAGAAATGAAAGAGGAGACATTACAACTGATACCACAGAGATACAAAGGACCGTAATAGAAAACTATGAATAACTGTATGCCAACAAATTGGATAGCCTAGAAGAAATGGATAAATTCTCAGAAACATCCAACATACCACGAATGAATCATGAAGAAATACAAACTATGAGCAGACCAATTACAAATAAGGACATTGAATTGGTATTCAAAAACCTCCCAAAAAGAAAAGCTCAGAACAAGATGATTTCATGGTGAATTTCACCAAACATTTAATATTTCATCCATATTCCTGGATGAATATATTTGTAAAAATTATCAACAAAATATTAACAAACCTAACCAAAGTCATATTAATCAAAACAGTATGGTACTAGCATGAAAACAGACAAATAGACCAATGGAACACAACTGAGAGCCCAGAAATATGTTCAACAAATATTTGACAAGGGAGCCAAGAATACTCAATGGGAAAAGGGCAGTTTCTTCAATAAATGGTGTTGGGAAAACTGGATAACCACATGCAGAAGAATGAAGTTGGAACCTTATCTTATACCACTCACAAAAATTAACTCAAAATGGATTAAACACTTAAACATAAGACCTGAAACCATAAACCTGCTAGAAAAAAACATAGGGGTAAAGCTACTTGATACTGATCTTGGCAAAGAATTTTTGGATACGATACCAAAAGCACAAGCAACAAAAACAAAAATAATTAAGTGGTACTACACCAAGCTTAAAAGCTTCTGCACAGCAAAAGAAACAATCAACCAAATGAAAAGGCAACTTATGGAATGGGAGAATGTCTTTGCAAACCTTATATCTGATTTGGGATTAATATCCAATATATATATAAGAAACTCATATAACTCAACAGCAAAACAAAAACAAAAACACACAAATAATGTGATTTTAAAATGAGCAGAGGAACTGAGTAGACATTTTTTCCACAGAAGACATGCACATGGCCAACAGGTACATGAAAAGATGCTCAACATCGCCAATTGCCAGGGAAATGCAAATCAAAACCACAATGAGATATCACCTCACACCTCACAGTGGCTATTATCAAAAAGACAAGAGATTACAAGTGTTAGCAAGGATTTGGAGAAAAAGGAACCCTTGTGCACTGTTGGTGGGAATATAAATTGGTACAGCACCATGGAAAACAGCAAGGAGGTTCCTCAAAAAAAGTAAAAATAGAACTACCATATGATCCATCAACCCACTTCTGAGTCTACATCCAAAGAAAACGAAATTAGGATCTTGAAGAGATACCTGCACTCCTATGTTCATTGTAGCATTATGCACAACAGCCAAGATATGGAAGCAACCTAGGTGTCTTGTCTATAGATGAATGGATAAAGAAGATGTGGTGTGTGTGTGTATGTATATATATATACATACACAATGGAATATTATTAGACCATGGGAAAGAAGGAAATCATGCCATTTGTGACAACATGGATGAACCTTGAGGGCATTATGCTAAATGAAATAAGTCAGACAGAGAAAGACAAATACTGTATGCTATCACTTATATGTGAAATCTAAAAAAGCTGAACTCAGAAACAAAGAATAGAATGGTGTTTGCCAGAGGTTGGGGGCAGGGGGAAATAGGGAAATGTTGGTCAAAGAATATAAGGTTCCAGTTGTAAGATGAATAAATTCTGGAGAGCTAACTACAGCAGGGTGACTATAGTTCATGATACTATCTTATATACTAGAAAGTTGCTAAGAGAGTAGATCTTAAATGTTCTCACCATAAATAAGAAATGGTAATTATGCAAGGTGATGGATGTGTTCACTACTCCTACTGTGGTAATTATTTTCAATATGTAAGTGTATCAAATCATCACATTGTACACCTTAAACGTACACACCGTTATATGTCAATACTACCTCAATAGAGCTGGAAAAAAATGGTGCTGGGACAACTGGAAATCCACATGCAAAAAGACAAATTCAGACCCTTACTTCATACTATACAAAAAGTTAACTCATAACAGATCTTAACGCTACATGTAATAGCTAAAACTATATATAATGTTTTTTGGAAAAAAAAAACAGATTCATATCTTCATATCCTAGGGTTAGGCAATGAGCTCTTGGATACAACACTAAAAACCCAATCCACAAAAAGAAAAAAAATGATAAATTGTACTTTGTCAACCTCAGTAGAGCTGCACTTCAGAAGAGTAAGAAGAAACAAGCCACCCACTGGTAAAATATTTGCAAATCATATATCTGATAAGGGTTTGTATCTTAAATATAAAAAGAATTTATATGACTAAATAGCAAAAGGACAAATAAGCCAACCAAAATTGATCAAACATTTTAATAGTTTTTCACTGATGACAATATATGAATATCCAATAAGCACATAAAAAGAAACTTATCTTTACTCATTAGGGAAATACAAATCTACACCACTTCACACCCACTAGAATATGATTATAATCAAAATGACAAACAACAAGAAGTGTTTATGAGGATGTGGAGAAATTGAAACTCTTTTACATTGTAGGTGGAAATGTAAAATGAAGCAGCCATTTTGGAAAAGAGTTTAGCAGTTTATTAAATGGCTAAACATAAATTTACCATATGACTGTACCCCTAGGAATTTACTCAAGATAAATGAAAACATACGTCCTTACAAAGACTTGACGAATGTCTACAACAGCATTATTCTTAATAGCCAAAAGCTGAAAACAGCCCAAATGCCTATCAATCTGTGAATGTTTGCAACCTGAATCATATCCATGCAAAATGCTGTTCAGCAATAAAAAGATCTCAGGATTGTTAAATGTTACAACATAGATAAATCTCATAAACACTATGCTAGTAAAAAAAAAAAAAAAACCAGACACAGAAGAATACATACTGTATTATACAATTTATAGAAAGGACCTTAAAAGGCTAAAAGGCAAGACTACAGAGATTGAAAGTAGATTAATGGTTGTCTGGGGCTGGGATGAGAATGGAGATTGAGTGCAAATGGGCACATGGGATTTGGGGTGTGTGTGTGAAGAAATGTTCTAAACTTTGATTTTGGTGATGGTTGCATAACTGTAAATTTATTAAAAACCACTGATTGGACACTTAAAATCAGTGAATTTCATGGTAAGTAAATGATACCTCAAAAGTATTAAAGCAAGAACAACATGAAACTCAAAGAAGGCAAAAGGAAGGAAAAAGAGTAGAAATCATTATCGTTGATAACATAATACTAAAAAAATCAATAAAACTAAAAGCTGGTTCTTTGATAAGGTCAATAAAATTGATAAACCTCTGGCCAGACTGATCAAGAACAAAAGAGAGAACACACGAAATACCAATATCAGGAATAAAAGAGGGGCTATTGCTACAGACCCTTTAGGGTTTATGGGATAATAAGTAAATATTATAATCAACTCTATGCTCAGAAGTAGTATTCAATCCCATTTTTTGCTTGTGTACTCAAGACTTGCATAGCCAGCCCCCATCTTGATTATTGTCCCAACAGTTAGCCTTGATTCCCTTCTCTTTTCTCACTAAGAAATTCCCCAAAGTTTGTAATCTAATGTCCTCTTAAGAGTTTCTACCAGCTCTTTATTCCAGAGACTTCTCAGAACCTCCAGCAACTGTCCGGTTAATTCAAACTAGTTTTCAACCTGAACCATATCAGTGTTTTAGTTATATTGTGTCAGGGAAAGTTGTTTTCAGCTTTTGTGAGAGTGAGAAAGAATTGTGTTTCCAGGGGCCTCCTCTAAGAAGTAAAGATTCTGAGAAGGATCCCTTGTTGAAGACCTAGTTTGGGAAGTGATCATGCAATATGGGGCTTAGACAGAGATATAAATTGGTCATCTATTAACAGAGATGAGTGAAAAGTCCTGAAGATGCAGTGGACATAGGGAAAAGAATGAGGCTACCAGTGGATGATATTTAATATGTGGAATTAGGTGAGTGAAACTGATACAGGGTTCATCTCTAGTTTTTAGGTTCTTTGCCACAGAATTGAAAAAACAGAAGTTTCTGCTATCACCCAGAGATCAGAAAACTGTAGCAAACTCCATGAATCCTCTGCATTTCCGAGGCAGATGACTGATAAGGGAAAGCAGAAGCCCCTGCAAAACCCATGTTCACCAAAACCAATGTATAAGCCACTGTAGCTGGGGAAAAAATGGCTTCTGCTTCCCCTGCACCTTCCAAGTCTCATAAGAGGTCATCTTTTTAGCTGAACACATAAAAACATGGACATTCCTGCTGACAAGGAGGTCGAGGTCTAGGAAAAAAATATATTTTCCAGGTCTCCAGCCACTGAGATTCAGGGGAGAAAAATAGAAATGACTGGGAATGAATGTTCATTGCAAGGAAAACACAATACCTCTTTCAAAGCATTTTGGGAGATACAGTCACATGCAAATATGGGTTCATTTTGACAAGAGCTTACCTTACAGTGCACGCACCTAGTATCTAGCTTATTTGTTTCCTTGTTTTAATATGAACTCTTTAAAATAAGCTTATTACATTGGATATTTAAAATAAGCAGATTTTTTCTCAATGTTTTGGACATTTGAGATAAGTTAGCTAACACAAGCACAGGTTTTGAAGCGTGAAAGGACTGAGTTAAACCCTAGTGTGGCACCTTCCTAGCTGTGTGACTGGGAGAAAAAGTTATCGTTTTTTGAATCTTAATTTCTTGACATTAGTCAAATTGTAATAAAAACACCTATGCCACAGGGGGTTTTGTGATAATTAGCAGTAAGATTGCCTCCTATTCACTACTTTGCTGAGGGAGATATTCCTGTGCTTTGGTTATGGGGATGGCCAAACACATGACACTCGACACCGAACAGATGAAATCAACAGTAGTTTATCAGTCACCTATATCCACAACCTGGGGGAGAAGGACACCTCATGCCATGCAGGGCCACACAGCGGTTGCACTTGGGAACAGAGTAGACAACTAGTGTCGTGTAAAGCAGGTTTTGTAGTATTAAGAGGCTGAGGTGCCCCTGTTTCCCATGGGAGGATTTGATTGGCTTGTTTGAATAATTCCTTAGGCATTCAGGGAAGTGAAACCTGCTACTCAGGGATAAGCAGGAACTGTGCCTGGTCATCCTGATAAGGAAGGCTGTTTGATTAAAGGACCTTATCCATGGTACAGCTGGGGAGGGGAACTCGTGCTTAGGTCATTCAACAGCCTCCTAATTTCACCACATGTCAAGGCAATACATAATACTGAGCCTAAATTTTTGGTCTTAACACCACATACCCGTAAAGTGTCTGTCATATGGTTGGAATTTTTAAATAGGCATCTTGGTAATTGCAAAAACAGACAAATTTTTTTTAAGTTGACGATGATTCCCTCTAAGATGTACGTTGATATTGAAAGCTATCAGATTAAAGCAAAAGGGAAGCTCATAAACTAAACATCTAATTGATATCATCTCCTACAGAACATTACTGTAATTTGGGAAAACTGAAATACAGCTACTTATTGGAAAAAATGGTCCTGAAATACACAACCTGAAATAAAATAAAATGAAAGGAAAAAGTTGTTTTCCTTCCAGACAGATTCCAAAAAATAATGCCTGAATCAGAGCCTGTGGTCATAACCTCTCTACCATTGGTGCCTGCTAATGAGGCATCACTCCAGAATAGGTTGATTGTACAGAAAGGCACTTAAAAGCGTCTACAAATGAACAGGAAATGCAAGCCATTCTACTTACTGACCGTACATTATGAGACCAAAAGGATAGTTGTGTGAGTTTTTTTTTGTTTTTTTGTTTTTTTTTTTTCAATCTCAGGAACCTGTGAGATTTCTGAAGCTGCTTGGTGACTCTGGGAAGTATGTGCACCCTATGTGGGGACCAGTCCCATGGAGCCTCTGCCTGATAGCATACACTATGCTACTGGTAAGGAAACAATCTTTTCTCCTAGTCTTGTTTGGTGTGTTGACTTAAAAAACTATATCCACAACGTGAGAGTTGCAAGTTAAGTTTTATTTGGGGCAAAATGAGGACTGCATCCCAGGAGATAGCATTTCCAACAGCTCTGAGAAACTGCTCCAAGGAGGCGAGGGGAGGACCCAGGATGTATAGGAGTTTTGCAACAAAGGACAGGTAGTCGGGAATGTCAAAAGATTATTGTTAATTAAAGAAAACCAGACACCTCAAGTTAAGGAATTTAGCGCTTTTCTATGTATGGGAAGATGTAAGAGTCTGGGCTCACTGAAATCATTCCTTTGATATGCACCTCAGCTGTCTGGGGCCAGTATCTGGACACATCTTGAGTTTCCTCAGGGCTCACCGCAGGGAGTGGCTGCAGTCTGATGGCTGCTAGATGGCAGGTATTCTTTTCAGCCCTGAATTTCCTTGGCTCATTGGCTCACGTTGCAGGGCTGCAATCATTGTTGACTGTGACATCCTTTGTTTGTTGATATGGCAGGAAATATTCCATTTCTCAGTGTCCCTGGGGGCAAGAAGAACATCCTCCCTAACTTCAGGGTGAAAATTACTATATCAGGGAAAGCTTCAGGGTGTGAATTACTATATGAGTCTAAAGGTACCATGTAGAAGTGCTTGCACTATGTACCAGACTCCGTGCCAGATGTGCCGCCAAATTCTGTCACTATCCTACCAGACTTGAAGTGTAACTCATATGATGCCTGTTTAATTAGGAGCTATAACTCAGAAAGGTCAGATAACTGAGAGTTAAGGTGTGCCACACAGAACCCGGTCAGTCTATAGTTTTCTGACCTACATGTTATAAATTATTGTTCATATGTTAATTTTTAAATTTGTCTCTAGGGAAAGGCCCATACAGGAATATTCTGGTAAATATGTTAGTTATTGCTGATAAAGAGTGAATTCAATTCAGGAGTTGGTTAAGGAAAGTGGTAATGATCTTGTTTCATTGTTACACAGAAAGCAGTTATTTTTCTCACTATTATAGCACCTGTGGGCCGAGCCCAGTGTTAGGCACTCTCCCACTGTTATCCCAGTAAGCCTTCAGAGCATTCCTTCAGTGCAGTTATTCTCATTCTCAGTTTACAGTGAGGAAATTACGATGCTGACTGTTTAACTGCCTGCCCCATTGTAGTGGTATGCCGGAGCTGGCTCACACTGGCTCTTGAGAACTGATTGTATGCATCCCTCCCTTGAAATTGGTTATGGTGGATTATTTCCACCACAGAAATCAGAAAACTCTACAAAATATGTACTCCCAGGCCTCTCCTTCTTCCCTTGATGGTTTTTAAACATTTACCAGCATACCACTGACCACGTTAAGTTCCAATGTTGCAGGAGGGGGTACCCCTTCCAGGGCCTGAGAGTGGCCTCTTGTCTAACACTCAGAAATGAATTGTATGAGGAGACACATGTGCTGACAAAGCAAGAGACTTTATTGGAAGGGGCACCCGGGCGGAGAGCAGCAGGGTAAGGGAACCCAGGAGAACTTCTCTGCCACGTGGCACACAGTCTTGGGTTTCATGATAATGGGGTTAGTTTCCGGGTTGTCTCTGGCCAATCATTCTGACTCGGGGTCCTTCCTGGTGGTGAGCGCAACCGCCCAGCCAAGATGGATTCCAGCGAGGAGGATTCTGGGAGGATGGTAGGACAGACTGACTGGCGTCTCCTCTCCTTTTCACCTTTCCCGTATTCTTCTGGTTGGTGGTGGCTTGTTAGTTCCGTGTCCCTTACCAGGATCTCCTGTCATAAAATTACTCATGCAAATTGTTACTGTCTTTGCCTGGCCAGGGCAGGCAGTTTCAGTCAGTGTTTCCCCTAACACCAACTCTAGTTTTTTCAGCTACTAACTATTTGACCTTGGATAAGTTGCTTATCCTGAGCTTCACTTTCCTTATATCTAAACTCAGTAATTAATTGTCTGTATTGTCTATGTTGTTTTGTGGATTTAACAGTTTGTATTCCCTTGGATTTGGGGGTAAATTAAGTCAGTTCCTGGAATATAGTTAACATCCTATAAATAACAGTGATTTTTCAACTTTCTCTAGAAAAATCTATCATCAAAAAGAGTTTGAGAAAAGACTTTGAGCATTTAGTGGATATGGCATGCTAAAGCCATGAGGAAGAGACTGTATTACAGAGGAGGAGCACCTGAAGCACTCATTTGCCAAGTATCTGTCAGAACCACTTTCTTTAAAATGGATATTAATGGTATGCTACCTGCTAATCTCCTCCTTCCTGAGCCAAGGAAGTGCCCTTTTCCACAAAATATTAGAATGACTTGGGGCTGTCTGAATGATGACTGTTGAGATAGAACAAAACAAAAATCAATTCACATTTTCTTACAGGAACAATTAATAATTTCAGATAAAATACTCCCAAAAGGATAGATCACAGTGTTATTTACCATAGCATTTTGTGTTTGTTTTCAGTAGGACTTGGTCCCTGCCATAATTCCAGAAATGTAACTCTGTGGCCTAAGCCTTAATTACGTTATACACTGAACGTTGCTTAAAGTAGCAAAAAATTAAGAATTTTTTGAAATTTTTCTTATTTTCCGTAAGTCTTATTTATTCGTTTAAGGATTTGGAAATAAATTTTATTTTTTAAATAAATAAATGTATAAGTATTCAGTAAGCATCTCTGATGTATCTAGATATGTTCAAATAGAATAACTAGGATGTATATACGACACATACACACATATAAACTGACACATAAACTGAACTCTATTAGATGTTTGGCTGGCAAAGGAGTTTTATTAAAACCTTTGTAATGAATGAATTTATTGCAGCATTCATCATAACTATAAAAACTGAAAACAAAAACAACTTACTGCCTACGAATTACAGACCTTTATATTTTTTAATGTGCAAATACACACATATTAAAAGCAGCAAGGGAAAAACAACAAATAACACACAAGAGAATCCCCATAAGGTTAACAGCTGCTCTTTCAGCAGAAACTCTGCAAGCCAGAAGGGAATGGCAGAACATATTTAAAGTGATGAAGGAGAAAAAGCTACAACCAAGATTACTCTACCCAGCAAGGATCTCATTCAGATTTGATGGAGAAATTAAAACCTTTACAGACAAGCAAAAGCTGAGAGACTTCAGCACCACCAAACCAGCTTTACAACAAATGCTAAAGGAACTTCTCTAGGCAAGAAACACAAGAGAAGGAAAACACCTACAATAACAAACCCAAAACATTTAAGAAAATGGGAATAGGAACATACATATCGATAATTACCTTCAATGTAAATGGATTAAATGCTCCCACCAAAAGACACAGACTGGCTGAATGGATACAAAAACAAGGCCCATATATATGCTGTCTACAAGAAACCCCCTTCAGACCTAGGGACACATACAGACTGAAAGTGAGGGGATGGAAAAAGATATTCCATGCAAATGGAAATCAAAAGAAAGCTGGAGTAGCAATTCTCATATCAGACAAAATAGACTTTAAAATAAAGACTATTACAAGAGACAAAGAAGGACACTATATAATGATCAAGGGATCGATGCAAGAAGAAGATATAACAATTGTAAATATTTATGCACCCAACATAGGAGCACCTCAGTACATAAGGCAAATATTAACAGCCATAAAAGAGGAAATCGACAGTAACACAATTATACTAGGGGACTTTAACACCCCACTTTCACCAGTGGACAGATCATCCAAAATGAAAATAAATAAGGAAACACAAGCTTTAAATGATACATTAAACAAGATGGACTTAATTGATATTTATAGGACATTCCACCCAAAAACAACAGAATACACATTTTTCTCAAGTGCTCATGGAACATTCTCCCGGAAACATCATATCTTGGGTCAGAAATCAAGCCTTGGTAAATTTAAGAAAATTGAAATCGTATCAAGTATCTTTTCCGACCACAACGCTATGAGACTAGATATCAATTCCAGGAAAACATCTGTAAAAATTACAAACACATGGAGGCTACACAATACACTACTTAATAACGAAGTGATCACTGAAGAAATCAAAGGGGAAATCAAAAAATACCTATAAACAAATGACAATGGAGACACGACGATCCAAAACCTATGGGACGCAGCAAAAGCAGTGCTAAGAGGGAAGTTTATAGCAATACAAGCCTACCTCAAGAAACAGGAAACATCTCGAATAAACAACCTAACCTTGCACCTACAGCAATTAGAGAAAGAAGAACAAAAAAACCCTAAAGTTGGCAGCAGGAAAGAAATCATGAAGATCAGATCAGAAATAAATGAAAAAGAAATGAAGGAAACAATAGCAAAGATCAATAAAACCAAAAGCTGGTTCTTTCAGAATATAAACAAAATTGATAAACCATTAGCCAGACTCATCAAGAAAAAAAGGGAGAACACTCAAATCAATAGAATTAGAAATGAAAAAGGAGAAGTAACAACTGACACTACAGAAATACAAAGGATCATGAGAGATTACTACAAGCAACTCTATGCCAATAAAATGGAAAACCTGGAAGAAATGGACACATTCTTCGAAAAGCACAACCTTCCGAGACTGAACCAGGAAGAAGTAGAAAATATAAACAGACCAATCACAAGCACTGAAATTGAGATCATGATCAAAAATCTTCCAACAAACAAAAGCCCAGGACCAGATGGCTTCACAGGCGAATTCTATCAAACATTTAGAGAAGAGCTAACACCTATCCTTCTCAAACTCTTCCAAAATATAGCAGAGGGAGAAAAACTCCCAAACTCATTCTACGAGGCCACCATCACCCTGATACCAAAACCAGACAAAGATGTCACAAAGAAAGAAAACTACAGGCCAATATCACTGATGAACATAGATGCAAAAATCCTCAACAAAATACTAGCAAACAGAATCCAACAGCACATTAAAAGGATCATACACTATGATCAAGTGGGGTTTATCCCAGGAATGCAAGGCTTCTTCAGTATATGCAAATCAATCAATGTGATACACCATATTAACAAATTGAAGGAGAAAAACCATACGATCGTCTCAATAGATGCAGAGAAAGCTTTTGACAAATTTCAACACCCATTTATGATAAAAACCCTCCAAAAAGTAGGCATAGAGGGAACTTTCCTCAACATAATAAAGGCCATATATGACAAACACACAGCCAACATCATCCTCAATGGTGAAAACTGAAACCATTTCCACTAAGATCAGGAACAAGACAAGGTTGCACACTCTCACCACTATTATTCAACATAATTTTGGAAGTTTTAGCCACAGCAATGAGAGAAGAAAAAGAAATAAAAGGAATCCTAATTGGAAAAGAAGAAGTAAAGCTGTCACTGTTTGCAGATGACATGATACTATTCATAGAGAATCCTAAAGATGTTACCAGAAAACTACTAGAGCTAATCAATGAATTTGGTAAGGTAGCAGGATACAAAATTAATGCACAGATATCTCTTGCATTCCTATACACTAATGATGAAATATCTGAAAGTGAAATTAAGAAAACACTCTCATTTACCATTGCAACAAAAAAGCATAAGATATCTAGGAATAAACCTACCTAAGGAGACAAAGACCTGTATGCAGAAAATTATAAGACACTGATGAAAGAAATTAAAGATGATACAAATAGATGCAGAGATATACAATGCGCTTGGACTGGAAGAATCAACATTGTGAAAATGACTCTGTTACCCAAAGCAATCTACAGATTCAATGCAATCCCTATCAAATTACCACTCACATTTTTCACAGAACTAGAACAAAAAATTTCACAATTTGTATGGAAACAGAAAAGACCCCGAATAGCCAAAGCAATCTTGAGAAAGAAAAACGGAGCTGGAGGAATCAGGCTCTCTGACTTCAGACTATACTACAAAGCTACAGTAATCAAGACAGTATGGTACTAGCACAAAAACAGAAATATAGATCAATGGAAAAGGATAGAAAGCCCAGAGATAAACCCACGCACCTATGTTCACCTTATCTTTGCTAAAGGTGGCAAGCATATACAGTGGAGAAAAGACAGCCTCTTCAATAAGTGGTGCTGGGAAAACTGGACAGCTACGTGTAAAAGAATGAATTTAGAACACTCCCTAACACCATACACAAAAATAAACTCAAATGGATTAAAGACCTAAATGTAAGGCCAGACACTATAAAACTCTTAGAGGAAAACATAGGCAGAACACTCTATGATATAAATCACAGCAAGATCCTCTTTGACCCACCCCCTAGGGAAATGGAAATAAAAACAAAAATAAACAAATGGGACCTAATGAAACTTAAAAGCTTTTGCACAGCAAAGGAAACCATAAACAAGACACAAAGACAACCCTCAGAATGGGAGAAAATATTTGCAAATGAAGCAATTGCCAAAGGATTAATCTCCAAAATTTACAAGCAGCTCATGCAGCTTAATATCAAAAAAACGAACAACCCAATCCCAAAATGGGCAGAAGACCTAAATAGACATTTCTCCAAAGAAGATATACAGATTGCCAACAAACACAAGAAAGAATGCTCGACATCATTAATCATTAGAGAAATGCAAATCAAAACTACAATGAGATATCATCTCACACCGGTCAGAATGGCTATCATCAAAAAATCTACAAACAACAAATGCTGGAGAGGGTGTGGAGAAAAGGGAACCCTCTTGCCCTGTTGGTGGGAATGTAAATTGATACAGCCACTATGGAGAACAGTATGGAGGTTCCTTCAAAAACTAAAAATAGAACTGCCATACGACCCAGCAATCCCACTACTGGGCATATACCCTGAGAAAACCATAATTCCAAAAGAGTCATGTACCAAAATGTTCATTGTAGCTCTATTTACAATAGCCAGGACATAGAAGCAACCTAAGTGTCCATCAGCAGATGAATGGATAAAGAAGTTGTGGCACATATATACTATGGAATATTACTCAGCCATAAAAAGAAACGAAATTGAGTTACTTTTAGTGAGGTGGATGGACCTAGAGTCTGTCATATAGAGTGAAGGAAGTCAGAAAGAAAAAAACAAATACCGTACGCTAACACATATATATGGAATCTTAAAAAAGAAGGTCATGAAGAACCTTGGGGCAAGACGAGAATAAAGACGCAGACCTACTAGAGAATGGACTTGAGGATATGGGGAGGGGGAAGGGTAAGCTGGGACAAAGTGAGAGAGTGGCATGGACATATATACACTACTAAACGTAAAATAGATAGCTAGTGGGAAGCAGCCGCATAGCACAGGGAGATCAGCTCGGTGCTTTGTGACCACCTAGTGGGGGGATAGGGAGGGTGGGAGGGAGGGAGACGCAAGAGGGAAGAGATATGGGGACATATGTATATGTATAACTCTTTCACTTTGTTATACAGCAGAAACTAACACACCATGTAAAGCAATTATACTCCAATAAAGATGTTAAAAAAGAAAAAAGAATTAGTATGTTGGTGGAGGTCATCAAGAGGACGTGACCAACTGCTGACTCTCAAGCCGGACCTGGGCAATCAGAGGCTCCTCATCCCCTCTCCAATCCTTGGAATGTACCTTCAGTCCACCATTCTCAAAGCTGGAGCCGTTTTCAAGGACACAGCCTTGAGACAGTAATGTGATGTTGAGACCATCTGGTTGGTATATGTGACCGAACCCCATTAAGGCCTCTATGTAAACTTTCAAGATTCTGGCAAGCAGGTATGGAGATCTACTGTCTTGCAGCTGCTCAAGACAAGCCTGAAATGTAAGTCCCTTGTGGGGAATTCCCTGGCAGTCCAGTAATTAGAATTCTGTGCTTTCACTGCCAAGGGTCTGGGTTCAATCCCTGGTTGGGGAACTGAGATCCCACAAGCCACATGGTGCGGCCAAATAAATAAATAAAGACTTAAATGTTAAAGGCCAATATTTTCTGAAAATAATGTAAGTTCTTTGCTTATTAAACTGCCACCTACCTATCTGGAGCGGTCTGCCTCTTTCTTCCATCTCTCCTTGCCCTTCATGCACAGGGGCCAGTTTGTGAGCCAACAGAGTGACATGACAAAGTTTTTAAAATGTGTTCTCAAAAATAATTCCTTTAGTTCTAAAGATTTTTAGTAGTATGCCCCATAGGTTTTTGTTCCAATTCCTGAATTTAATTTTTTTCCATTTTTGTACAGATGATGGATCCCACTGTGTTCCTTCAGAGCTACCAAAGGGTTGACTGGGTGGAACATTTTTCAAGGAGTAAGGACACTTGGTGGTAGAGATTCTGGGAAGATGGTGGCGTCAGAAGCAATATAGGTTTTTGATCTCTCCAAACACTCACATAAAAACAGAGCAACTAGAGAGCAAAAGCAAAATGCATGAATAATATTTTCAACAAATCTAGGTTATAAGATATCCCCTCAGCCTCCAAAATTCAAGTGGATGAGGACAAACCACTAAAAGTTGCATTACTTACATGGTACCGGTGTCTGTGCAGGAAGAAAAAGAAGTAACATCACAGCATTTTACTAACTTGATAATAGGAGAACCACAAACTAGCCAGCTCACTGGAAAGAGAAACTGAAACTGGCAGGGTGTCTGCCCTTTTCAATACCAGGTAAGTGCAGGGAGCCCAGCTGAAAAGGCACTAAAGGGGCTGGAAGCATCGTAGCCCCTGCGAACTCTCAAAACTGACACTTCAGGGCTCCCTTCTAGGACAGGAGCCCACCATATGAGAAACCTCTGGAACTGGAATCATGATTCAGTAGGAAATGAATAAGAGAGACTAAGGAAATGAGAAGGTCTAAAACTGTGCTGTATACACACGTCCACACTTGTGGCTATTGAGTACTTGAAATGTGGCTGAGATATGCTGCAGGTGTAAATTACACACCAGCTTTTGAAAACTTAGTAGGAAAAATTTTAAATATCTCATAAATTATTAAGTGAAGTAAGTCAGAAAGAGAAAGACAAATACCATGGGATATCACTTATACGTGGAATCTAAAGTATGACACAAATGAATTTATTTATGAAACAGAAACATACTCACAGACATGGAAAACAAACTTATGGTTACCAAAGGGGAAAGGGGGTAGAGAAGTGATAAACTGGGAGTTTGGGATTAGCCGATTCAAACTACTATGTATAAAATACATAGACAAGGTCCTACTGTACAGCACAGGGAACTATATTCAATATACTGTAATAAACCATAATGGGAAAGAATAGGAAAAAGAGTGTGTATATATATGCATGGCTGAATCGCTCTGCTGTACACCAGAAGCTAACACAGCATTGTATATCAACTACACTTCAATTAAAAATATTTTTTTATCTAAAAAATAAATATCTCAATAATTTTTATATTGATTACATGTTGAAATAATATTTTGGATAGATGAAATTAAATAAATAATTAAATGTGTTTCTTTAGGCACTTTTAAATGTGACTACTAGAAAATGCTATTACATGTGTGGCTAGCATTATATTTCTACTGGACAGAACTCCATATTACTGAAGTTTGAGATGCCTTTTCGACATCTCAAGTGGAAAAGTCAATTAGGTAGCTGGATATACGTGACTGGAGTACAAGGGAATAGATGGGAGTGGATATACAATATTTTGATTCACCAGCCTAAAACAATACTCAAAGATGTGAGACTAGATGGAATCACCTAGGAAGTAAATGTGTATAGGGAAAAAGGGCAAAAAAGGCAAAAAAAAAAAAAAAACACGGAGGCCTTGGGGCAATCCAACACTTAGAGGTGTGGAAAATGAGAGAGGTCTAGGAGAATGTGGGGTGGACATAAAGAGAACAGTCTTCAAAGATTAAAGAAGAACATATATAAAGGAAAAGGGAATGATTAACTGTGTCAAATGCTGCCAAAAGGTGAAATGCTGCCAAAAGGTGAATTAAGATGAAAATATAGGGCTTCCCTGGTGGCGCAGTGGTTAAGAATCCACCTGCCAATGCAGGGGACACAGGTTCGAGCCCATGGTCCAGGAAGATCCCACGTGCCGAGGAGCAACAAAGCCCGTGTGCCACAACTACTGAGCCCGCACTCTAGAGCCAGCGAGCCACAACTACTGAAGTCCCGCACGCCTAGAGCCCGTGCTCTGCAACAAGAGAGGCCACTGCAATGAGAAGCCCGCGCACTGCAACGAAGAGTAGCCCCTGCTCGCCGTAACTGGAGGGAGCCCGTGTGCAGCAACGAAGACCCAACACAGCCAAAATAAATAAATAAAATTTAAAAAAAAAAAGCTTCATGATGTTGGGTTTGGCAATGATTTCTAGGATTTGACACTAAAAACACAAGCAACAAAAGTGAAAATAGATAAATTGATTACATCAAAAATGAAAACTTTCTGCATCAAAGGACACAGTTTAAATAGAGTGAAAAGGCAACCTATGGGAGAAAGTATTTGCCAATCATATATCTGAAAAGAGGCTAACTTCCAGAACATATAAAGAACCCCTACAACTCAATAACAAGAAAACTGATTTTAAAAATGGGCAAAGGACTTGAATAGACATTTCTCCAAGAAGATATACAAATGGCCAACAAGCATACGAAAAGATGCTCAACACCACTAATCAGTAAGGAAATGCAAATCAAAACCACAGTGAGATATCACCCCACATTTCTTAGGATGGCTGCTATCAAAAAACAAAACAGGGACTTCTTTAGTGGTCCAGTGGTTAAGAATCTGCCTCCCAACGCAGGGGAAGTGGGTTCAATCCCTGGTCGGGGAACTAAGATCCCACAGGCCACAGGGCAACTAAGCCGAAGCACCACAACTGGAGAGAAGCCTGTGCGCTGCAACTAAGACCCGACAAAGCCAAATAAATAAATAAATAAATAAATAAATAAATAAATTAAATATTAAAAAAAAAAAGAGTAGTCAAACCCATAGAAAGAGAAAGTGGAATGTTGATTGCCAGGGACTTCAGGAAGAGAGGAATGGGGAGTTATGGTTTGATGGGACAGAGTTTCAGTTGGAGAAGATGAAAAAATTCTGGAGATGCAATGTGGTGATGGTTGCATTAACAGTGAATGCCATAGAACCGTCCACTTACAAATGGTAAATTTTGTTATATGTATCTTACCACAGTTAACGAAAAAAAATTTAAAGTGTACTGGGAATTCCCTTGTGGGCCAGTGGTTAGGACTGCCAAGGGCCCAGGTGCTATCCCTGGTCGGGGAACTAAGATCCCACATATTGCACAGCCAAAAAAAAAAAAAAAAAAAGATGAAATCTAGGAAGTGTCCACTGGATTTTGCAGAATGAAGGTCTGCTATGTGATGACATTTGATACCTTCATAGGGAGGGTCCAGAGAAGGAAGAAATGCTTATGGTCAATAGCAGCTATGTAAATTTTAGTATGGTGGGCTTGAGTTAAGGACATTGGATTGAGGTCCACTCCCAAACAGATCAAATGCCCAGGAGATGCACTAAAACATTAACATGCAGTAGAGTGCTGGCATCTCTGATTCAGCCCACTGAATGCTAGCTCACTGCAGGAAGGACCAAACCTAGGACCTGAAATATTGCTTCCCTCAACATCTGAGATATTGAGGGGGCGTTGTATGGTCAGAGCCACTTCCAGGGACAAGATGTGGCTTCCTAAATATATTGATATATCCCTTAGTGTCTCTCATTCTCTGGGGCTGGGCTACAGAGCTAACTATACATACAGGGCAGTCGCTAACATTTGCAGTATGTCTGGCACAAAAGTACAAATGAAGGCCCTTGGTCCATGTCCTTGATCTCTTCCCATTGCCAGCTATGTCCTACACCAAGAGATCGCTCACACCTAACCCAGAGAACACTTCAGCCTACATCTCCAAGCTTTGTCTACCCTTTGCTTCTACAGTGGCCACTTGGCCACCTTTTGGGCCTGAGTTTGTATACTATAGGCCCAGACCTCCCTTCCTTAGGAAGGACCCTGACAGTAAGGCCTTACAGGACCTGGAAGCAGCCTCGGGGAATAAGGAAACCTAAACGTTTTACACAAATGTTGCAGGGTGTTGGGACCTGGTGAGAACATCCCATAGTCCTTGTGGTCAATGTCCCTAGCTTTGTGGTCTGGATACAGCACGAAGAGGGCCTGAGTGGGAACCTTTATAATGTGGGGCCCAGGAATAGGGTTCTTCTTGGTCAGTACTATGCCAGTACTGGCCACATACCAGAAAAGCAAGGAGAAAAAAAATATGGGAAAGTAGGGAGGAGTTTCCTTTTACTGGTTTGGTTTAAATTTTTTTTCACTCTATTCTTTTAATGTGGTCTCCTACCATGTTTCTACAACTAAACTTCTTAAAAAAACAGCTGAGTTGAGTTTCATCATAGAACCAGCAATATGGTCATGGTGGAAAATGTAGAAGACCATACCACCAGTTATTCCAAAGATGAGATATATGCCCTGATCACAGCATGGTGTATGTCCATCCAGTTGTCTCCAAATATGTCTATATGTGCACACACAAACACACACATACACACTCACCCTCGCATATCTGCTCACACTTAGTCACAATAATTTTTTAAATGGGATTATCCATTAACACAATTTTCACTAAATATACGACCATTTTTACATACTCATTAACCTTGAATCACTCTCCCATACCTTCCCCTCCCCTCTCCCCACAGACCTCAGGAGCCCCTGTTCCCAACACACAAATTTTTTTCTCCCCTAGAAACTGAGACCTTCCCCCTTCTGCTCCTAACTCCTGCTGTTCTCCCCCTTCCTGATCCTGAGTCTTCCTTCTAGCACCCCCGACTCCCATCTGAGGAGGAAATATTCTCCCTATCCATACAGGGTCATGCCCTGCCTCTTTCTTCAACCTGGATATCTCCATCACCCCTCCTTTTCTCTAGCCACCCTGAGTTAAACCCTGCCCCCTTTTCTTGTCCATAGTTGCAAAACACCTATGCAAAGAGCATATATAACATATAAATGGAATTTTCCTGGACAGAACTCCATGTTAGACAGTGGAAATAAATGATTGCTAGGATAATATTTTATTCCCCCTCCCTTGCAATGAGTAAGCTAGTATGCCAACAACTTTCTTAAGTCCTCTAAATAAGACACAGGATTAACCGTTTTTTGGATAATAAAAGAAGCTACAATTTTTAAGTGAAACCAACATTTTAATTTGTTAACTCAAAAATGTCATTATGGAAAGGCAACTTGGAAAAGGGAAATCTCAGAGGCCAAGGCAGGCCTTTTTGGGGGATAAGCGGGGGCTGGAATCAAGTGCCAACAGCAGATAAGTGCTAGGTAGTGCCATTATGGGGAGGGGGGAGGCTTCAAAACTGCCTCTTCAAACAACAACTTCAAAACTGCTCATGATGTTGCTTAATAGCTAGAGCACTTGGAAACCTCACAGTTAACCAGCGGAGTAGGCAGCCCATTCAGGACAGTGGGTGGATGTTGATTTCTTTTGTAGGCCTTATGATTATGCCCATGGAGGATCACAGCATAGGAGATGTAGGAGAGGGAGGCATGCTCCCTATTTCAGCCGGCTCTCCTGAAGAGAGAAGGCTCAGGACCTCAAAATCGGGCAGCAACATGTGCCTAAGGCTAGCAGGGCTAGGAATAGAGATGGAGCTCAGGCCAGGAAACCTAGGAGAACTCCTGCCAGAAAAAGCAGTGGGGGAGGAGGAGAAGGAGGAAAAGGAACTCTCACCATATGGCCCAGGAGGTGAGGGTGAGGAGGCACGCATACGAACTGCATGCCAAACCTGCTGGGAAGCAAGATTTGGGACCTCAGAATCAGAAGAGCTTGAGCTGCTCTGGAAGACTAGCCTTCTTAAGGTGAACCCAGGGGATGAAGGAGGATTCTGGCCATTAAGCCCAGGTGGAGAAGGGTGGCTGCTAGGGGCTGATCTTCCCTGGGTGGCGGGGCTCCAGAGGACAAAGCCTGGAGTCGTGCTGCTGCTTTGGAGGGTAGGGCCTAGCTGGGCGGCACGGCTTCCGAGGGTAGGGCTTGGCCCGGATGCGCGACCGCGGAGAACAGGGCCTGGCGGGCTGGAGTGATTGTCGACGGCAGGGCCTGGACCAGATGCACAGCGGCGGGAAGCACGGCGGCGGCGGCGATGAGCAGGGCCTGGCGGGCTGGAGTGGTTGTCGACGGCAGGGCCTGGCCCAGATGCACGGCGGTGGGAAGCGAGGCCTGGCGCGGAAGCATGGCGGCGGCGATGAGCAGGGCCTCGTGGGCTGGAATGGTTGTCAATGGCAGGGCCTGGCCCAGATGCACGGCGGCGGGAAGCGGGGCCTGGTGCAGAAGCACGACGGCGGCGATCAGCAGGGCCTGGCAGGCTGGAGTGGCTGTCGATGGCAGGGCCTGGCCCAGATGCACGGCGGTGGGAAGCGAGGCCTGGCGCGAAAGCACGGCAGCGGCGATGAGCCCGGCCTGGTGGGCTGGAGTGGTTGTCGGTGGCAGCACCTGGCTCAGATGCACGGCGGCGGGAAGCGAGGCCTGGTGCGGAAGCACGGCAGCGGCGATGAGCAGGGCCTCGTGGGCTGGAATGGTTGTCGATGGCAGCACCTGGCTCAGATGCACGGCGGCGGGAAGCGAGGCCTGGTGCGGAAGCACGGCGGCGGCGATGCGCAGGGCCTCGTGGGCTGGAATGGTTGTCGATGGCAGGGCCTGGCCCAGGTGCACGGCGGCGGGAAGCGGGGCCTGGCGCGGAAGCATGGCGGCGGCGATGAGCAGGGCCTGGCGGGCTGGAGTGGTTGTAGATGGCAGCACCTGGCTCAGATGCACGGCGGCGGGAAGCGAGGCCTGGCGCGGAAGCACGGCGGCGGCGATGAGCAGGGCCTGGAGCAGAAGCACGGTGGCGGCGAAGAGCAGGGCCTGGCGGGCTGGAGTGGCTGTCGATGGCAGCACCTGGCTCAGATGCACGGTGGCGGGAAGCGGGGCCTGGCGCGGAAGCACGACGGCGGCGATCAGCAGGGCCTGGCAGGCTGGAGTGGTTGTCGACGGCAGCACCTGGCTCAGATGCACGGCGGCGGGAAGCGGGGCCTGGCGTGGAAGCACGACGGCGGCGATCAGCAGGGCCTGGCAGGCTGGAGTGGCTGTCGATGGCAGGGCCTGGCCCAGATGCACGGCGGCGGGAAGCGGGGCCTGGCGCGGAAGCATGGCGGCGGCGACGAGCAGGGCCTGGCAGGCTGGAGTGGTTGTCGATGGCAGTACCTGGCTCAGATGCACGGCGGCGGGAAGCGAGGCCTGGCGCGGAAGCACGGCGGCGGCGATGAGCAGGGCCTGGAGCAGAAGCACGGTGGCGGCGAAGAGCAGGGCCTGGCGGGCTGGAGTGGCTGTCGATGGCAGGGCCTGGCCCAGATGCACGGCGGCGGGAAGCGGGGCCTGGTGCGGAAGCACAGCGGCGGCGATGAGCCCGGCCTGGCGGGCTGGAGTGGTTGGTGATGGCAGCGCCAGGCGCGGAAGCACGGCGGCGGCGAGGAGCAGGACCTGGAGCAGAAGCATGGCGGCGACGATGAGCAGGACCTGGAGCAGAAGCACGGCGGCGGCGAAAAGCGGGGCCTGGCTCGGGTGTACAGCAGCGGCGTTGAACAGGGCCTGGCGCTGATGCTTGGCGCTGGAGAGCAGTGCCCGGCCCGGAGAGATGGCAACGAGCTGCGCCTGGTTCGGGGGCACGGTGGTGGTGGCGAGCAGGGCTCTGCTCAGCTGCACGGCTACGATTAGCAGCGCTGGACCCGGATGCGTGGCTACGGAGAGCTAGCCTGGCTGTCTGACTGCGGAGAACGGGAGCCGACGGGGTGGTGCGCCCGCGGCGAGCAGGGCGTTGCACCGATACACGGCTGCGGACAGCAGGGCCAGACTGGGTGGCGCGGCGGCAGAGGGCTGGGCCTGCTCTGACTGCTTGACTGCGGAGAGCAGGGCCTGGTGCTTTAGCCTGGCTTTGGAGGACAGGACCCGGCTGTGATGCGCGGTTCCACAGAGAAACCTGGAAATGGCCGCAGCTGCTGGGCTCAGACCTTGGAGAAGATGGCGGCGAAGACGCTGACCATGGGGACACTGCAGCTCCGGAAAGCAGGCAGCGCCGTGGAAGCTTCAGAGACCGGGAAGCCTCCTCGCGCCTGGGCCGCTTCCTCCCACGTCCATTCCCTGGGCTCGTGGTCTGGGTCGGACGCTGGCCAGCGCCCCTGGCGGCTTGCCAGACGGCGGCCCCACTGAGCACAGGCACCGTCTGGACGCCTTGGCCCATCCTGGGCACCACACAGCTCAGCTCTGCGTGGGGACTCCCGCCGCCATGGAGGTCGGGGCGCCCCCCTTCCTGCACACCGTCCACGGAGGGAGGCCCCGGGTCCTCCCCGGTGAGCGAAATGGCGCCGGCAGCAGCCATCACGCAGGATGAGGAACCTGCTGTGCCACCGCGTGGGGCGCCGCCACCTGACGCAGATGGGTTGCTCGAGACTGTGGGGACCAAGGCACCGGGATTGGGGTTTTCAGTCCCACGGGTGTCGCCAGGGGCAGAGGCGACCTTGTTCTTCGGCCCTGCGGGCATCTCACCTTGCTGTGGCTTCTGCTCCTTCTCACAGCACGACTGCGCGGCCACAAGGCCAGGTTCTCCCTCAGAGACAGGAGAACGCGGCTGCCGACGCTACCTCAGTGGAGCCCTGGGCGCCAAGAGGGAGGATGGGCGGGCCCTGTGGAGTCTTCGCTTCTGATTGGTGGGCTGGATGTCACGTGACCTTCGTCACCCGGGGAGGGGGCCAACTTGGCTCCACCTAGCGCCAAACAGAAGGGTGTGCTCCACACGTCAGGAGTTTGCTCCACCCTGCCCTGCTCAGCAGCCGCCGGGTCAATCCTGGGAATTCCCCATCCTTACCCTAGGAGTGTATGCGTCTCGAAAGAGGGGTTGAGGGCCACAAGGCTGTCTATATAAATGATTCGAGTCACGCTGAATCAGCTTAGCTTGTAGCACCACTCTGGTGGCTCAACCCTTAGCCAGGTGTCCCTCCTGGGATATAGTCAGGACACTGGACCCGTAACTGTGACCCTGGAGGGGACGGTCCCGGAACTGCTCCGGGCATCTGGATGACCCCACAGGAAGGTTTGCTTGGAGAGCGGCCTGAAAGCGAGCAAACGGATGGGTCCTACACGGGGGTCTTGGCTCAGGATGTTCAGAATGCTGCCACATATGCGGGACGGGGGGGCAGTTAATTCTTCAGCAAGATGCTTCCCCCTGCCCTGCTCCCTGAACACAGACAGGTTGCCTGGGATTAAGGGTGATGCTGTCCTTAAAGATGCATCATCATTTGTATGGGCTGCATAGTAATCCACTGATGAACGTACATTAATTTATTTGACCTACTCTCTAGCTTCTGTTCATATAAATATGGTGTGGTGCACAGGCTTGAAGTGCAATATTTGGACACATTTTTAGTCATTATTATAAAAGTCATTATTACTGCATGTTCAGTACCCAAGACAAAAGTAAATATAGGAAAACTAGAACCTAGATTCCCACAGACCAGCAGGCAAGTACTGGGAATGTTTAATTATTTTTTGGTAGAATGGCCATTCATAAATAATTCATAGTCCTTTCGTTTTATAAAAATGGAATTATTCATGCATACATATTGTTTTGTAACCTGCTTATTGTGTCCAGAAAACACACTTTCCATGTCAATAAATACATTTCCACAAGGCCATTGTGTAACTACAAAATATTCCTTTTATGGAGGAAGCTTACATTTTCTTTTTTTTTAATAAATTTATTTATTTATTTATTTATTTTTGGCTGAGTTGGGTCTTCGCTGCTGTGCGTGGGCTTTCTCTAGTTGCCGTGAGTGGTGGCTACTCTTCATTGCGGAGCACAGGCTCTAGGCGTGCGGGCTTCAGTAGTTGTGGCACATGGGCTCAGTAGTCGTGGCTCGCGGGCTCTAGAGCACAGGCTCAGTAGTTGTGGCGCACGGACTTAGTTGCTCCGCGGCATGTGGGATCTTCCTGGACCAGGGCTCGAACCCGTGTCCCCTGCGTTGGCAGGCGGATTCTTTTTTTTTTTTTTTTTTTTTTTTTTTTTTTTTTTTAGATCACTTCTGCAAAGTTTAATGAGTGAGAAACATTCAACCAAGGTGATTTTTCCTTGGGAAGTCCTACAAAAACTGACTTTTATAAACAGTTCCTTATTTTGATAGAGGTTCCATTTATCAATAGCAGCCATGACTTTACTGCCTACAAAATTGCAGGCTGTCACAGTTTACATGTTTAGAATTCAAATGTTTTTACATCAGGTTTTCTAGTAAGTGTTACAGAAACGAAGTCACACAGACAGATTGGTTAGTTGTCCCAAGCTAAGGAAACAGCCCATTTCCATGATATTCCTATTCAGGGAGGTACAGACAACATTGGAGTTAAACGAATGGGTACTACAACAGTTATATTTTTTGCTTAAAGAAGAAGTGACATTGACATTGAAGGGGGGTAGGTGTAGCAGGACTTCACTGAGGCTCCTTTGTGATCTAGTGCAAGGGACAAGCCATCACAGGATGCTAGTATTAGAAGTTCCGGTTAAGAATCTGAGCAAGCTTGCTATTCAGAGAGGCTGAGATGTCCCTGCTGCATATTCCACTGGAGAGGAGTAGTGTTTTCTGAGGCTTACGCAGCCGGTCTCAGAGCAGAGGAGCCGACAGATATGTAAATCAGGGGTGCTGGATGTGACATGGTACTCCTAACAAGTGATTAATGGCACTGAAATGGGAGGAGGGTGAGTGTATCTTAATGATGGATACCTTATGTTGGTCTTAGACTAACTGCCTTCTGCAAGGCCTTCTGAGCACATTAAAATCCATCACTCCCAGGAACATTTGGCTGCCTGGCAGGCGGATTCTTAACCACTGCGCTACCAGGGAAGTCCAGGAAGCTTTCATTTTCAAACTGCTATATTGATCAACATTTATGTTGTTTCCAACTTTTCACTCTCTGTAACACATCAGTGTAAGACATATCCTTTTTACTAAAAATTGTTCAGGGGCTTCCCTGGTGGTGCAGTGGTTGAGAATCCGCCTGCCAATGCAGGGGTCATGGGTTCGAGCCCTGGTCTGGAAGGATCCCACATGCCGCGGAGCGACTGGGCCCGTGAGCCACAACTGCTGAGCCTGTGCGTCTGGAGCCCGTGCTCCGCAACAAGAGAGGCCGCGACGGTGAGAGGCCCGTGCACCGCGATGAAGAGTGGCCCCCGCTCGCCGCAACTGGAGAAAGCCCTCACACAGAAACGAAGACCCAATGCAGCCAAAAAGAAAGAAAGAAAGAAAGAAAGAAAGAAAAGAAAGAAAGAAAAGCTTTCATTAAAAAAAAAATTGTTCATATCCTCGAATGTGAACTTGTTGT